>NC_049222.1:121579422-121879422 GCF_011100685.1 Canis lupus familiaris | reverse complement strand
ATTTCAAAAAATCATTAGAAAATGGTGGAAAGGCGGCAAAGGCTGGAGAAGGGGTGGGACGAGCTGGGTCTTGAACCGCGGGGAGGGTCTGACGGTGTTTTACGGCTCCATCCAAGCAGGGCAGGTAGCAAGGACTCCTTGCTCTTGGCCCCCAGCAAGGGCGGGGGCTCTCGGCTGCAACAGGCCACAGCGTCCGGGGGGGGCCCACCCGGGGGTTCCTCCCCAGCGTGTCCTTGCTGTGACTCGCGGGAACCATTGCCTGGGCCTCTCACTCGGGAACTACTTAAAATAAAATGACTGCGTTTTATATGATGAATTTAATTCTTTTCTAATGAATTTTATCAGACTGCTCTTCTTAGCACATATTGCGATGCAGCAGCGCCGGACTATTTTCTAGCGTCAGAAAATAAATTAATTTAGGGCTTTTTTAATCACATTAAAACAATATTAAAACCCCAGCGTGCTTTTTCGCGAGCCCCTTCGCTGGAGCCCACCGCGCAGTCTCCGTGGCAGCCCCGCGGCGGAATGTGCGCCCGCCCGGCCCCCGTGCCCCGTGCCCCGCGGTCCCCTACCTGCCGATCGGCGGGCTGTCACCGATCGCGCGTGTGCAGCGGGAACAGGGAGGTTAGCTCCTTGAGGCACACGCTCCAGAGTCAAAAGGTGTCATTCCCGGCGCGGCAGGGCCGCGATGATACATCTGCTCTCTGGTCTGTGACACTCGCCGCCCTGTCCCCAGCTTGTCCTCCCGCCCCCCGGACGGTGACGCCTGTCATCTTGTTAGGAGGCTCTGCAGAAAGCCGGGCTCACCCCTGACACGGCGGAAATGAGTCGGGGCTTCCGAGTCGGTGTCATTAGATGCCCTGCACGCGCCGGGCCTGGCGTGGCCGCCCCGACTCAGGGAAGCCTGCCTACGTGCCAGGGGGTGTGGGCGAGGGGTGGCCATGGCCGCGGGGCCTCCAGGGCTGGGCACCTGCCTTAACTGCAAGTGGAGAACCTGCTCTGAAGGCTCTCTTGCCTCTGAGCTGGTCTGCTTTGCAAAGCTTCCTCCTCTTGGGGTGGATTGGCCGTCAGCCTGTGGCCAGGCCCCTCCTTACGGGGGGACAGCCGGGGACGACGCAGAGGGGGGGGGCAATATTTAATAGGCGATATGCAGATGGCGGCAAGGCTGGCATTCAAAAGGCAGAAAGAAGGGGCGCAGGGGTGGCTCACTTGGGGACGCATCTGCCTTCAGCTCAGGTCATGGTCTTGGGGGCCCGGGATGGAGCCCCGAGTAGGGCTCCCTGCTCTGCAGCAAGTCCACTTGCTTCTCCCTCTGCCCCTGTGTTCTCTCTCTCTCTCTCTCAAGTAAATACATAAGTCTTAAAAAAAAAGGTGGGGGGATCCCTGGGTGGCTCAGCAGTTTGGCACCTGCCTTCAGCCCAGGGCGTGATCCTGGGGTCCTGGGATCGAGTCCTGCGTCGGGGTCCCTGCATGGAGACTCTTTCTCCCTCTGCTTGTGCCTCTGCCTCTCTCTCTCTCTCTCTCTCTTTCTCTCTCTGTGTGTGTCTATCATGAATAAATAAATAAAATCTTTTAAAAAAGGGCGCCAAACGACGTTCCCGTGTCTCCCAGCAGCATGGCTTGGCCACCATCGGCCGACCGGACCCCAGACGCCGTCGTGTTCTGCAAAGTAGAAAACACCTAGAGGTCAGCGTGGTCAGGAGCCCAGGACCGGTGCCGGATGGTTCCGGCTGGAAGGCGAGGTCGAGGCCGTGACCGGACCTCCCCGAGCCTCAGTTTACCTGCACAATGAGTAGGTGAGCAGAGCCTGCCCCAAGAGCTCCGGGGTCCGAAGGCGACGCGGTTCCAGGGACGTCAGGAGAAAGCATTCGTGTCCGAGGGGGGCCAGGGCTAGACCCTCCGCTAAAGCCACTCACTGCCCTCGCAGCTCCCCGAGGCCACCCGCCTCGGTCTTCCTCCGGCTTCAGGGGCTCCTCTTCCCTGGTCTCTGCTGCAGGCCCTTCCTCCTCCGCCGCCCTCCTTGGGCTCCTCGGGGCTCAGTCCCAGCTTCCCCCCGTCCTGGGCCATCTCACCCTTTGTCGCCGGTGCTGTGCCCCTTGTCCACGCGGGTCTCCCCGACACGAAGCTGCGCCCCTTCTCCCCCCAGAATTCCTTCCCTGAGGTTCTGTTGGACTTCTCCACCTGCACCCTTCACAGCATCGCGCCCAGGAGTGAGCTTGGAGCCCCGGTCCCCTCCGCGTGTCCTCCAGGCCACCAGGAATCCCTGCCACGTCTGTCTCCAGATACATCAGGGATCCCCCTTGCCTTCCATCCTCGCCCTTCTACGGTGGGTCACCGGAGCTGCGAGGCCCTCCTCCAAACCACTGTATACCCTTGAGCTTCGGGGAGCTCCTGGAGTGACAGAAAGGACCATATATTCATATATTCTCCTAACGCCTTTCGATGGCTTCCCATCCCCTTCTGATTAAACCCCAGCCCCCCCCCCGACCACACAGCCCGGGGCAATCCGGTCCCCAGCTGACCCCAGCTGACCCACGACCTCATCTCTCAGGCTCTGCTCCGACCCCAGGGGCCTTCTCACTGATCATTAACACTTTCAGCAATTTGATACCTCAGGGCCTTTGACTATGCAGTTCTCACCGCCTGGAGTAATTGATAAGCCCTCCTGTCACCCCCCCCACACACACACACACGCGTGCACGCACATGCACACACAAGGCCTTGCATGGCCAATGCCTTCTCATTCATTAGATCTCATTTGAAATATCTTGTTCTCAAAAAGGCAGCGTATGACCATCCCCTTACATCTAGCTTAGTTTTTTTAAGATTTTATTTATTTATCCATGATAGAGAGAGAGAGAGAGAGAGAGAGAGGCAGAGGGAGAAGCAGGCTCCAGGGCAGGAGCTCAACGCGGGACTCGATCCCGGGTCCCTGGGTTCACGCCCTGGGCCGAAGGCAGGCGCTGAACGGCTGAGCCACCCAGGGATCCCCTCACATCTGGCTTATTACTCTAGTATTTCCTCTCTCGGTCCTTTGCTTCTCAGCAGTTATTAAAAATTGTATGTGTTCAATTTCTTCATCTTTTATTATTATTATTATTATTTTTGGTCTGATTCTCTCACCAAAATGAGAACTCCAGGCGGTTAGACACCCGACCTGTCCTGTCCCACTCCTTTGTCCCTGCGCCCAGCCCAGAGAGGAGGTTCGGGACGTACTTCTCAAATCAATGAATGAGAAAAATAGAGAGATCTATAAAATGCATCACCTTTGGCCTGGGTTTGGGTGATTATGTGAACAGGTGTCCCTCCTGTTCAGCACAGGTTTCTTGCGTCCAGTTAGTCATTTCTTAGGTGTGCCTGTTACGGATGGTAAGGCCTTAAGTGTCAGGAAAATACAACTTTACCGATTGCAAGGGGGACCGTTGAGAGATTTTTTTTTTTTTTTTTAACACCAGATCAGCGCCTCTGAGCTCTTGGACAAAGGCGGAGGTGATGCACACAAGTGTGGTCTACAGATGCGCCCTTGGAAATGAACTAGGGGTGGTGGAAGGGGAGGTGGGCGGGGGGTGGGGGTGACTGGGTGACTTGACGGGGTGAGCACTGGGTGTTATTCTGTATGTTGGCAAATTGAACACCAATAAAAATAAATTTATTAAAAAAAAAAAAAGATGAGCCCTTGGGCGCCTCTTTCCAAACAGCAGAGTCACCTTCTGTCCTCGCCCCCACCCCATGTGGTACAGAGAGGGGGCCGTGTGCGCGCAGGTGCGTGTGCATGGATGCCGATGCTCTCTGATGAATTGTCAATGACTTCATAACGCTGCATCTATAGAGCTCCTTTGGAAAGGTCAGAGATACGGGACTCCTGGGTGGCTCAGTGATTGAAATCTGCCCGGGGTCCCGGCATCGAGTCCCGCGTCGGGCTCCCCGCATGGAGCCTGCTTCTCCCTCTGCCTGTGTCTCTGCCTCTCTCTCTCTTTCTGTGTCTCTCATGAATAAGTAAATAAAATCTTTTTTTTTTTTTTTAAAAAAAGGACAGAGATAAATCTAAGAGCTTTGCTAACAAATGGTGCTAAGGGACAAGTGGTTTTTGGAGATATGATCATCGGCATTTTATCTGCGGAGACCTGCAGATCTGGGTGCTTTTGAAGAGAAAGTAGGTGGCAGGAAGACCCACATGGTCCTGACACCATCACCTAAATGTCCTTCGCAAGAAGGACTGCATTTTGGAGCAGGCACCTTTGGGAGAGGCAGTCTCCGGCTATTTTACCTAAAAGTCATCACAAAGAAGCCGTTTTCACGTTGGCAACCCTGGACTGGACCGACCTCTACCCACCTTTCCACCTCCTTGGTTTTGGGGTAGCAAAAACACACGTGATCATTTCTCACCCCGGGGATCCTGCTGCTAACGTATACAAATGAAAGAATGGACTCTGGGCCCGAAAATAAATAGATGATGCAACAATAACTGATAAACTGATAAATATCTATCACCGTTATATTTCAAGATTTCCCAGAGATATCTGAAGAGCACTTAATTGTTACTGAGTAATCAATTATTCAATTGACCTCCTTCTCATTGAATATATATTTGATACAACTTTTTTTTTGAAGCTTCAGCTTTAAAAGGTTCCTATCGATTGAAAGTTTCAAGGCCATATGGCCCGAGTATTGGATTTGTGCCGTCATGATTGACAGCGGAGGCTCGTAATCACGGGCAAATATTTCAGATGGCGCGAGTTCCCATGATGAGGCTACAACGGTGGCGCGCATTTTGCAGATACGTGGGTTTATGCGCACGTGGTTATGTATCACGGGCGCAAAAATCTCTGCTTCACGCATGCCCTCCCGCGGCCCTGTGCACACACACGCGCGGTGCCTGCTTCAATTAGTACGAACGTTGACCAAATAACAGGCCCCACTCCAGACGTGAGCCCACTGTTCCGGAGAGTAACTGCATCATCTCGGAGGCCACCTGGTGATTCAGTGATTCGAATTCTGGAAGTCTTCTATTTAAATAAGATAAGAGGCTAGCAACGCTCTCCAATGCAAAAATGGAATTGCACGAAGCTTGGACTTGCAAGCTGGAAAAAAAAAAAAAAAAAAAAAAACATTTCAACGCAAGGGGAATCTTTTCCGCTCTGTTTTGTCCTCTCCGGCTTTTTTCTAGAATCTTCTTAGGCAACCTTCGTTTTGTATGAGCGGCCCTGACGGTGTCTCTTAATCCAGTCTTTCTTCTGATGACAATTTCATGTGTGGGTGTGCGGAAGCGAGCAGTGGCCGTGGTGGTCTTGCGTGACGTGAGTCGGCGAATGCAAAGCGACGTTCAAGAAGTCTTGGGAGCGGGCTGCTGGGACGGGTTCGGGACCCATCCCTGGAAGCGTGAGGTCCCATGAGCACCACGCACGACGGCCCGGAAAGCGAGCCTTCTGGAGGCCAAGGAGGCAATTGGGATCGAAACAGCCGCAAAAACATGCATTTCCTTCCACTCAGCAATTCCACGTCTAGGAGCCCACGAAGATGACCTGACGGGTGGGAAGATGTTGTTCTATAAGGATAGGGATCCCTGGGTGGCACAGCGGTTTGGCGCCTGCCTTTGGCCCAGGGCGCGATCCTGGAGACCTGGGATCGAATCCCACATCGGGCTCCCGGTGCATGGAGCCTGCTTCTCCCTCTGCCTGTGTCTCTGCCTCTCTCTCTCTCTGTGTGTGTGACTATCATAAAAAAAAAAAAAAAAAAAAAAAAGATAGTCGTCGACCCCGCCTGCATCGTGGGGAGAACTTAGAAGGCAAGCCACATGCCCACGAACCAGGATAAAATTAAATAAACGAGGTGCCTCCACATGAAGGAACACCATGTAGCCATAAAATTATATTGTAGAGGAATAATTAACGATGTGGAGCAATATTGACAGTACCTGTAACATTTAGTGAAGAGCTATATTCGAAGCATAAATTTTGTAAAAACATATTACATAGTTACGCACAGAAAGGAAGAAGAAAAAAAAAAAGAAAAAAGAGGAATGAATTTGCATTCAGAACGCCCAGGGGTCATCTCCAGGTATTGAGATGATGGGAGCGCATGAGTCATCCTGTCTTTATGCTTTTTCTTTATTTTCCGAGCCTCCTATACGTTTTCATAACCGAGCCCCCGAAGATCTGGAGAATTAGCATCGTTCCAGCCGCTCAGAGCTCGAAACGATGGGATGCACCAAAGTTTCTCGAGAAATGCCTCGGGACCGTGGGCCGCCTCTCCACCCCACCTGGCAGCCCGTCTCCCCGCCCGCCGGCCTCTCCCCGCGGCCCGTTCGCAGAAGCCACAGCGCCCGAGCCCGGGGTGCCGGCATGGGCACCCCCCGGCCCCCGCCCGCCCCGGAACGCGGTCGTAATCAAGATATTAGCAAAGAGTTTCTGTCCTGGAAAATACCACAAACAGGCTCGGTTTGACCTCCTTAATGCAGGAGCACTTTAGTAATCTGCGCCTAATGATTTTTTACATTAAGCCCCAGCTTGTGTTGGGCTCTTGTGAGGCACAGTAATTTAAGAACAGTCATTTTGCACATTCCGATCCCATTATGTTACATTGTTACTGAATAAAGACTGGTATTATGTTGCTCCCATAAAGGGCAGAAGTGGCCTGAATTTTATCTGCTGAACGAATCAATCTGGATTATGTCAGCTGAAAAGAATTGCAGACTGCAGTGTCTCCCGCAGATGGGGGGTGGGGGGAGGGGGTCCCGGGTTGGGTTTTTTTCTTTTTTTAAAAAATTATCATTATTATTTTTTTAAGGTATCCATTCGTTCTGAATACATGAGCTAAGATAATACCTGGTGGTGACTGAAAAGTAGTTTTTTTCCCTGTCTTTTATTTTCTCAATGAGGAGTGTACCAATTATCATTTCAACATAACGTATTAGGGGATCCGTGGGGAACTGCGAGCCATTTCCCCGCTAATGCCGCGCTGTCTTTAAGCCGCCGCTGCCGGTTGGAGCTGTGGGAAAAAGGTGCAGCAAATAATGAGGGAGGCAGAGGGTGGGGCTTGGCAAGGGATGTGAACGATTCATCAGCAACTCAACAAGGATGGTGGAAAAATAAGTCCTGCCTAAAGAAGAGGGCAAAGTTGTTTTTCCTTTCTTTTTCTCTTTTTCTCTTTTTCTCTTGTGTCTTTCGTGAGTGCATTACTGCCTTCCGGAAGGAAGGAAGGAAGGAAGGAAGGAAGGAAGTAGGAAGGGAGGTGAGAGGGGAGGGGAGGGGGAGGGAGGGAGGAGAGGGAGGGAGGAGGAGGGAGGGGGAGGAGGAGGGAGGGAGGGAGGGAGGGAGGGAGGGAGGGAGGGAGGGAGGGAGGGAGGGAGAGGAGGGAGGGAGGGGGAGGGAGGGAGGGAGAAGGGAGAGGGAAGGGGGAGGGAGGGGAGGGAGAGGGGGGAGGGGGAGGGGAGGGAGAGAGGGAGAGGAGAGGAGAGGGGGGGAGGGAGAAGGAAGGCGGAAGGAAGGAAGGGAAGGAAGGGGAGGGAGAGAGGGAGAGGAGAGGGAGAGGAGGGAGGGAGGAGGGGGAGGGAGGGAGGGAGGGAGGGAGGGAGGGAGGGAGGGAGGAGGAGGGAAGGGAGGGGAGGGAGAGGGGGGAGGGAGGGAGAAGGAGAGGGAGGGAGGAGGGGGGAAGGGGGGAGGGAGAGGAGGGAGGGAGGGAGGGAGGGAGGGGAGGGGAGGGAGAGGGGAGGGGAGGGAGAGAGGGAGGGGAGGGAGAGAGGGAGGGGAGGGAGGGAGGGAGGAGGGAGGGAGGGAGGGAGGGAGGGAGGGAGGAGGGGGAGAAGGAAGGGAAGGGGAGGAGAGGGAGAGGAGGGAGAGGGAGGGGAGAGAGGGAGGGAGGGAGGGGGGAGGGAGGGAGGGAGGGGGGAGGGAGGGAGGGAGGAGGGAGGGAGGAGGGAGGGGGAGAAGGAAGGAAGGAGGAAGGGAGAGGGGAGGAAGGGGGAAGAGGGAGAGGGAGGGGGAGGGAGAGGGGGGAGGAGGGGGGGAGAGAGAGGAGGGAGAGGGGGGAATAGACAGGACTGGAGGGAGAGTTAGCGGTTTGTATGAGTTTGGTGTAGGCGGGAGGGCGAGTTATTCTTATAGTACGGCTGTGAGGAGGGCAGTAATTAGTCCTGCACTTTCATTCCATTCATGTCCTGCTTCTTCCTCCCTTCTTTTCCCTTCCTCCCTTCCTTCCTTCCTTCCTTCCTTCCTTCCTTCCTTCCTTCCTTCCTTCCTTCCTTCCTTCCTTCCTCTCTTTCTGAAATCATTTCCCCCAGTAGTTGGAGGGCTCTGGTGCCGATGGGGACGCATTTAACCCACCTTTGTCCTGCGTCTCCCTGAGCTGATTTTAAACTTCCTGAAATCAGCCGGGGCTTCCCCCTTTGAAATGGATAGTGCACATTTAAACAGTGGGCATTCTGTAGCAATCAGTTTAAGAAAACAGTGTCTAATTTCCTGTCCGTTCGTGCAAATTTCTTAGCATGTGGTACTGTCATTTAATATCTAAGGACAGTAATGCTCTGCTTTGACTTAGGGGAAGGCAGACAAATCCTCTGCGTGAAATAATTTGTGTGATCTTTGAACTGACCGTGAATAAAATCAAGCTCTTACTACGCGCCCTTATTTATATGGTACAGAAAAACCTTTGAAACCCAAAACGCTTCAGGATGTGGTGTATGTATCCAGTAAGTTGCCTGAAATAACATAACTCCGTTGCGTTTTATAAGCTCCCCCCCACACGCAATCCTGCAGCCACCATTATGCAACCCCTTCCAAATATTTACCTTAGACATGAATAGGCTTTTCTAATATTATTGTGCTCAGAGTTGCTAAATTTCCATTCAGCAGTCCTAATTCCACCATCTGCAAAGTTCTAGATTTTATAATACTTATAAGCTGTTTCTAATCTATTTTTACTGCCTTGTTCTGTCCTGAAATGTCAAAGAGTGCAGAATAGGTCTCGGAATTAACATGACAGTTAAGAAACTTGGCAAGGTTTTACAGCAGATTGTGACATTAACAAAATACAAAGGAGAATGGAGAAATTAACATTAATGTATGCTTGCAGACACCATAAAAATCTATATGTCCATGATCAGGGAATTAAAAAATAGGCATGTTTTTAGGATGATGCTATTAAAGACAGATCTTTACTATGAAAAGAAATTTCCATATGAAAAGCAACTTACTAAAAGTAATGCCGTAATCCCCTCTCTGGAATGAACAACAGGTTTATGGTCCTAGGTCAAGTAGGCATATGGCTGTCTCCGGTTGCCAATTTTTTTTTTTTTCTCCCTAGGCTTCTTTAATCTGTGATAAAACTGCTTTGAAAGCACTAATAGCATTTTTTTCACAGCTGTGGAGAAGATCATATGATCGATGTACCTAGAAGGGGGATCATTTGTTTAGATTCACAGATTGAAAAAATAAATCACTTAAAGCCCACTTTTAATGTCATCATGGGAAGGTTTCAAACAGTGCTATCTGAAGGAATTCATCTCTCTCTCCCCCCTCTCCCCCTGCCTCGCTCCCTCCCTCTCTCCCTCTCTCCCTCTCTCTCAGCAGCTGCTGGAATCTGCTGGTCCTGCTATTCCTTGGTGATTGTACTTGTGTACACTGTAATAAACCCGACCTTGGGCTGCCGTTCGAGGAACACTCTTGTGTTTTAGGAACGTGGACTCTCGGCGTTTGAATCACGCTGCGCTGCTTTCTAGAAGCCAGGTGCATGCGTGTGCGTGTGCGTGTGCGTGTGCGTGCAGACTCTGATCTGATCACTGGGCCCAGGCGCCCGGCTCCACTCTGTGTGACCTCAGGCCAGTTCCTTACCTTCTTTCTCTGAGTCCCGCGTAATCTCATCTAAAAACGGGAGGAATGCGAAGTTCCTCCACGCGTGGTTGCCTTAAAACAGTATCTGTGTACACATGCGGCCCGCAGCACGTCCTAAGTTGGGTCTATGCGGTTGTTTTCGTTTAAGAAAGAGCAGGAAGACTCAGTGAGTACGGGGTGCTGGGAATACAGGCTGGATCTCTGAACACACTCCGCTCCCGTGGACCCGTCGTGGCTGCCATCCAAGAGCACATTTTGTCATAAAAATCTTCGGATCCTGTGCGTGGTCCTGACACCTCGCGGCTGGGAAGGCCCACCCGGGCCTGCTGCTGGCCCGGTTCTGGGGCCTGCCAGCTTCTCCTTTCACTAGTCCAGGCCTCCGTTTATCTGTCTGTGAATAGGGCCAGGTCTAACCCCCCGTGCCTCCTGGGGGTTCTGGAGAGCAAGAAGGAGACCTAACTAACAGGAAACCCTTTGGCTGTAAAAAACCATATCAACAAAAAAATAAGAGAAAAGGTTTAAAGAACAACATGCAGTTGTGCATTATTTTACCAACCGTCCCGCAGACCTTTCCCTGTTGCTGTCCGCAGGCAGCGGCCGGGGCCAGGGCAGGTCACTCAGGCTTAGGCCAAGGTGTGAGAAACAAGGCCCCGTCCGGGAGGAGCCTCCAGTCTGCCCGCCCGCCCCTGCCTCTGCCCCCTGCCTGGCCTCCAGTTCCCAGGGCTACTCCCCGTGCTGGGACAGGTCTCCGGGAGGTGGATCCCGGGGGAAGCCGTGTGGCTGGCCCAGGAAGGAAGCACTGGGTAAACTCTGGGATCCACCTGGAGACTCTTTCTCCTGCAGGACGGTGGTCGCAGGTCGTCCCCAGGTCGAGGGGCCGCACCAGGTTTCCTGCACCTGGAGGAGCGCACCCCAGCACAGCTGGTGGGGAGGCGGCAGCAGAGAGGAGAGCTTCGGGGCCCAGGTCTTTGGGCCAATCCCGGGCAGCAGGGAAAGGGCTCACCGGCCAGGGTCACAGGACATGCCACAGACACGCATGGGGGTGCGTGCCCCCTGGGTCACCTGCGGGCCCGTCGGGGAGTTGGCCCTGCGCCCCCGCACCATCACTTAGCAGGGACGCCCCAGTTCTGCTCCTGCTCTAGGCCTCCGGGGCTCAGGGCCCGGCATTGGGTCCTTTCCCAGGCGCGCGCCCTTCTCTTCCTGCCTCCCCTCCTCTTGGCCGGCTCCTCCTCGGGGTGCTCTCACCTCCTTCCACCAGCAGATGGCGGCGTCCGCGTAGCAATGAGACCCTCCTGTCCTTTGGGCTGAGATGCCCGGGAATCCGCCTCCCATCCCACCTGGCTCTGAACGTGAACCTGATGGGGGCGGTGGGCGCCCTGCGGGGCCTTGGAAGAGCCCTGTGCCGGGATGGGGTGGGGCGGGGGGCACAGAGGCCCCAGGACCTCACACTTGGGGTGACGGGGAGCTGGAGATACACCCGTCTGCTCCCCGGTCTCAGAGCTGGGGCCCAGGGATGTTTTAGTTTTTTCATTGGTTAAAAGATAGTAAAATAATAAAATAAAATAAAATAGAATAGAATAGAATAGAATAGAATAGAATAGAATAAAATAAAATAGAATAAAATAGAATAAAATAGAATAAAATAGAATAAAACAGAATAAAATAAAATAATAAAATAATAAATAAAATAGAATAAAATAAAACAGAATAAAATAAAATAATAAAATAATAAATAAAATAAAATAATAAAACAAACAAAATAAAATAAAATAAATAATATAAAATAAAATAGAATAGAATGGAATAAAATAAAACAGAATAAAATAAAATAAAATAATAAATAAAATAAAATAATAAAATAAAATAAACAAAATAAAATAATATAAAATAAAATAGAATGGAATAAAATAAAATAAAATAAAATAAAATAATAAAATAATAAAATAAAATAAAATAAAATAAAATAAAATAAAATAAAACTTGCCTACATTTGAAGTCCAAAACATTTAACAGAGCATCACAGGCTATCTCTGAAGAAGTCGGAAGATGTGATGACACCAGCCTGGGTTGGTGCCCTGAACACAAGGGTGGGATGCCAGGGGCCCCCGTCCCTCTGGGTGGTTCCGGCACTGGTGGGCCTGCCTGCTACATCCCACGCCGCAGCCTGTCCTGGGAGTTGGGGACTTCATAACCGAAGCTTCCCTCATGTCTTGCAAGGTCATAGCAGCATCTACTGGGGCTGGTGGTATTTCCTGCCCCTCCGGGGCCCGCCCCTCGGAGTTCGACACCTGCCCCACAGCGACTTGCTTATCCCTTGGGACAGGTGTCATTACCCCCGTTTCATGGCAGGGAGACAGGTCCAGAGGGGCTGTCGCCGGCCCAGGAGCAGGACTTGATTGCAGGTGCGCCTGGGTGGAAGGGCTGGCTCATGGCACAGCCTGGCTGCCCCGTCTTGGGGGGGGGTGGATGCCCCCAGGCTGTGTGGGCCCCCCTCCGACCTCCAGGGGCCCTCTGCCTGGCTTTCTTGCCCCCCTGGGTCCATCAGCCCTGGAGGCGTGGGCAAGGCCTGCCTGGGCAGGTGGGTGGTTGGGGGACCTCAGAGGACAAAGGCCCCCCCCCGCCCCGCTCTCCCCCATAGGCCTGGATTCCAGGTTAATTGACGTAGCTGAAAAATACTGCATATAAAGCAATGCAAGGAGACTAAGTTTTAGTAAGTTTTTGCTTTTGTTTTAAATAATACAACATAAGGCCCTTTCACATTCTCAGGTTCCCAGACTAGATGGACGCCCAGCTGCTCCGGAGCCCCGGGCGTGTCAGGTTATCTTGGGCGCCGAGTGGCCTCGAACACCTATCAGCCCCCGCGGTAAGGCGGTGGCAGCGTGCGCAGTAACGGGAGGCGGCACGTCCCGCCCTAGTCCCTAGTGTCCTACCGTGTGCTGCAACCATGCTCTGGGCCTGCCAGGCGTTCCTGTGTCTTACCTCAAACCCTAGGAAGAATGAATTATCCTCATCCTCCTTCCACACCGGGGGAGATGCAGGCTCAGAGAGGGTGGCTAACTTGTCTAAGGTCCCACGGCCGGCCGTCAGCGGAGTCGGACCTGAAGCCCGGTCTAGAGGGCTCCGTCACTTCAAAGCATTTCATTTCCACGAGCAAGTAGTTTGCCTCGGAAGCGACTGCGACGCTCTTTAGAGCACTAGCTGTCTGGATTCCTCTTGGATGCTAAACACAGTATTAGGGGGGAAAAAATCAATTTAATTCTTTGGTTCACTGGAATGGTCTTGGCCATGTTGTCTGTCTGTCTCTCTCTCTCTCTCTCTCTCTCTCCAGGGAGAACGTTTTTGCAGAATTAGAACGTTGCCCTAGAGATTCCCCCCCTTGCTTTGCTGAGGCCCCCTCGAGTGGCAGCTCCTGACCTTAAATGAGGATCTGAGCAGCTCTCCTGGGGTTGGGGTTGGCGTGGGGGGTGCACAGGGCTTAGATGCTTCCTGCATCCCTGGGGCGATCGTGGATCCCTTCTCGACTTTTCTCCCCAATGTGCTGCATACCCCTGGCCCGACCAGTCTATGGTCACTTCTTGGTGTGTGTGGGTGAGGGCCCCCCCCCGAGGAGGTCCCTGGGGGCTTCCACCCAGGACCCTGGGGCCCAGTGGGGAGAGTTTATCCTCCTGAGGATAAACCTTGGCATCCAGGCCCCTGTCAGGATGGGCCGGCCCATGTCCTCGCATTACGGTTCCCCTGAATCTGTGCTGGGGCCTAGAGGCCTCTTTTGCTGCATCTGTTCTCAGGCTCTGAGCATGTCCCTTGCAAACGGAATCACAGCCGGCGTGCCTGCTTCCTGGCCATGTGAGGGAGCAGCATGGGAGGACCCCAGTTCCTAACCCCCGAGGGAGCCCTGAGCATTGTCACGGGGGCTCCCAACATGCCCCCCGAGTCTAGCTCCTTCAACTCAGCTCACCTTTCTGCGGGCCTCCCGCTGGCACAGAATGCAAGACATCTGCAGGGCTTCCATTTAACTAAGAAAAGGATCCCACTGCCTGCCTTCCAGAAGGAGCCAGGCCAGGCTCCGAGGCGCAGGAACCAGCCATCCCCCTGTCCGCAGCTCAGGGGATGTGGGCTCTGGATGGGCAGTAGGAGCACATGGTGCGGGGGGCCTCGATGCCCAGGCATCCTTCCACCCATTCCGTGCCCTGGGGTTTCCGGTGTAGCAGGCCGGAGGCTTCTCGGGGCCCAGCTCGATCATTCCTGCGATGACGGTGGAAGCTCAGGGGGAGCAGGGCCCGGACTGTTACGCTGCGGTGATGCCCAGGGCGGCAGGGGCGTCCTATCCTCTTTTGGAGAAGAAATGCCACTGCCAGGCATTGTGGGAAGTGCCTTCTGTCTGGTGGGTCCCCCCATTTCTGCTCCTCACTCGCCTCCCAACCCAGGCGCCCGGCAAGCTGCGCTGTGCAGGTGCCTTCCGCGGACTCCCGGGGACAGCTGGCACCTCGGGGCCCTTGGCTGTGGAAGGGTGGGCCCAGGTCCCTGACGGCCCCCGCCTGGGAAGGCTGCCCGGCCCCGCGTGGCGACCCGAGGACTCAGCCTCAGCCTCAGCGTCCAGCCTGACCGGAGGCCAAAGGCGCCTGGGGGGTTGGGGGGCGCCCTGGGGCTGGAGGCCTGCAGCGGGGAGGGTCCCGGAGGAGCTCCCGCAGGCGCGCCGGGGTCTGGGCACGGCCACCAGAGGGCCCCCGAGGCTCGCGGAAGGCTCCCTCGAACCTGCAAGGTGGTGGCGGGCTGCTCCCACGGACAGGGCTCCCAGGTCACCGTGGTGGTGGCTCGGGTGGAGGGACGGCCATGGAGTTGTTCCGCTCATGAGAGAATTAAAGGAGAAAAGGCGTCGGGTTAATCCCTACATCCAATTACATGGATTCACGGAGATGACGGGCCTCACCGCCGATCATCTCCCGCGGGTGCAGCTTGGGGGGACAGTTCGGGCAGGATACAGTTGCTCCTTCCTCTCCCGGGGGCCCTAAGCCCAGATCTGCGTCCACCAAACTGATGCCTCCTGCTCAGTCCTGCCCTGACCTGGACACCGACCTGGACCTCAACACGGACCCCAACATGGACCTCAACAGGGACCCCAACCTGGGCTCTGACCTGGACCCTGGCCTTGTCCCTGACATGGTCCCTGGCCTGGACTCTGATGTGGACCCAGTGACCTGGAACCTGACCTGGGCCCTGACCTGAACCATGACCTGGACCCCGACCTGGACCCTGGCCTTGTGCCTGGCCTGGACCCTGACCTGGATCCTGGCCTGGACCCTGGCCTTGTCCCTGGCTTGAACCCAAACATGGATCCTGACCTGGATGGACCCTGGCCTGGACCCTGACCTGGGCCATGACCTGGACCCTGACCTGGACCCTGGCCTGATCCCTGGCCTGGACCCTGACCTGGACCCTGGCCTGAACCCTGGCCTTGTCCCTGGCATGGACCCTGGCCTGGACCCTGGCTTGCATCCTTACATGGACCCAGTGGCCTGGACCCTGACCTGGACCCTGACCTGGACCCTGACCTGGGCCGTGACCTGGACCCTGACCTGGACCCTGGCCTGATCCCTGGCCTTGTCCCTGGCCTGGACCCTGGCCTGGACCCTGGCTTGCATCCTTACATGGACCCAGTGGCCTGGACCCTGACCTGGACCATCGCCTGGACCCTGGCCTGGACCCTGACCTGGACCCTGTGGCCTCAGTGCAGGAGGCCATACCCACAATCGCGTCCCTGTGGGCTCCAGTGTCTTCCTAGGACAGGGACAGAGGGCTTCTCGGGACCGGGGTGAGGCAGGTGAGAGGGAGGCGGGCGTGAGCTCCGGGCTCAGGCTGCCTGGGGCCATCCCAGTAGGAAAAGCTACTACATTCCTTGGGCCCAGGATTCTGCGTGTTCAGATCCGCGGTTCCTGCCGCAGCGGAGGTAGGCATGTGGCTGTCCGCCTGGTGCCCGCACACAGTCGGCACTTCTCAGCACCGGCCGCCGCTGCCGTCACCATCGCTGTCATGCTGGGCCTGCCCGTGGGATTTGGGGAGGTCCTGGGAGGGTGGCAGCGGCTGCTGTGCTGCTCACGGTGAGGCCGGAAGCAAGCTTTGTTTTTGGGGAGCATCATCCACACGTGGCCTCGTGAAATCGTATCACGGGGACCCAGGCCTTCCCCTGGAGTGGCCCCTGGTTCAGGCTGGTGGCTGCAGCCCACCAGCACGTGGTGTAGGGAGGCAGCACCCGGCCGTGCTCCCTGGGGGGCTGGCTCGGGGCCTGGCACGGAGGAGTGGACTGGATGCCTGACTCCCGGTCTCGCCGTCGGGGGAGTCCAGCCTGCCTATCCTGCGCCCCTCTTCCCTGGGGTCCCACCCGCCCCCCCACCCCCGCCCACAGGCTTTGCTCACTCATCCGTGACTCAGTCACTCCACACACGGGGGCCCGGGCGGCGACAGGCCCTGGGGAAACGAGGAGGGGCGAGCGGTTATTCCTGGCCCGACAGAGACTGCCGTGGCGGGCAGGGCGCGTATGTGCACTTAGGCCTGGAACTGGGGAGGGAATCGAGGAAGATTCCCGAAGGAAGTGGCCAGTCTGCGTCCTGGAGGAAGGAGCTGGGTGACAGTGACAGAGACGGCGGGCTTCATGACGGAGGGAAGAGCAAGCGAGGATCCAGGAGCGAGGTCGGCCCGGCCAGGGGGCTGGAAGCGGGGTGTGTCCTGGAGCTGATGCATGAGGGCGGCTTAGGGGGCGCAGGCAGGCACGAGGGACAGGGCTGCGGAGAGGGGGAGGCCGGGTCGCGGAGGCCTCGGCAGCCTGGGGAGGAGACCGTGACGGCCTTGCCCGAGGGGCTCCGGGTTGCGGAAGGCAGGGCAGGGATACCCGGGAGGGGCGGGGGGGCAGGAGAGGGAGGCGGGCACCGACTGGAGGAGGCGGCTCCTCCTCGGGGAGCAGAGGGCAGGAGGGGGTGCATGTCGGCTGCGACATCGGGGTTCACGGGGTAGAAACAGATGGTCAAGGAGACGGTTGCTGCGGCGAGGAACACCCAGCTGAGAGCACCCCTCCAGGGCAGATGCAGCAGGAGCGAGCCCTGGGAGGCCCCGCGGGCCGGGGACGGGCCAGCCTCCGGCCGCCGGGACAGCCTCCCCACAACCTGCCCAGAACCTTCTGTGTGGGCCGGAATCCCAGCAGTGAGGTCAACACACTGAGACCCCCACCCTGGCAGCCAGAGCCACGCCATCCGCTAGGCCATCCGGGCCTTCACCTGGGTTGGGAATATTTCATCGACACGGGATCGGGGACGTGGCCAGAGATATGCACGTCGACGGCAGAAGTCACCTCTCCTGATGCGGCCATTCAGGGCTTCCGACGGGCCACGGCCTGTAGGCGCCTTCGCCCCTGGAGGCTCCCGCGGGTCGGCAGAGGTCATGACTGCCCTGAAGACGGGCAGACTCGGGTTACTGTGCCCGGGCCTCCCAAGTTTTACCCCCCACTTAAAATATTTTATGCAATAATGTGCGTGCTTGGAAGAGTACGATGAAAGGATTTTGATGGCTGGCCTGGTCGGCAAGGTGCATTTGGGATATGACTTCTATAGAAAAGGAGCATTTTATGATCCATAGAGAAACCGGGGTCAAAGCTGAGGGATACGGGCTCCCCAGGCCGCGCCTTATTCACGAGGATCCTTCAGTCTGGGCTCTGAGTCCTGAACTTGAGGATCGGTGAGTGGATGAGAAGGCCTGGTTGAAAACCAACAAGCTAAAAAAAAAAAAAAAAAAAGAAAACCAACAAGCTAGAAAACAATCAAAACCCACTCCCGCCTATTACTTCTGCGACCTGGTCCTTCGCTTGGATTTATTTTATTTTATATTTTTATTTTTATTTTTATTAATTAATTAATTAATTAATTAATTTATTTTTATTTTTATTTTTTTTGCAGACCTGAGACGTGGGTTGTTTTCTCAGGAGAGGATCCCAGGAAGCAGCGGGCGGGGTGGGGACAGGAGACAGGAAAGAGAGGAGCCTGAGGGATGGGTGAGCCCTGGAGCAGGGTGCCGCTGTGGGACGTGAGGTCTCTGTCGTCCTGGGGCCCCCCAGAGACCCGTGAGGGGCATGTCTCAGCGCTGACCAGCGAGGCCTAAGGATGCTGGCACATTTATAAAGCAACCCTCTCCATTGCCTGGGTGAGTGGACCCTCTGGCACCTCCATCCAAGGTGCCCCGTGGCCGGAGAACCCTCAGAGACCCTGGAAACCTTGGGTCTGCGGGTGGCCCCCCGTGTCTGAACGCGTGGGAACGTACCCTCTGGAGCCTCGGTTTCCTCGTCTACACGGCCCGCGGTTCCCCACCTCCCGGGGCCCTCCCCGGACGCCGGGTGCCGCCCGACCTCAGACGGCAGTGGAAGCTGAGCTCGGGGCCCACCCTTTGGAGGCGCCGCATGACACCCCTGCTGCTGCGTGGGCTTCCTCTTCAGACGCGAGTACCCCCCCTTGGGTTCATCTTCAAATCGCGGTTCTCCTCTTCCCAGGACGTTTTAGATGTGCACACCGGGTCCTGAACGCATCCCAGGCGTCCTCCTTGGAGCCTACAAGCTGCCGTGAGCTTCACCCTTGCAGCCTGGTCTCCTGCGCTGGGCCTGCCAGAGGGAGGCCCGACCGGCACGTCGGCCGCCAGCAAAGCGCCACTGCCTCTGCTGCCCCGGCAAGTCCAAGATCAAAGGGAAGGGAAAGCAGATTCTCCACCAGCCTTATCAGCTTCGCCCTTGAGGCCCGGCGGCCCAGCCCCTGTGCCCGCCTCACCCTCCGCCTGCCCATCCTTACCCCCACCCCGTCGCTACCACCCAGCCAAACGCAAATGCGCCTCCCGATTTCAGGGTCCCCGTGTTTAGGGCTAAAACATCCGATGACCGCCACGCAGCCCCTCTCTCCTACGTTGTCATTTTATGTTAATTGAATGCTCGTGTTAATCTAATAGAGTTTAGATTTATGTTGGGTTCTGTAGCGCGTCATATTTTAATCAATACACATTCCAACATTTAGATGGACGGATGGGAAAACCCGCTTCTTCTGTGCACTTGGGTTCCATCAGCTGTCAATAATTCCTAATTTGAATCCTTCAGACAGTCAGATTTATGGGTCCGAGTATATTGCATTCATCACAGAAATTAACTTTTGGGGGAAATGATGTGAAAGGTCACACAGCATCTCCAAGAGGCAGATATCGTGTTTCAGAGATGAAGCGCTCTGAGATATTTATCCTGGTGCGGCGGCCGGCTGGGTGGCAGCGGGAGGGAGGTTGGACGGGGGTCCCGGTGTGGACCACCGTCGGGGGCGGCGCTCCTCATAGCCTACGGCACCTCTCCGTCAAGGGGGGCCCCTTGGTCGTGCTCGTGTGGCCCTGGGCAGCACTGTCCCAGGAGCTCCGTGGCCGGGCTCCCGGGGATGCAGAGCGAGTGGGTGTCGAGTGTCAGGGAAAAGCAGATGCCTTCACTTCTTTTTTTTTTTTTTTAAAAAAAAGATTTTATTTATTTACTCATAGAGACACACAGAGAGAGAGGCAGAGACACAGGCACCATACAGAGAGCCTGACGTAGGACTCGATCCTGGGTCTCCAGGATCACACCCTGGGCTGCAGGCGGCGCTAAATGGCTGAGCCACCTGGGGCTGCCCATATGCCATCACTTCTGCTGGCTCTTTACTCACGAGCCTGAGTTAAAAACTCACGGGCCCGGGGTTGACCTGTAGTGTGGACAGATGGGTGCACGGGAGGGAAAGAAGCCAACGAACGGGGCTTTATGAGGCCCCCTGGGCACCTGGCACTTTGGGGTCTCTGGGTCCAATGTGGATCACGCCTCGAGTCACCCCAGCTCAGGGAGGTTGCATTTGCAAATTGCTGCCACCCCCAGTGAGCATTGACTTGCAGCCTGTCGGCCAAGCACGACTCTGCAGCCAGGACAAGAGTTGACAAAAGCCTCCGGGGAACGTCAGTGCTCGAAGGAGGCAGCTGTTGGCGTTCAGGCATGAGGGGCAGGAGGATGGGGCAGGTGCCCTCCAGCTGGACTCAGCACCCAGGAGGAGAGTGACTCGTGGCTATCTGAGCACACCCCTGGGTGCCGGGATGGGGCCCCAGCACCCGCCGTCCTGTCTCGCCAAGCCTTTCCCTCCTAAGAAACCGTCTTAACTGAAGGTGCCTGGGAGGCTCTGCTTTATCCCCAGGTAACAGTCCAGGGCCTTGGGGGACTCAGTTCCCTTCCTACTTCACCACTTGAGTTCCCGTAGCTGCCCGAAGGGTGTTACCTATTGGTGTTGGAATTATTTGTCCCGCCTCTGGGGACCTGGATATGACATTGAGACTCTAGGTGGCATCAGATCCCTGCGCAGAGCATCGTAGCAGGCCCAGCAGCAGCTCATCTTCATTTCTACAGTGTCCTTAGGCAAATGGATTCGCCCTTGACTTTGTTAACTCAAGGATTCGTGGCACAGTGAGCCTGGGGTCCCCCCGACGGACCCAAAGTAGGTCCTGTCGCCGGGTGGGTCATGTCAGAAAGCCATGCAGAGGGCCGTCTGGTAGATCCAGACAGAGCTGGGCACCCTCTTGCCTGTGTTCTCTGCTTGAGACATGTGTGTGTCACCACTTCAGAGGCCGAGACACCGAACGGCCACTCTGGCCCCCAGGGGACGGACGGAGTGTTGTTTGGCTTCCCCGGTCGAGCTATTTGGCAGCCTGATGACATGCGTCCGGGACCGTAGAGATGAGAGCCGTGCATGAGCTTCTCCGGTGAAGTGGGTGTTGGGTGGTGAGCTCCACCACCCGTGTCCACTTGCTCTTCAACCCCGGGCACTGAGAACCTCACAGCACCGAGGCTCTCTGGAGCCAGTCCCTTCCGGGCTCACAGGAAACGGCTTCCTCATCTCTACTGTGCCTCAACATGAATGTGAGGCCTAGTGTGTGAGATCCCGCGCATGCTCAGTGGGGCGGCCCGGCGGCTTGCGGGTGTGTAAATAATGTGGCTTTCGCTCCGCAAGTGCAAGTTCGCCGTGTGCACCGTGTGCTGGGAGGTCGCACGCCCACCAGGAGAGGGGAGCCTTTCCGTTATTTGGGGACATATCTGCATTTGCAAAAAATCCATTATAACCCCATTGTTGTTGGAGATGCAGTTAATAAATGAAGGTAGCACGAAATATGATTTTAAATCAGTTTAATAAAATTATTCAAGTAGATTTTAAATCATTTTTACAGTTGATTTAACATTTGTGACTGGTTTATAGATTATGATATAGGACGGCGTTTGCATCTTTGCAATTTTATTCCAATTTAGAAACAGTACAAATATTAATTTTTGCTTCAATAATGGAGCCTTTGAGAATTAAACTTGTCTTTTCTCAACACATACTTTATGAAAATGATTTTAATATGATTTTTAATATATTTTTGAGGAACTTCTTGCAGGGAAACCTTTTGAACAAGGACCTACATGGAAGTATCTTCTGAAAAGTTTCTTTTGAGACAAAAGCAAACCGACAGTTTCTAGGAAACTGGGGTTGTTTCTTTGGGATAAATGACCTGATATTTTTTTTTTGTAACAACCGAAGAAAGTTCTGAAGCTTCTAGAAATGGTTTCTTAAGTATTATGAGCCCGAATGAAAGTAAACCTTGATGTATGGCCAATGGGTGGCTGGGATCACTTGGAGGCAGGGTGGGGCTGGACCTATGGGGAAACCAGACAACTGGTGGGCGCGCCCGGGGAGTTTGGGGCCAGCTTCTGACTGCGCGGTTACCTCGGTTACCTAAGGTCTGGGTTTATTTTTTATTTATTTATTTATTTATTTATTTATTTATTTATTTATATATTTTTATTTTTATTTATTTATTTTTTTTAAGGTCTGGGTTTAGTAGTTGTGGTCTCAACAGCCAGGTGACCAACCTGCGGGTACAGCTGCGGAACACATCTCAGGCTGTAGGGACAGGACCCTGGTCACTCACCTCCCTGGCTACACACAACCATTCCGCTACGTGCACTGGGCTGCGGCCACAGCTCTTCCCCATGGTTTCGGAGAGGCCATCCGCTGCCGTGCACGGTGGGACGTGGCTCCGGAGTTAGAGCCTCGGTGGGGACGGCTTCCCTGGGGAGCAGAAGCAGCAGCAGCAGCACAGCCACCTCCTCCGGTGGTGTCCGGGTCTGACCCTCGGAGACCACAGAGACGTCAAAGGCACCTTTGTGAGTTGTCGGTGACCAGAGATGGAGACATCCAAGGGCTCCCATCATTTGTAAATTCTGTCTCCTCTGGCACCAAAAATCCCCCTGAAAAGCCCCTTCAGAGCTCTGGCATGCAGCCCAGATCCAAGGGCGTACGGCCACCCATCCTGGCGTCGGGGCATCTGCTGAGTCCTGCATGGGGAGGAATGAGGCCTCCATGGCCCCTCTCCTGGAGGGAGCAGAGCTCTCTGACAGGCGCAGGCGGGTGGGCCCAGGGGTTACCCTGGAGCCCCAAGCTCCCTTCCTTGGGCGTGGAAGAGACTCCTCTCCGACAGCCGAGAGAGCATCAAGAGCTGGAGTGTCCAATGGGAGTTCATATTTAAGAAAGGAAATGTGTTGAGAGGGCAGGAGGCGAGAAATCAGAGTGTGAGGCCAGGAACAGGGCACCTAGAGATACCCCCCAATTGCAAGGAGAGGCAGGGTGAGGCGTCTGCAGGGCCTGTGGGAAGCCCCAAGGGGATCCACAGCTGTCTCCCCTCAAAGGCTGGGCCAGTTTATGGTAATCGGTGGGATGTGGGGGCAGGGCCGGTCCCCGGGGGCTCAGGGACCCTGGCAGGGGGCAGCAGGCTCACTACCTGCAGCGTCTCCCTCTCAAGACCTCCCTCGGCGAGTGGCAGAGGCCGGCAGGGCTGAGAGGAAAGGCGGTCCAGCCCCCGCCGCTGGCCCGGGCAGAGATGCGCAGAGGGGCTGAGGCCCCGACTGGCCCATCATACGCGGCGTCACCTCCCGGGAACCAGCCAGCGGTCCCAGCCCAGTGCTCGGCCCCGAGCCCTGGCGACAGATGCCGTAGGAACTGGAGACCAGAGGAAGGCCAGGGCTTTTCAAGCTGCAAACCCCGGGCAGAGGCGCACCCCCAGCCTCTGCGCTGGCTGCTGGGCCCTTGGGACCAGGCCGGTGATGCCGGGGCGAGGGCAGGGCTGCGGGTCCCCTTCCCCAACCAGGGGGTCTTCTGCTTGGGAGGTGGCGAAACCGCAGAGGGGCTGGGGTGTCAGCGTCAGAGGCTCTGGTGGGCCTAAATTCGGGAGCTGCTCCTGGCTTCCTGGGAACCTCCTGGCCTCCCCCCAGCCCTCCCCCCGCCCTGCCGCGTACCCTTCCTGCTTCGGTTTATTTTGGCTTTCTGCCGTCTTCAGTCAGAAGTAGAGGGAGGAGCACTTTGTGGCTGCGAGGAGTCCAGGGGCCGCCGGGGCGCCCCCCCCCCCCCGCCCTCTCCAGCGCAGGGCCAGCCGGGGTCCGAGCGGCCCCCTTTGGCGGCGACAGGTGAGGTAGCCTTCGGGCGGGAGGGAGGAGCCCTGAATCCCGCGGCCGCACATCTGTGCAGGTTGGTGCAATAAAGGCGCAGGATTCCCTTTATCCGGGCACCAGCCTGATTTTTTTAGTTTTGAAGGTTAATCCATCCGTGAGGTGAATCATCAATGGCTCCTTCCCCTTAAGCAGGGTTCCACAGTGGCCTGAGCAGGGGACAGTCGCGGCGCCCTCAGCCAGACTGTGGAGGCAAGGCCCAGGACTGCAAAGGCAGGGGAGGGGAGGGACAGACGACGGGTGTTGTTGGCTGCAGCTGCAACGTGACCTGCTGGCCGGACCCCAGGAGACCTTTGGGATGTGAGTCATGCAGCATTGGCACCAAGGCCAAAGCCCACAAAGTCACCCGTGGGTGCCCGGCGGAGTGGGGGGGTGCTGAGGGCTGTGTGACTCCGTCAAAAGCTGCCCCCAGGACCTCTCTGGGGCATCCGTCCTGCACAGAGGAGCTGCCTGGGGTGCTGGGGACAGGTCCCCGGTGTGGGACGCCAGGGCAGGACAGGTAGGGCAGCCGCTGGGGGCCGGGGCGGTGACTCAGGCGGCCCCCGCTCGGTGGCCCGGAAGGCAGGTTATGCCAGGTGTGTGCTGGCTCCCAGCAGTCTGCGGACTCATCGGCTTGGCCCCCGCAGAGCTCTGCAGGCCCGGAATTGGTAGTTAACATTTAAAACTCAAGGGATTTCACATAAAAAATATCTGCATTTCTGGCTCCTCTGGAAAATTTAGACCCTTGGCCTATTTTTCTACAAGGCAGGGGTTAGCCCTGAGCTGGGTGGCTGCTGCCCCTGAGACGGGTCTGGGGTCTCAGGGGGTCCCCAGGCTGCGCCACTGCCTCCCCCCACCGGCCCAAGTAGGCAGGCCTGCAAGTCTCCGCGGCCTTGGGTCACCCGTGCACCGTCTCCACTGAGCATCCTGGCAAAGGCGGAGGGCTCTGGGGGGAGGCAGGGAGGGGCAGGGGCACAGGACAGGGCGGCGGTGATGGCCCGGCCAGGGTGGGGTCTGTCCGAGGAGATGCTGGCGGGTCTGGGAGGCCAGAGAGCGCCGTCTGGGCTCCCCGGTCATGACAAGAACATCAGTGGACTACCCAGCCTGCCCCAAGCGCACCTCCACGCTCCCCAGACCCATACAATTTCCCCAGCTCTGCAACTTTTCCAAACCCTGGGGGCGGGCGGAGAAGCCTTGCTTGATCCGGGCTCCTGCGTGGATACGTGGACTCTATTTTGGGGGCCGAGCCCCACGGAGTGGGCAGCAGGGTCACCACTCAGCTCTCTCGGGGGGGAAAGTGACCTAGACGGGGCCTGATTCCCCAGGCTTCAGGCAGACCCGTTCACGGTGCTGATAAACAGGCCACGGTGGCAGGCCTGTGTGCTCCGTGGTGGAGGGAGCTCGGGAGGAGGAGCGCCTGCCAGCCCACAAGCATTGGGAAGGGCTTCCCGGAGGAGGCAACGGCTGGGCATCCCTAGCAGGAAGCGCAGTGGAAGAGGGAGCTCTGGGCACAAAGCACAGGAAATCCTTCCCGACCAACCGGCTTTGGCTGGAGCTGGCGTGGAAGCCCCCTGGGGCCAGAGGGCCCTTCCTCCCAGCAATCAGGGCCGCACCCACCCGGCCCAGCGGCCCAGCACCCCAGTTCTTTCCTCCCTCTCTCCTTTCCTGCCGAGTGTCATGGTTTGGATTCCAGGGAGCCGGCCTGCAGCCTGGTCTGCGGGGCGGGAGGGAGACTGCTGCAGACCAGCCTCAGCTCAGCTGATGGGTCCTAATTACGGAGGAGCAGCAGCGGCTCCTTCCCCCGGTTCCCTTTCCACGCTCGAGTCTCTGGGAGCCCCCCCCCGCCCCCCACCCCGTGGCATCGCTGCCTGTGAGACAGAACAGCACCTCCGGAGTCCGTGAAGGTGTCAGCCCAGCCGACGGGGGATGCAACAGACGCTAATTGTGTCCCCAAGGAGGCTCCCTGAAGTTGGGGTCACTCCACTGTGTCTTTCCTAAGTGATTTGTGCATAATCGACGGTGCAAAAGGGAAGGAGGAAGGCAGGGCAGCCTCAGCAAGGCCTGGAGGCGGAGGGAGGGGAGAGGCCTCTGCCTGTGCGAGGGGACAGGGGAGTGGCGTGAGGGCCACCTGGGCAGAAAAGCCGCCTCTTGGGATCCCCCAACCTTACCCTCTCGAGTCTCAGTCCCGGGCTCTTGAGCCCCCAAGGGCTGGGTTTGCACATGGCCGTTCCCACCGGCCCCGACATCAAGCCCCCGTGTGCCGAGGACCCGGGTGCAGGTGAGCGTTTCTCCAAGGTGGGAGCGACACACGGGGCATCCGATGTCCCCCTGGCATGGATTTCTTGCCCCAAATACACCTCCGTGCCGGTTGCCTGCACACGCGGAGCGCAGGGTGACTCCCACAGGCGCGCATCTAGATTCTTGGTGGAGGACCAGCTCTCAGACGAAGCTGGCAAGGGATCCGGCTCAGACATGACACCCATCGCTTTGGAGCGATGCCTTCCCCGCCCCCACCCCGAGGGGCAGCCGTGCCAGTTGGGCGTGACTTTAGGGAATGCTGGCGGGGGGCACTTGGGGTTGGGAGCCTGCAGGGATGGGGTGCCGCTCCTTCCTCACCCCCCGTCCCTGCCTCCCCTCGGGCTCCCAGAGGAAGAACGGCCTGGGTGGGGGGTGCACGCGGGGTGCTGGGGGGTGGGTCCCCTGTCTCCCTGGCCCACCACCCTCAGGGCAGCACCTCCAGCCCCTGAGATGCCCTCTCCGCGGGAGCCAAAAGAGTCACCTGTCTCTTTTTTTGGCACCGACACCCTCCTGAATGCCATGAGAAACCGGTGACCTTCACTCTGGTCTCCATGACGACAAGATGGTATATGTTTAATTAGTTGAGGCTTATTTTAGGACCAATTTTCTTTTATTTTAGGGCAATGCGAGCTATGATAACTGTAAGCATGTTTACGAGGCGCGCGAGGCTTAGCTGAAATGTGCCAACAATTCTAGTCAAACAGATGGTGACCCCTGATTCAACTTGCCCTCTCATTCAATTATTCAGCTGTATTTAATTTTCCTCCGGGTGACTCACATGCCACGCGGCTGCGCGTCCTCTAGGTGGCACGAGAGACCGGCGTTCGTGCGGCCAGGCCGGCTTGGAGGCCGGGTCTCGGGGAATCTCCCAGCCCGGCCTTGGCTGCAGAAGACGATAATGAATTTCAGCTTTGGAAACAATAGTTTCTGCCTAATATCAAATGATGTGAAAGGGTGGAGAAGAATTGGGTCAAATTGTATGTGATTTGGCCACGAGCTCTAAGTAATCTCCATCCTAATAAGAAATTCGAAAGACCTTCCAGGCTTAATATCCTCCCAAATAATTCGTTTGGAGTTCAAGGAGTATTACAGCGTTACAGTCGCCTTCTTTTTTTTTTTTTTTTTTTTATAATTGTGGAAATCTTCTGTTTTCATTTTGAAAACTTCTGCTATTTAATTTCCAGCGGCTGCCAGCCCACCTAGGCTGGGGGCAGGAGGCAGAGCTGAGTGGACTCCACTGCTCGTTTCCTCTCCGCGTCTTTCACCTCCTTTCCTCCTGTCAGTACGTAGCACTGAGAGCTGAACACCCAATGTCCCAGGGAAGGGGAGAGGGAGGGCTCCACTAAATAGCTTTGCAAAGACGCGATCTTCCTAACGAAGGAACTACAGAAGCAGGGGGCCGCAACCCAGGACCACCACACACCCTGGGGGTGGATGCCCCAGGACCTTTGAAGATGAAAAGGATCCACTCAGCAGTCGCCGACCCCCCTGCAGCCCGTCCCATGAATCCCGCAACCGGACGGGGCCCACATTCCAGTAGGATTCCCTGCCCCTGGACGCAGCTCGGTTAATCGGACCAACCAGCTCGGATGCCACGCTTTCCTTTCTGCCTCATTCAACTCAAGAATTCAAACCTTCAACACTGCTTTTTTCTTTTTTTCTTTTTTTTGGAGACATTAACACCACCTTGTAGCGCATCACATATGCATTTGCCCCCCAAGAGCATCTCACATTGGAAATCCTTTTGAAACCTCATGTACCTTCCCCATCCTGAATGTGATCAGACCACAAAGGGACCATGTGTTGAACCAAGACCAAGCGCCATCCGCACGTGCATAGAAGTATCGATGCGCAGGCCGCTTCCGAAGACAATAAATCGAATTTCCGTGGATTCACGGAGGAGGCCTCGGTAAATACGTTCGTTGGCTCAATTCTCGCGGCCGCTTGAGGACACAGTCGTGGCGACGGGGAGGTTGAAACCATGCGCACGCCCTGTATTCCTGGAACTTCGTTTCTAGAGGCTTTGCCTGGGCTTGCTTCCGTGCTCTACATTGTCCGGCTGTGGCTTGGTTCCGTCGTTTCGCATTCAAGGGTCTGCACGCAAACTAGGAAATCCCGAGTTGGGGCGAGGGAGGGGGCTGTTGCGCTTCACGGGATGACCTCCTCAGGGCTGATGGATGTGGCTGGAGAGCCGTGTGGGCAGCGAGACCTGCCCTCATTGACCGGCAGCGCGGGCCTTGGCCAGCCGGGGAGCACAGGGCCGGTCGCACCCTATTTATGTCTGGGACACTCAAACTTAGCCCCCCGGGGGCCTGTTATGGTTTGGGTGCTGCTTCTGCAGGGGGTGGTTCAGTGTGGATAGGGTCGGTCTTAATTACGGCTACTTAGGCCACACCAGTTGATTTTATTGAACACCTTTGTCCTCCCATTGGCCTACCAGCTTGGACTCAACACCTCCCTCGAACTCCCAGGCCCTCTTCCCCTTGGCCTGCTTGGATGGCTTCGTGGAGGAGCGTCCCCGGGTCCTCAAAGAGCTGGGTGAGACACCCAAGAGGAAGGAGTCCGACCCGTGTGATCCCCGGGGCCCCTGGGCTCCGGCTCTGAGGCCGGGCCCTGCGTCCTGGTTTCCCCTGCTGTACCCCTCTTTCCTCCAGGATGAGACGCCAGCGGCACGGCTGCTGGGAGCCTCCTGGAAGTGCTGTCACCTGCCCTCACCGCAGCCCCATCTGAGCCGCCAAGGATGCCAGCTGGGCAGAGAAGTCCTGGACATCTGGGGACTCTTACAACCCAGGAGTGATTTTATTTGCATGTGTCGGGTGTGTGCACACAGGCTCACACGCTCACACACACGAGATCCCCCGCTGCTTTGTAGGGCAATCTAACTGTGGGCGCCCCGGCCGGTCTGGCTCTCTGCAGCTCGGCCCCTGCAGCGGCCTAGAGACCACATGGGAAGGGGGGCGGCCAGGAGCGGGAGGTGGGAGCACACGCAGTATCCAAGTTAGGCTTTGAAACAAAACAAATGTGGGGCCACCTCGGCTCACCTGGCCCTCGGGCTTCAGCCCGTACCCGCGATGTGATCTGTCACTCAGTGTCGTCGGGCCAGGAACTGGCTCGGTGGACACGCGGCCCGGGGAACGGGTGGGTGGGTGGGTGCGCGGCCCCCGCAGCACGGCCCTCAGCCTCCGCCACGCCGGCTACGGCCCTGTCGCCCCCGCCACCTGCCCCGGGCTCCTGCTCTCTCGCCCAGTTCCCAAGTTACCGCGCCGCGCCCAGAACGTCATTTGTTTTTCTTTGTTCGGAAGACACGCCACGTGAGCAGTTGCGCGAGGCCATCTGTGGCCTTACAAAGAAACCACGGGGCGGGTGGGGCACGCGTGAGCATCCGAGACCCTCTGGACCGTCGCCTCCGGCCCGCGGCCCGTGGCCCGTGGCCGTGCGCTGGCCGGAGAAAGTTTCTCTCCTCCTGGGAGTGCTGGTCCCCAGGTCCACGAAGGGGCCTGCAGGCTCCCCCCGCCACCCCGTCCCCCCGGCTCCGCGTGGTCTCCCGCTCCTTGGTCCCCTCCTCTCAGTTACTCGCTGGCGCTGGCGGGACTTCTGGAAGATCACCTGGGGGGCGGGCGGGGGGAGCACGAGCTGTCCCCAGCAGCCCATTCTGCCGCCTCTCCAACCCGCCCCCCCCCGCAACCATCACCCTGGACTCCCAAGAAACCCTCCCCCCTCTTCTATTTGTATTTATTATTATTATTTATCTTTTTTTTTTTTTTTTCCGGAAAGGGCCAACTCTTTTATTTTCCTGAAGGTGGCAGTGAAAGAAAAAAAATGACTGCCTTTGAAGATTTCGGAATTTTATTACAAAACAGATGGAGCAGCGAGCGTCCCCCGTCGTCCCCGTGCGCCCAGGAGCGCTGACAATGGGAACCGCGGCCCCCGCCAAGTGGTGTCCACCTGGGGCCCCCTCCTCCCCACCCCCACCCTCCCCCGGGGCAGCGGGGCCCCCCGACCCCGGCGTCGCCCACCGGCCCCCCGCGCCCCGGGACCGGCGACCCGGCCAGCGTCCTCCGTCTCCCCTCTCGGTCCCTCACCGAGATAATTGAGGATCATAATGCTGGGAAAGGAGCGCGGCGGCTCCCGCGGGCTGTCAGGTATCTGCTCGTGTCTTCATGTCATCCGTCAGCATTGAGCTCCTCTGTCATCTCTCCTCAGCCTTCAGCCCCGCGCTCTCTCATCGTGTTCATTATCTCGGCTCAGACCGGCCCTCCCCCCGCGCCCCCCTCCCCCGTCCAGTAAATGCATCTTTGTGCAACTCTCAGTCTCCGATTATGAATCGATGATCATGTGGTATAAGAGAGATAGATGGCTTTTACTTCCATCTTGTCTCCCCTAATTGTAAAATATTAGTTACATTACACTGTGTCTTTTGATTAATGGAACTTATTTGGAGTAGCCTATCCGAACCCTCCCCCTTCTAAAGTCCTCCACTGACTTTTGAGAATTGAGTGATTTCACTTAAAGCAGACAAATAGGCCCTTCAGCGAGGAGATAGTGAGGCTGCGATACTCTGGGCAAGACAGGCTCCGCGGCCCGAGTCGTGGATTCTGGAGAAAGGCTTCCCTCCCCGCCCGCCCGCGTGCGCGCCGGGCCGGCCGGGCCAACACTGGGCTGCTAATACACGCCTGCTGCCCGGGAACTTCTTTGCCTTCTTCATTTCACTCCCTTTTTGGCAACCCTAGCCCAGCTCGCTGACTTGCAAAACAGGATGTGAAACAAAATTGAATTAAAATTAAATAAATTGCAGATTGCCACATTCCCACATTTGGCTTGCGGGGAGCCAGTCAAATGTGAACTTTGATGAATCTGGGCTCGCGCTGCGCGGCGCCCCCTTCCCGGGCCCAGGGCAGGGCGTCCAGGGGGCGTTCTGACCCGCAGACACGATCGTCCCTTCCTGCAGAATCTCTCCTCTTGGGCACTATGTACTCACCTATGGCCGTTGATGGAGTCCTCGCCGTACCGAAGGGAGGTCGTGGCTAAATCCCTTATTATAAAGAATCACTGTCTGTCTTTCCGTGGAAATCCAAGGACATAGTCACTTTCGACCTATCAGCTCAATTAAGAGGGTCTATTTACTGTCCATGTGCAAAATGTCTATATCTCAGGGAGACTGGAAGATTGACTTCATAAACTCACACAAAAAAAAAAAAAAAAAAGAAAGAAAAGAAAAAAAGAAAAAAGGTACCACAGTAGAGGAATTCGAGAATGCATTTGTGCGGGGAGGGGCGGCGGTGGTTTTTAGGACGCAAGATGTCTAAAATGCTTGCAAATACTTCTATTTCTGTAGGATACACTTCGTGTTCTATTCTGACCTTTGGATTTTTATTTTTTACGTTGGTTTGCACGGCTCTTGTAGGCAGTGACTATTATGTATTTTCTGGGGACATGCTATTTCATTTAACGTACTAGAGCCAGGAGATTGATTTTATGATGTGTATAGGAAACTGGTAATGTTTTACTTTATTTATTTATTGAATTATTTATTATTTTATTATTTATTTATTTATTTATTTATTTATTTATTTATTTATTTATTTATTGGAAGAGCGTAACAATCTGTTTATGGCTGCCAGGAAAAGTGAAGGCGACAAAACAACCGTGCCTGGGCGTAAAATTCATTCTGAGGATTAAGACGCCCAGAAACACGTAGGTTAAAGATTGCAGGGCGGCGGCCGGGCCCCTTTAGCCCCCCTCTACGGCCCTGGCCTGGTCCGCACAGGCAGGCTCCTTGCAGGTGCCTGGAGAACCAACCGCTGGCTTCGGGATCAGTGGCTCACGTGCCCCGGATTGCGGCTTCCTATCAGCCCAGGCCTAGATTTTTGGATTTTATTTATTCCATTTTTACGTGTGTTTTGAGTCCTGGCTTTGGCAAAAGTGTATGCTCGAGGACTCTTTGTTCTGAGTATCAAGGGACTTTTTAAAATGTCAGCGGGGTTTGGGCGGCGGTGTCTAATAAACCTCCTTAGGGCCTGAGATGTGCCGTCTCCAAATGTTCATCAGCGGCATCACTCACCGAGTTACGCACATCCATCACGTTTTGAGAGTATTTTATGGAATATTCTTACCACAGCGTGTGGATGCATATTGACAATTGTTGGCACTTTTATATATTCCACGATACACATTTATCTGTTACGGATCCATAATACCAAATGTGTAGTAAAAAGCTATATCAAAAGGCAGTTATCCCGCGTGCATAAAACGCTCTCACTCGGTCGCTTTAATTTTCTTACTGCAGCTTCTGAAACCCACACTTCATCCTGATGGACTTCAATATTTCATTTAAGTAAAGGATGTGCCTGAGAGGGGGCGACGGTGTTTCCGAGGCAGCTCTGGTTCCTGCGGGGGGAAGCCTTGCGCCGGGGCCGGGGTCAGCGCGTGAGCCCCCGGCGCACAGCCCGGGCCGCCCACCCCTTGCTCCCTCCGCGGGACACGGTGGGTGTCCAGGACGGGTTGGAGAGAGGGCAGGCGGCGGCTTTGGGGACCCGGCCTCTGCCGAGTACAGGTGGCTGGCCTTCACGGCGGGACCTTGACACTCTCTCTGGGCAGGGCGCTAGCATCGGCCCCTTTGACAGATGCACAAACTGAGGCTCCAGAGGGACGCCGGGGGGGGCTTGCCCAAGGCCTTGAGGCTGCTAAGTGCTCAAGTTAGGGCCGCCTGCCTCCAAAACCTGAGCTCTTCTTGGACCCTTGCACCTGTCTCTGTGTGTTCGGAGTGACTTTGGGCTCTAGCTGAAAGCTCAGTAGCATCCTGTTGATTTTAAGATTCAAGGAGATGGTGATCCATGTCCAACACCTGACACATCGTAAGGGCCGAAGTGCTGAAAACAGGCGCGCGTGTGCGTGTGCGTGTGCGTGTGTGAGAGAGAGGGGCTGGCGAAGTGAGAGAGAAAAACAGAAACCGTTTCCTCGGGGGCGTAAGGCGGGGGCTTCCTCATTTCTTCTTTCCTTTCCCAGTTTTCCAAACCGTTTCGGGAGGGGAGGGAGTTGGGACGCACAGTCTTTCGGGTAAGCTTCGGATTGGTTGTGGTTATTGGGATAATGCCACTGTCAGATAGCAAATGGAAATCCAGAGAGTCCCTCTAAAAGGAGGACAGCCGGGGCCGGCAGGAACCCGGCCCGTCTGGCCTCCTGTGACTCCCCGGGACCGCGTCCCCGTATGTGTCGCGTGGCCTGACGGGTGCCGGAGCTCTCAGCGTGTGGGGGAGAAGGACACGACAGCAATACGGGCGAGAAGGAAAAGGAAGGGGGGAAATAGGCACACGTGCTCGTTCCTCGGGGCTGCAAGGAGCAGAGTCTGGTTTTGTTGCTGGATATACCAGGAAGTGAAAAATCTCAACGTGGCTTGTCGTTTGGCATCATGTATTTTAAAAAATAAAATAAACATCTGGTTGTTTGAATGCAAGTGAGACTCCCCTCCTTGCTTCCCCGCCCCCCCTAATTTCAGCCAAGCTGTGTGTGTAAACACAGTCTTAATTGATATCAGGTTAGGGGAGTCTGGAAAACAAGCTGCAATTCAGAACACGGGGATGGACCCGGGCCTCTCCAGAAATCCCACAACTGGAGCTTCCTGGCCGACCACCTACTGTGTGCAGGGCTTTGTCGGACTCGCTGGGAGCAAATGGCAGCCACACAGGGCCTCCGTGTTGGGGGGACCCGGGGATGTGGATGGGGCCCAGGGCAGGGCCGGGTGGGCCCCAGAGGGAGGGGAACGGGCCGGCTGGAGCCGGCAGGGGGCTCCAGGGAGGAGCCACCCAGAAAGGGACTAGAACCTGGATAATTAAGCGCTGCGATGAATTTGGTGATGAGGCCTGATTTAGTTCCCATTCAGCTCCAGCCTCCCTCTCCGTAGAACGACGCGTCTATTTTGAGACTCAGGGAAGAAATGCTTCAATTTGCAAAGTAAATGTTTGTTTGGTTGTTTATTAATAATCATGTAAAGTAATCCATTGGATTCTTCGGCACCGCAGGGCTGCCTCTCGGGCCTCATCCTTGAAGGCAGGATCCTGGGGGCTGGGACGGAGGGGGTCTTCGGTGGGAAAGAGAGTTAGGCGTCTGGAGCGTGACCACCGGGTTTCAAACACCAGCTGCCCCACGTCCCGCTTCAGCACCCGCCGACGCCGGCCACCGTCGTGCCCCTGGGTGCCCCCAGTTCCGTTTCGGGAGCACCCGACTCCCGGCGAGGGCTCGGGGTGGGGTGGGGAGACGCGATGCTGAGGCCCCGGCTCGGAACCAGAGGTCCCAGGCCTCAAACAAAGGGGTGAGGAATGTCTGATTAAAAACACCACCACCACCAACACTAACTATATGTATTTATATGATACATATGTCGTAGTTGGTCCTTTCTCCCCCCTTCTATTTTAGTAAAATCCTTTGAGAAGGAATTTTGTGGCACGACTGAGAAGATACCGGCTCATTATCATGAGTCGTTTACGGCCCGGGGTCAGCAGGGAAGGCAAAGGAGCATGTTTCTAGGGGAGTGGAAGACTGGAGGTGCGGAGGGACACCCGCTGGCGTGTCGACCCGAAGCCTCCTGAACAAAATCAGGAATATCTTCCAAAAGCGAACCCACCAGCCGACCAGCCTGCTGAATAGACGTTGTTCAGGATCTCTGTGCTCAGGAGTCCGCACCCGCCTCCCCCTCCCCTCCCCGGCCCTCCCCCTCCTCAGACACACGTGAAGGGAGACAGACTTTGCATCCGGGCCAGTTATCCCGAAATGTCCCTAAATGTCCCAGAATGGCCCCGGAGTGGGCAGCGGGGGGTCGAGGGGGAAACCCTCGCCCGGATCCCAGGCTACGTGTACCAGGAAGATCCTGATAGTAAAAATCTACGTGTCGCCGAGACATTCCTCAACTGTTAGCAATCAGTTTGGGGGGGGGGGCGGGGGCAAGGGGGGGACCAGGGGGGTGGGAAATACCAGGAGACATCAAAGAGGGTCTCCCTCCCAGCCCCTGCCCCGTCTCGAGGCTCCGTAATTTGGGAAGGTTGCGCGCTAAATAATTTGTGAGCCTCCAAACACGCAGGTTATTGTTTGTGGACAGATGGTGTATCGCGTTTTATCGCTTTTCCTTCTGTGGGTCCTCATATGTGGGACTGATGTGCATCGTGAAGTCTTTGTCTCCTTCTAAAATCTCTAATCTGAAACAGGCAATCAAGCACAGAGGCAGGGCTTCAGAAGGCATAATCAGAGTTTTAAAAGCAAAGGGGAGGCGGGGTGTGCGCGCGCGTGTGTGTGTTGGGGGGGTCGGGTGAGGGTGGGGAGCCAGAAACCCAACTGCAGTCAGGAGGCAGATGTGTTTGCAGAGAATGCGAGAGGTTATTAGGGTTTTTAAAAGTGGACACACGTAAGGGATCCCGGAGCGCGGGGCGGGAGGGACCGCCGGGCGGTGGCTGCGGGCACCCGGGCGCGTCCCGGCGTCCCATCCGCGCCCCCCACCCCGGGCCTGGAGCCCCCCCCCAGCCCCGGGCGCGCCCCCACCCCGCCCCGGGAGCCGGGGGCCTTTGTCTCGGCGGGCGGCCCCGGCTCGGCCCGGCAGGCCCCACGCTGCAGCGGTGGCCGCCCTTAAGAGTTAAATCATGTTGATCTACAGGAAGGAAATGGAATAGACGAACTCACTCCTCTTTTCTTCCTACGGATTTTTCTTTTTTATTCTGAAGATAGAATTACTGTTTGTAAGCATCTGAAAGTCATTAGAGACCTTGCAGTCTGTCAGGTGCCGACGCAAGGAACTGCTGAAACCAAACGGGGGCCTGCACGGAGGGCTGGGAATTTGTCATGTGCTGATGAGCAGTTATAATAATATATGAGCAAATCACAAGCATTCTGCAAATTAATCAAATTTTTTCCCCCCTTCTCCCTTGTCTCTGGGAGAGTGGCTTTGCAGGCAGACGTAGGTGAAGCAGTTTTACTCACAGATGGTCGCTCTGGCATCAGATGGAATTTATATAACAGTAATTCTGATTTTCTGCCAAAGTAGCAGTGAACACACCAGGGAGATTGTAGAAGGCGAGTCATGTGGTTTTGCTGAGGTTGTTGTGGGAAGTTTAAGGGGGGAAATCTCAAATTTTCCTCTTTGCCTTTACTGTTTTTGCCTGAAGGGCCAGAAACGGAGCGCCACTCTGCCATGGGCGAAAGCCGTCACATCTTGCCTTGTGACTCGTCTGAAAGTGCTTCGCAGCTGTCGGCGCTGCTGGCGGGGACACAGCCGCAGAGCCCCAGGACTCCCGATGCTCGCCGGCGCCTTCCGAGACCGCGGGGTGGGGGTGGGGGTGGGGTGGGGGTGGGGGTGGGGGGGCAGGTTCACTAGGTGGTGGCCCCCCGGGCGCGCTCGCCTCCCCCAGCCCTCCCCACCCCCCCACCCCGGGCACCGCGAGACCTACCAGGGGCTTTTCTTTTTGAGTGTTTTATTAAACGAAGAGTCTAACAACGCTCACTTTAATTACACACGGGCTCCGGGTATAATTCCTCTGGATTTATTCAAGTAGTTGAAAACGATGGAGCTGGTGATAACAATGATCATCTCGGTTTAGCGGCTCAGAACCCTGGGAGCGTGCTGGTGTGTAAGTGCGTGTGCGTGTGCGTGTGTGCGGCGCGGGTGGGCCCCGGGGTGCCCCCTCCCTCCCCCTCCACGAGGCCTCCTCCCGGGCTCGGACACCCCTCGCCCCCACCCGGCCCCAAGCAGGCCGTCTCCCTTGGGAGAGCCGCCCGCCCCCCGCGGGGAGGAGGAGGTGCCCGGGGGGGGCGCTCGGAGGGCCACGCGTGGAGGGGCCAGGGCCCGCCACCAGGTGCCTCCTCCCCGTGGAGGGAGGATGACAGCAAGATGGCGTGGACCCTGCATTATGCAACACAGTCCTGCTGCTGGGGGCTTTTTCTTTTTCTCCTTCTTCTCTCTCTCCTCTCTTTCTTCTTTTTTTTTTTTTTTTTCCCTTTTCCTAATGTAAAGCCCTGCCCATTTGTTTTGGTTTACGTGACTACAGAGAAATAAGTGGATTAGACAGAAACTTTAGCATGCTTCATTGCAGCTGGGTGCCGACATCTGTCATTCCTTAGCCATATTCTGGATCATGCCAGCAAGAAAAAGCAAAGTCTGACACCTTTGATTTTCGAGAGAGAGCCTTTTATAGGGGGGAGAGGAGAGAAGAAAGGAGTAGCGTTTCCTTTGTGACTTCATAGGAAGAGCCACCTCTCTCCTGCGCTGCTTTGTGTATTTTATTTTATTTGGTGTTTGGCATGTGACAACCTCCGTGGCACTCTGAGGGCGCCGAACGCCGGGAACTTTCTGCTCCCGTCTCTCCTTACTTTGCAATTGTCTATTGTTCACGCCACCGATTTGTAGCATTGGGCGTGATAAAAAGGAGCTGTTTAGGATATACCCGGCGCGCCCATCCCGATGGATGGTAGATGCCGTGGGTACGCATCGCGGGCGCCTGATTCCTTTATGAGAAGAGAGAGGGGTGTGATTCTCTCTCACGCGTAAACTCACATTAATACGATGCAAGGGCCCCCAAATTGCAGGGGTGTCCCCGCTGCGCTCTCCTGGGTGGCATTTCCCGCCCTCCAGGTGAGCCCAAACCACAGGACCGCCCTCCCCACCCGCACCAGCACCACCCAGAAAGGCACTGATGTCTCTACGAGGACGTGGCCCAGGTAACCCGGGACGCGGGCCTTCCAGGGCCGGACGTCTGCTGCCGTTGCGGGGCTGGCGATGATGCTTTGGGAGGGACGCCGCCTCCCCCCTCGTCTTTGCCAGCACGGCCCAGCCCACAGCACCCCCTTGGCACACGCTGGGCGTACAGCATTGGCCCCCCTCCCATACTCCGATTGTACAATAAAGCAGAAACTACAATTAAGCTCGGATGTGTTGGTTCTAAGCGACACAATGGAAAACAGGAAACGACGGGAGCAGCGGAGACCACCCACTTGTGTGTTCCGCTGGGCGTGTGAGGGAATGCGGCTCATCGGCCCCACGGAGCCACGGGGGGACCTCGCCCTGCACCCCCCAGCCCCCCAAGCCAGAGAAGCGAGGCACTGGGAGTGCTGGGCGCCGGCAGGACAGGACCAAGCGGACCCCGAGGACTGTGAGGCCCACGCGGCCGGAGGCAGATGATGCCGGGAGTGACGTGGACCCAGGAGCAAACCGGGCCCAGCTTGGGGGTTGCCGGGCTGCCTCCGGCTGGATCTTGCCGGAACTTCTGGCTTTTCAGGATGCACCGGACATCCGTGTTTTTACATGAAAGCTCTTTGTTTTCCCCTCTGAGGGATAAAAAAAACAAATACGTGCGCGCCGCCAGCCTGGGGCCTCCGAGGGGTAACGCGCGTCCGTGCAGGGTGGCGTGGGCTCCGCGGAGCTGCCCACCTGGGCTCAGTCGGGCGGGGGAGGTGGTGGTGACCTTGCAGCATCACACAGGAAGTGGAAATGGCACTGCTGGGGACCCGGGGAGAGCTGGGCTCAGGGAGCTGGGATTGTCGGGGCGACGGAGCTCCCCCGCAGGCGACACGGGAAAATGCACAGCCACCCAGTGACCCAAAGTGCACCCAACCTGCAGGGCCCTCCTGTGCCCTCGCTGAGCCAGCGGCGTGGGGCGGCCCGCCCGGGCGTCTGCGGGGCTCTGAGCACTTAGGTTTTGCAGGGGAGGAGAACCGCAGGGCAGGCCGGGGCTTCCCGGTGCGGCCCCGGTGCAGGGGGGAGTCCCGGGGGGTGACCGGTCAGGAGGGCTGCTCCCACCAGAACGGACAAGGGGCAGGTGCAGGGGAGCAGGTGGGGTGTGCGCCCCTCAGGACCACACCCTGGGCCAAGCCTGTTCAAGATCAGGGCTGTGCAGGCTGCCAGTGTGTCCCTGGGCCCCCAGCAAAGGCACAGGGATCACCCACCAAGGCAGGCACCCCTGTTCTGTGCAGAACCGCAGGAGTGTCCCGTCCCCACCCTCCCAGCCCGCGCCACGGGAGGCTGTGCGTGGACAGCGTCTGGCGAACCCAATTAAGTGCCTAATTGCGTGGAGTCTTGACAAGTGGGGCTGTGCCGGCGGGGTCCTGGGAAAGGCTTCGAGAAGGGGTTTTGGGGGGGTCTGGTTGGAGGGAATCTGGGGGGCTGCATGGGCAGATAGATACCCAGTGGGGACGGCCGTGGGATTAGGTGATCTGGAAAGCCAAGCTAAGGAGCAAGACAGGAGCCACTGAAGGTGGGGGTGGGGTGCAGTGGGGGATGGGGGGACACGCATACAGACAGGGGGTGGAGACCCGACGGCAGGTATGTGATGCACCTGCTGCCCTTCTGTCTTTCCTGTGTCCTTGTTGTGGGCCGAGAGTCCTCGCTGTTGTTCTGGGTGGGCTGTGGGTGCCAGAGGTGGGCCACGCGGTCACTGCTCCTGCTCAGCTCCTTGGGTCGCTACCGTCTGTCTCGTTGGCACTGGGACTTCAGGGAGCTGCACGTAGCCCGGTGCGCCGAAGGCAGGAAGGTGCGGAGAGGAAGGGTGTGATGGGAGGCGAAGCTTAGGAGCCCTCCCACCTTTGCCGGCTCTTGAGTACCACCTTAGGAGGGTCACTTAAGATTGTATTTAAAACTTAAAAAAAAAAGAAGCACCTGGGGGCTCCGCAGTGGAGCATCTGCCTTGGGCTCAGGGCGTGACCCCGGGGTCCTGGATCGAGTCCCGCGTCGGGCTCCCTGCATGGAGCCTGCTTCTCCCTCTGCCTGTGTCTCTGCCTCTCTCTCTGGGTCTCTCATGAATAAATAAAGTCTTTAAAAATAAATAAATAAAACTTTAAAAAACCCTCTAGCCTTATTTCAGCGATAATATCCAACTTTGGCTAGTTTTTCCCCTGAGGCTGTTCACCTACACAGTGGTCAGCTCGGTTCCACGGAAAAGCGCCTGCAGGGGTGCTGTGTTCCAACCCCTGCACCCGCGTCCCCTTCCCTGGAGATGCGGGGACAGAAGGGGGTGGGAGGGGGGCTGAGGTTTGCTGTGTGACCCGGGGCAAGCCGCCCAGCCCCTCCATTCCTGGCTCCCGCCTCACACTTGGGGAGCAGCGTCCTCTCTCTATGGTGTCCTGTCGCCTCTTCCAGGGTGCGATCACTCACCCGGAGACAAACCCCGGGCGTTGTTAGAGTCTTATTATATTACACGTCTAAAAAATCTCCAAAAAAGGGCAAGTGAGTTCATCGACCCTTTGAAGGTCATTTAATGATAAACATAAATGCTTTCGTGAAATCCGGGGAATGATTGAAGATCCCTGATCAATAGTTGCCTGCGCATCGGGCTGCGTGTCCCGCCCACCCGGGAGGGCGGCTGGGGGTGCTGGGCTGAGCGCAGGGGTACAGGGTTGGGGGGGGACGAATCAACAGGGCTTAAGGCAACATCTGCACGCAGGGCCAGAGCTGGGCATGGAGCGGCTGGGAGGGAGCACGGGGAGGCCCGGGGGGAGGACGCTCCTGAGTCTCCCGCTGGCGTGGGGGCAGGTGGGGTGGGCACAGCCCCTGGCAGCCCCTGCACCTCCCCTGGAGCCCAGCCTCACTCGCTGAGCCGCCCCGTTAACTGAACGTGGGTCTGACGCTGCAGGGAGGCGGCGAGACGGGCTGTGGCCCGACTGCTCTGGGGCTTCGCGGCCCTCCTGGGGCCTGGGCGTCCTCAGGTGGCGGGCAGGGGCAGGAAACCTGGACCCTCAGCGTTGTCGCTGGAATGGCGATTCTGATTCCAGGCCCAGCCGGGGCTTCGGTTCTTAGGCCCCACCTTGGGGGTGGACCTGCCTCACGTGGTTTTCAGCATTTCACGGGCCCCCCCTCGTCGAAGCCTCCCGCCAGCGCTCTCTCAGGGCTTGGGTCTGCCCATTTCACAGGTGGCAAAAGTGAGACCTGGGAAGGCTAAATAACTGGTCCAAGAGCAGGAAACTCCAGAGACAGATAAGGATTGAACCGGGGCTTCGGACTGGAGCCTTCCCCCACCCCCTGCCCTGACTGTGCCCGAGCAGGACGGGGAGCTCGTGTTCCAGCCCTGCCTGCGCCCCACACCCCACCGCCCGCCCGAGTGCTCCGGTGCCCCACCGCCTCCCCTAGGACGGAGTTCGGTGTCCCTCTCAGCTCTGGCCGGCTCCTGATCTGAGCGCTACACTGTCACTGGCCACTGGAAACCAACCAACTGCACCTTTAAAGAAACTTAAAAAAAAATTTTTTTTTTTGTAAATTTTAACAAAGATTTAGGATCACGAACATTTTGCATATATGGTGCAGAGACGTCTCCATGTCTTCATTGTACTCATCTTCCATTGGCAGGTTACGTTTGCTACAATGAAGGACCCAATATTGATACACTATTATTAAGTAAAGTTCATATTTTATTCAGATTTTTTCTTTTTATCTTTTTTTTTTTTTTAACCTGACATCCTTTTCCTGGTCCAGGATCCCATCCAGGACAGCACTTTACATTTAGTCGTCGCGTGTCCCGAGGTGCGTCTTGGTGGTGACACCTTGCAGGCTTTCTCCTGGTTTCTGATGACCCTGACAGTTCTGGGGACTATTTCGCAGCAGGTCCCTCATTTGGGATTTCTCATGGTGAGACTTGGGTTCTGGGGCTCTGGGGGGAAGACCATGGCGGTGACTCGGCTTCCTGTGGGGCCGAATCAAGGCCCTGCTGTCACTCCGACCGTGGTGGCCTGGCCGGGCTGTGGCAGCAGGTGCCTGTCCTGGGCGGCGGGTGTTTCCCCCTTCCCACACCGCGCTCTTCCCGTGCCCTTCCTGGGAAGGACGTCACCACGCGGTGCACACGAAGGAGCCGGAGATCTTTCCCTCTTTCCCGCCTCCCAGGAGGGAGATTGACACAAAGCCTTGGACCGCGTGGAGCATCGGCCTCCCCTTCTCCGTCTACTTAGTGACTCAGCCCTTCCCTTATGTTCATATGATTTGTGGATGCTTGTTGATACTTCGGGTTATAACCCGACCCTGTATCGTTCGCTTTGTTGCCAAAACCGTTCCAGGTCTGGCCATCGCGGCCTCTTTCACTTGGCTCTGGGATACTTTGACGCGCCCCCATCATTGCCGGGCGTTTTGAACAAGTCCTTTCTTCCTGGTCAAAGACACCCCAGGGCCAGCTTGTATATTTCCTGGGCCGGCCCTAGAATCAGCCATTATTTTTAGATTTTTTATTTTTATTTTTTTAGATTCTATATATTTATTCATGAGAGACACAGAAAGAGAGAGAGAGAGAGGCAGAGACACAGGCAGAGGGAGAAACAGGCTCCATGCAGAGTCTGATGCAGGACTCGAACTCAGGACCCCGGGGTCACGCCCTGGGCCGAAGGCAGACGCTCCACCGCGGAGCCACTAGGTGCCTCCAAATCAGCCATTTCTACAAGCAGCCTTGGTGCCTTTTGTTGAGAATCGTACAAAACCTCAAGTCTGGCCCCTACACGTGTTGTTGCCCCCGGGATGTCACGGACAGGCCAAGGAGACAGGAGTGCGTGTGCCAACCCCTGCATAGACTCACATCCGTGTTACTCATAACATTGAACTAAACACGAGTTCACGCTGGCGGACGTCTCCACTCCGTTACCACATGGATCCAAATCCGCTTTTAAAACCGCGAGATAGCTTTTCGGTAGCGTTTTAAATCAAAACCGAAATCACAGGGAATTTGAAACCCAAAATTATTTATACTGGGGATATTCCAACGTGTGTTTTAGCATCTTTGATTAGATGGATGAATATATATATATATATATTTTTTGAAAACTGAAAACATAAATTATGCACCTGATTAGAACCATTCTTGCCTATTTGGAATTAGGGAAATTAAATATGTGTGTGTGTGTGTGTTTGTAACGTGTGCAAGTGAGAAAGTAGCTCTTTCTGCTGGCGCAGTGTGTGTCCGTGCTGTGTGCCCATCCCGTTGCCTCTGCTGAGCCTGTGAACCTGGGAGGACGGCCAGGGTCCCGGGCAGGAGCGCGGCCGGTTGGCAGCCTCAGGGTTAGCCCTGGACCCTCAGAGGGCGCGGCGGGGCCCTGGAGGCCTGCCCCCCGGAGGGCGTGCTGGTGCCCCCATGCCTGGAATCCCCCCGGGTCTGCAGGCCCACTTGGGGGGGGCACATTTCTAACATACACAGCTGGCTCTGGGGCGGGGGGGGGGCGCTTTCTTAACCACCAGTGGGCATCTCGCAAATATCCTTAGCTTCCAGGGATGCAAAGTTCTCCGCAGTTGGGGTGCGATAGGAGGGCCGGTGCTGCTCAGGGTCCCTCCAGGTACCCCTCTAGGGTGGTGCTTTCCAGGCCTCCCGGCCCTGTGCATGGGGGGCAGCCTCTGCGGGCTCCACGTCTCCAGCTGGTCCCTTCTAGGAAACGGTGCCATAAACCGTGGCCCTGGGAGACCCTCCTGGGGTCTTAGAAACGATCCCGCGCTCCAAGACAGATACTGCAGGAAGGAAAACGGGAGTGTCTCCAGGTGAGTCTGCCGCAGGCTGCTGCAGGCCGCGTTGTCAGGCTGCATGTGGGGCGCATCTCGAAGTCCTGGCAGCAGCGTTCCTCTTCGTCTACCCACATGCCATTTATTTCCATGTCCCCCTTTATTTAGGTGAACAAGCAAAGGCCCCGTGTGATGGGCCTGGAAGGCTTGCCCCAGCCTGGGGGGTGGCCGGGCAGGCTGAACCCACAGGGCCTTGCCCGCGTCTCCGTGTCTGCGGGGGACCAGGGACCCCACCCCTCCCGCGTGCACATGTGACCCCTTGGGACCCTCTTCCTTGTGCTGAGCACCTGCCGTGGCCCTGGGGAGATCGCCTCTGTCCATTCTCGGGCGTCCTTGCTCCAGCGTCCAGCACTCGGCCTCTGTCACCTTGCGTAGATGCTGCCTCCGCCCAACAGCACACACGTCTTTCCACAAGAACATTCTTCCTTTCCCAGGACTTCTCAGGGCCTGTGCTCTCCTCATGAGCTCTCGGCCTCTCCCGCCTCCTGTGGAGAGGGTGTCCCCCCGCTGCAAGCCCCGAAGGCAGCCTCAAGCCTGTGGCCAGCCACTCAGCGTGTATTGGGTGGGCATCACATCGGGCGTGTGGGACAGACGCCCTTCCCATCCTCGCGGCCCTGAATGTCCTGTGTGACTCCCACAGCCGTCTGCTCGGGGGGAGTGCATGCAGTGGGTGCTCACTGTGTGCTCGTGGAAGTCGGCCGGGTTCCAGGAGTCGTGTGATGGAAGCTTGGGGTCCTGTGGCTTGATGGCAGCCACGTGTGCAATGCCTGGCCGTGGTGGGTGTCTCGGGGCTACGGTGGGCCAGTTGTCCCTGAGGGGTGTGGCATGCGGCATGTGCAAGATCACAGGCACGCGCACAGCACACGCACACCCGCTGTAATGCCCGGCGTTCCTGGACTCCCTCCTGGAGCTTCCTGGGTCGTGATCGGAGATAGCCCCGTGTGGAGAATCTTCCGGCAGGTGATTGGCGGTGGGGTGGGGGTGGGTGGGCAACAGCGGGGAGCACAGGTGAGCATCCCTAGGGTTGCCTGGCCAGAGCCCAGCCAGCTGTGTATTCCCGCCTTTGGAAAATCACTTACCCTCCCCGAGCCTGGTTTTCTTATCTGTAAAATGGGAAGACTTCTCTCCAGCTCATCTCCCTGCCGGCGCTTCCTGTGAGTGGGCCCCAGGAGCCGTCCCAAGACCCAACGCCCCCCAAGGTCAGCCACCGGCTCCCCCCACCCCCATCCGCCCTCCCGCAGCCGGAGAGAAAGCGTCAGTTTGGAAAGTCTGGGAGCTCGGCAGATGCAGCCCCTGCGCTGCCCACAAGTGTGGAGCTGTAATTAATGGATGGTCCCCCAAGGGGACGCATTTTCCTCTCCCCCTTAGGTACAGAGAAAGAGCAGATATTTCCATCGTAGCAAGTAAGAAAAATATCTCGTTTCCCCACTTTTGTTATAAACAATGTACGACTTGCTTTCTCCTTACTCCTCTTGACCCTCCACACTGTATACATATTTATATATTATTCATAGTGGATTAAAAATGAATGTGCTCTTTACCACGGCTCTACGGCGCAGTGACAATACAAATTAACGTATGATGTACTTACTTTTCACATGGCAGTGATGGGAAGTGTTGATGGTCTCAAAGTGAGAGGTAGAGAGAGGGGAGCGCCGTGGGGTGGGCAGTGGGGGGCACCCATCTGGCCGCACGGCAGGGCCCAGGGCCCCAGCTGCAGACAGGGATGGGGATCGGGGCTCCTCTCCCTCGGCTGTGCTGCTGCAGAGCTGGAAGGGCCTCCCCGCTTCCCTTCTCCTGTGGAAGGACCCCCTGGGGAGCCTGGCCCTGTCGACCTCCCTCACTGGGCTTCCCCTCCATCACCACAACCTGCTCCCGGACCCCTGCACAAATCCCAGGCTTCCTGTCCCTGCGTCTGCGGTCAGACCTGTCCCTCTGTCTGGTGGAGCGCTTCTCTCCTCTCCCTTCTCCTGGCTGCCTCTTTCATTCTTTCTTTCTACCATCCCTCCATCCATCTATCCATCCCTCCAACCATCTATCTATCCATTCATCCATCCACCCATCCATCCGTCCGTCCATCCATCCATCCGTCCATCCATCCACCCATCCATCCATCCATCCACCCATCCGTCCATCCGTCCACCCATCCATCTGTCTACCCATCCGTCCATCCATCCATCCATCCATCCTTCCATCCATCCATCCTTCCATCCATCCCTCCATCCATCTGTCCATCCATCCATCCATCCATCCATCCATCCATCCATCCTTCCATGCATCCCTCCATCCATCTGTCCATCCATACATCCATCCATCCATCCATCCACCCATCCACCCACCCACCCATCCATCCATCCCTCCATCCATCCATCTATCCATTTATCCATCTACCCATCCATTTGTTCATCCAGCCAGCCACCCATCCACCCATCCATCCATCCGTCCACCCATCCATCTGTCTACCCATCCGTCCATCCATCCATCCATCCATCCGCCCGCCCATCCATCTGTCCATCCATGCATCCATCCACCCGTCTGTCCATCCACCCATCCATCCATTCATCCACCCATAGTTCCTTTGCTTACAAAACACTTGATGGTTATCTGTGATGCACCAAGCACTGTGCTACGTGGTAAGAAAGGGCAATAATCAAAAAACCCAAAAGGCACAACCACACGGCCCCTGCACCGTGGAGCCGACTGTCTAGTGGAACAGAGAGACGTAAGTGTTGACTTGCTCAGCTCCTCTTGTTGGGAGCTCTGCCGCAGACGCGTGTGCTCTGTTGGCCCTCCCCACCGTCACGGCGAGTCTGCGGTCATCGGGCCTCCTCGAGGCAGAGGCAGGCGTGCTAAGGCCACACTACAGTAATCAGATGAAGTAGGGGCGGAGAGCACTCCAGATTAGAGGACAAGAAAGGCTGGAGCAAAGGTCCCGTGGCAGGAAAGAGGAGGGAGCATTTGGAGAACAGAGAGAGTCCTGTATGCTGAAGGCGGCAAACTCGGGGGCGGGGGAGGAGGGGAGGATTTGAGGGTGAAGAACATGGAAGGAGCTCTAGGGGCTCACCTTCGTCTGGGTTGAGCCCTGAGGACCCCCCCTCCCCGCCATCGCCGCTCCTCAGTCACCACCGACATGGCCTCAGGGCGGTGGCTCTGCTCTAGGCCTCGGCTCCACCGGATCCCCCGGCCCGGGGTCTGACCCAAAGCCCGTCCTAACCTCCACTTGCTGAGCTTCATCCGAGCGAAACGCAGCTGTAAGAAACTTGTTCCCTTGGACCTTGCAGGTCTTCCCGTTTCCCAAAGCTCCCACTCGAGGGCCAATGCCCTGAGGACAGACAATCCCTGAAGCTTCCTGAAGACCCCCTGAGGCACATAGCACACAAAATAGTGGGTGGGAGACCCTGTGGGATGACAGCAGGGGCAACAGTAAGCGTGACAGTGACACCCCGCTGGCGTTTACACAGGTCGGGGGCTTTACGGACTCAAGGCCTTGTTCCACGCGATCCTCAGAGCGTCCTGGGGGTACCAGCAGTCCCCCTTGCCCTCGCCTCCGTGGTCGTGGCCTGGGAACACCCCCTGCCTCACGAAGGCCAGACGCAGAGGAATCTCCAGTCTGGAGTAAGTAGCCTCAGCTTCGAGCCCCAGCTCGTGGCCAGACTCGCGCTGGCTGGCGCGTGGGCACCTGAGGGCAAAGCCCACAGGCCGAGCCAGGGAGCTCCTTGTCTGCACATTCGGCCAAGGCCACTGTGGAGGGCGGTGCTTCTCCGTGGTTTGACCTGGACGGAGGCCGCAGCTAACGGGGAAGCTCATTCTGTCTTAGAGACATTAGCATCTTCCCAGCCACCTGCAGACCCAGGTGCAGCGCCAACTCTCTCTCCAGGCAACCCGAGTGGCACGGCTGGTTTTCATCTCCCTCAGAAGGGAGGGATGGCAGTTTGCAGAGTTCAAAGCTCCCCAAGGGGTGGCCCTGTCACCCTGAGGGCTGTGCCTGCTGCTCCTCTGGGATTGGGGTGACCTGTCTCCATCCAGAGGTCGGATTGCCCCCAGGCCGCACCTCCATCCAGCCCGCGGATGTCCGTGGGCCCCTCCTCCTGCTTCTACCTGCAGATGGATCTGCTCTTGGTCCCAGACATTTGAACAGCACAGTGAACTGTTCCTGGGAGCTCTCAGGTTTGGGGTTTGTTCTGAAAAGCCCTTGCTCGTGGTCTCTAACTCAACGCTAACAGACCTCGACATCGCTGCCTTAGTCCCAGGGCCCGGGAGCTTCGAGGGTGCGGACAGCGGATAGCGCAGAGAAATTTGAACCCCTCCATCAAGGTTTAGCTGGACTCAGAGAGGTAGCGAGTTTCCAGAGTGCTTTTGCTTAACGACAGCTTTCTGTTTGGGAGTAAGTGTTCCCATCACCAAAGAACAGACCTTTCCCTTAAATCTGACCCCGGGGAGAACATACTGCCTTCTTCTGGACCTTTCAGCAAGCCATTCCGAAGGGGGCGAAGGGTGTGTGGGTGCCGTTGCGGGGGGGGTATGTGTGTCCTATTAGCAGACGTTGCAATCACGGTTCTTGTAAAGATGTCAGAGAATTAGGGTGTCTCCGTACTTTAAATCGAGTGGAAATCAGTTTTAGATTCAAACTGCCCAGATTCACTGTCTCTTGACTTGCTCCTCTGTGCAATGGGGCTGATATCAGTCCTTGACAAAGCTGACTCAACAATGAAGATGACATACAGAAATATATGTGGAGCCCTCCGGGGGAGCTCCAGGTACCGCCACCATTACCCACAATGCTTCGATCTACAAGGAATACTGCAGGGTCAGGATTTATTACGATTCCGATATTGCGCGGACTTCCCTCTACGAACGTACACACGCAGGGGGGTCTGCACATTTACATGTAGGCTTCCATCTCACCCAAGTCAAAATGCAAACTAATTCAACGCTCATGGTTTGATCACTGACGCAGCCAAGCGTGCCTGGATTATAGGACATCTTTGACTCTACCGAGACGGAGAGACTCCGAGAGAGCCACAGGTTAAAATCGCGATTAATATTTTAAAATCGGTTGGTGGGAAAAATCTACTCGGTGCTTCTATGCCCAGTTGGCCGTTCCAAAAAAAAAAAAAAAAAAAGGCTTTTATTGTGAAGAAAGGTGATATTTGAGGTTCTCCGCTTGGCTTGCCAACATGCATGCCGCATGGCACCCCTGGTGGTCCAACTGGAGACACGGTGGCTTCCAGAGGTGGTGACATAGATGTCACACGGAGACGTATTATTTGTGAGAATAGAAAATATAATAAACAGCCTTGACAGACGGGCAGAAACGGTGGAGGAAGAGAAGAACCTTTCTGAATTCTGGGGACCTGAGATAGATTTTTTTTTTTTTTAATTCATGAGAGACACAGGCAGAGGGAGAAGCAGGCTCCATGTAGGGAGCCTGATGTGGGACTCGATCCCAGGACCCCAGGATCACGCCCTGAGCCAAAGGCAGATGCTCAACAGCTGAGCCCCCCGGGGGTCCCTGGATTTATCCAACAAGATCCCAGTTTGGTCATTTTGCTGTGGTAGACTGTGGTAGGCTCTTTGGATCACAGTATCAAGAGTCTTGGTTTTATTTATTTATTTTTAAATTTTTATGTCTTTATTATTCAGAGTTCTTGACTCCGGAGACTCATCAGACCGTGGCGATTGTCTCCGTCGGGGACTTACTGTCATATGATATGTAATATGCAACGGGCATAAGCGTAACATGCAATATGACACGAAAATTGGTGAGCTGGCTCCGGCGTTATAGGTGAGCCACGGTGATTGGCAGAGTGAGCGGCCACCGAGCTGCCCGTGGTCGCAACCCAGAACATGTAGTCTGTTCCTGAGAAACATTTCTTGGGCTTCCTGAGAATGGGTGTCTCAGTCCTTCTCAGGTTCTTTGCATGACCTCCAGTTCGTTCACATGCCTGTAGCTGTAGAGTTGGGCTGTCTCATCTCCTGCTCAAGAGCTGCTCCTGCAGAGAACCCTGAATCCTCCCTCACCGGGCTCAGAGCTAGTAAGTAGTTCAGTGTCCACAGGGGTGACAACTTCTCGAGTTGGGTAGTTGAGTCTTGGGATCCGCTTGAAACTCGCTGATTCCCAGTGTAGCACTGACTTAGATTCAGGGTTATGGTGGAGAGAATGTTTTTTTTCTGTCCTACTGCCACCGACTGGCACCCAGATTCTTCCCTTTTATCTATGCCCTGACTCCAATGTGATGAAGAATCGGGCCACTTACATTCCTTGTGAAAACTCCTACACCCACATTAGAAATACGAGTCTCAGTTCTCCTTCCCCACCAGCCCAGGGCCTTCCTTGTCATCTTTGGGATGGTGGGGCTGGGTAGCAGGGAGGCAGGAGGGGAATGACACTGGTGAATCTTTCTCTCACTTGACCATCAAGGCCAGGCCCCTCCTGCTGCCTGGTGGTGCCCTTCCCGCCGTGGGCCGGGAAGGCTATTGCACGAGGGCCAACAGCAAGTGTACTTTTCTTGGGTTTCATTTACTCTTCACTCCAAAGTCCACAGGTTTGCAAATTGGCTTTCGGCAAAGTGGGAAAGTTGATCAAACTCAGCCTTGTGTTAGAGGCAACAATAGAAACAAAAGACGCCGAAACTCCATCCAAAAGTTTATAATACCTTCAAAAACAGGCAAGGTGAGGGAGTAAGATAATGATTCAGTTACACAAACACTTCCTGCCTGCTTGCTCTGTGCCAGGTAGCGGGCTTGGCACCAATGATAAAAGATGGCTATGCTTCCTGCCAGGAACCCACAGCCAATCAAGGGGATCGATACGCAGCGGCCCCCAAAAGCGGCATCCCAGTTGGGCAGAACCTGGAAAGAGGAGAGAGGAGGAAGTGGTTATTTCAGGGCGAGGGGACATACAGCAAGGGCACGGAGACCCTGCAGAATGAAGCCCTTTTTGCAGAGACCACCAGTGGTCTGGTTTGATGTGGACAAAGCGTGGAGGCTCCAGAGGAGACCGGAGAGGAGGTGGCTCGGATGAGACTCGAAGGTCCCGATTTCTTCAGGGGGGTGGGTGGCCATCAAAGACTTGAGGCAAGGAAACCGCAGCTGAGCTCCTGCTGTCGGAGCCCATCCTGGTCTTGCTGGGGAGGCTGGACTGGAGGTGGGACACCTAGAAGCACAAAGTCCTCCTGCAGGCTTCCGTGTTCATAGTCTAGACAGGAGTTGGGACCTACTGGACCATCCTCTGTCTGAAGGGGGATGGGAAAGAGAAAGCTTCAGTAGGTGGGAGAGACCCGTCCTGCAGACCAGTTGGCTGGGAGGGGAAATGGAGAGGGCTAACTCTCGGAACCCGCTAGGAAGGAGGGAAGAAACAAGCACTGTGTGCAATGTGAAGTGAAAGTGAGCTTCAGCTCCAAACGTCTGGTTGGCCTCCAGTTTCTCAGGAGCGAGACGGTCTGGCTAAGTAGATACACAGGCCTTCTGCTCTTACTGCTCTAGAAAAAAGTGCTGAATATGCTGTTTGGATGTTTCCTGGTGTAAACGGTTGGGCCCATGTATTTACTTGTTTATTTTTCTGAGCAAATGAAACCCAGCCCTGGGCCTTGACCTCTCTGGGTGCTGGGTGGGACAGTACTCATGAGCTTCCTAGGAACGGCATGTCAACAGCTTCCGCACATCGGGGGGGGGGGGGGGGGGAATGCAATTGTTCTATTATAACTTCCCAAAACCAGATGCTTTCCTGGTTCCTCAAGGCGGCAGAAATGTGTGCATGTCTTCTGTGCAGCAGAACAGAAAAACCAAGCATGGAGGACTATGTGGATTTCCACAAGAATCCATCTTCTGTTCCGATGTAGCACGTTTCCAGAAAAAAAAAAAAAAAGAAAAAGTTGATTTCAAGGGTGACGATTCAAAAATCTAACTTCTTTAAAACTATCCGGGCCTGGGTTATTTGGATATTTTGCTTCCCGCCAGGTATCTTCTTCTGGCCCCCCCTTAAAACGCTGAGGCTCTGCAAATGCCACCAGCTTAGCACTTCCAGCTCCACCCCAGGGCGAGGCTTGGGGCACACCCTTCTCTCAGCCCCCTGCCTCCTCATGCTCCTCGTGCTCACGCTCCCTTGCTGGTCCATAAAGAGTTGATGGGGGGATAAGAAAGGGAAGTGGCTTAGTGCCGAGACCTGAGTCAGAATCTCAGGGGGAGGGATTTACGGCTTTTCTCATGTGTAGAAATGGGATCAGCAAAGCACAGTCCGGGGGCCAAATCCTCCTCCTCCTTTTTTTTTTTTTTTTAGCTTTATTTTTTTTAAATAAATTAATTTTTTATTGGTGTTCAATTTACCAACATACAGAATAACACCCAGTGCTCAAATCCTCCTCCTATCTGTTTTCATACAGGCTGGGCGCTGAAAGTGGTTTCTACATTTTAAATGGTTGAAAACCAACCAAACAAACAAGGGATAATAACTATTTCACCTCTGAGGAATATCAGACGAAATTCAAATTTCAGCGTCGAGAATCAGTTTTGAATTTCATCCATAAAACGCTGGAAGTGTATTTCCCCTCTTGCCCTATAGTGGTGCCTGCGCAGTATCTTCGGCTTTGTGTCTTGGCCTGCAAAGCCTAAGGTACGGGCCGAGGCTTTATAGAAAAAGAATCGAGGCATTGCCAACATTGCCTCCTGTCATTTGGGAAAGTCGGGATTAAAATTCCCCCTGGGATGGACAGATCTTAGAAACTCGAGCTGTTATTCGTCGGCAACCTCTGGTTTCGCCAAGTAGCTTACTGCTTGTCCAAATGGATCCACGGGCCGCGTTTCTGTCCTTCGCTGATCCGATTTTTTGCGTAGTAAGCGCAGGTGTCACAGTAGCGATGCTGGCGGTGATGGTGCTGGCGTCCTCGGAGCCGCGGGGCCGGGGAGGGAGCGAGCGGCAGAGCTGACCGGCCGTTCTTTGTGTCCACAGGTCACAGGCCGTTTCAATGCCGATACTGCCCCTACAGTGCCTCTCAGAAGGGGAACCTGAAGACCCACGTCCTCTGCGTCCATCGTATGCCTTTTGACAACAGCCAGTATCCCGACCGCAGGTTCAAGCGCTCCAGAGTCGACTCGGAGGCTTCTGGGAATTTCGAAGACCCCACAGCTGTCAAGGCGGGTTGCTCAGCGGAGCTAACAGAAGAGGGCTGCAAAGCCCAGGAGGAGCGTAACTGAGCAAACTGACCTGTATATTGCAATATTATTTTACACAGTTTTAAGATTATGCATCTGGTAAAAGAGTTTGCTAACTGCATTCCAAGGGGAAAAACAAACAAAAAATCGTGTACAACTCCCCCACTAGTGTATAGAACATTTAAAAAAAAATTTAAAAAGATATCTATATATATATATTAAAAAAAAAAAAACACAAAAAACCCACAAAAACAAATCCCCAGCCCTTGAAAATGGCTGCTAAACTGTTACCCGGCAACAAGTACTTCCAAACGATGCAGGTGGAAGAGAAGTGATTTCCGGAAGGCTTGGTGTCCTCCAAGCTTGAGCAAGCTGGGGACCCTTCCAACTCTTAAGTCGTCTTTGTCCCCCGATCATGCTCTTAACTGAAAAATGATACCATCTAAATGATTTAGTGTTGCCTTGAAGATGGAGGGGCTGTGTTTTCATTGTTGAAAACACCTCTATAATCTGCCACCAGCTGCTGCCATCTGCCCCCCACCCTAATGAGATGTGCTGCGAGGCAGCGGCGGTGCCAGTCAGGCTGGAGCGGTCACTGCAGAGAAAATCAATCCACATAGTGTCCCAACTGCACTCGCGGAGAAATCCTAGCCCGCCGCCCGCGCCAGGGCCGCCCGGCGCTGCAGAGGATTGCCATCTTACACGTGCATTTTTAAAAAACACACAGCCAAACGAATCAATGGCCAGGAATGATCTGCAGACAAATGCCCATTGCAGGTTTGATGAGTAATTCCTTTTTTTTTTTTTTTTAAGATCAAATTGCAGGATTGAGGGAAAGGCTTTTTTTTCTTTTTTTTTTTTTCTTTTTTTTTTTCTCTCGGTTGTCTTTTTGTGTGTGTGTGGATGAAAAAGAAGTTGCTGATAAAAAAATAAATAAGTAAATTAGGGGTCCATGATATGAAATGCTGTTTAGGAAAACTAGCCAACCCTATCCACAGAAGGTGCTGGTGAGAAGTGGAAATTCACGTAATAATAGGAAGATTGTTTTTTATTATGATTTTTTAAGATTTTACTTGAATGAAGGCTGCTCCGGTCCTTATGATCAGCTTCCTTTCATGTGTTAGCTTTTCTAAGTATCACAGACACGAAGAAGGATTTTCTTCTCCGACAAGCTCTTAGGAAATAGCTTGTATTAAAAATCCGAATCTAAACATCCTGCTCTCTATTGCTAATGAAGAAAACTGTTTGAGTTAAAATGTCTGTTTTTGTAAAACAAATGTGTTCTATATTTTTGTAGATTTTAGATTTTTTTACTGATTGGATACTCCAAATTTCTTGAGTTCTGCACCACCCAGAGGGAGATTTTGAGGGCCAATGATGAAACACTTAACTCATTAAAAAAAAAAAAAAATTGTAAGAAGACTGGTGAAGGGTTTATTCTTGAATCTGCTAGAATGGTGTGTAAGTTCAGCCTCTTAACATACTTCCTTTGAGTGACACGAAATTGGTGCTGTTGCTTGTGACGGTGGAGAAGTATCGAAGTATTAATTTCTTCTAAAACGAAATCATTCAGACTTAAAAAAAAAAACTAAAAAAAAAAAAAAAAAACAGTCGATATTTCCTTGCAGGCTGGGAGCACAGAATAAAACCCCAGGGCCTTAAAAACTTCAGCTCTGCCTACAGCAGTTTACAAAAATTCTAAACTGCAATCAATGTAAATAAAATGCTTAGCGCTATCCTGAGACCAGAAGGGATCTCAGGCTAATAAGGGATCCGGTTTGCATACGCTGTCCAGAGGGTGTCACCCACCCAAGGTTTCAGTGCGAATGAGGTCGCTGTGCAACGTGGACCCATCTGGCATAGAGCAAGCCGCTTTCTCGTTTTTCTAGAATAGTTCTCACTGCCTTACTTAAATCGAGTTGATAAACTTAATGCAACTGTTTCTATGATCCTAGAGGAAGGACTGAAATGTTACTGAAAACTTTCTGACTGTAGTGAGCTTTAGGATTTTAACTGCACTACTGTGTTTGGTGACTGTGCCAGTCGCTTGCTTTCCGTGTGTTTGCCCCGCCTTTGGTATCTTAGCAGAGAAAAATATATAAAAAAAAAAAAAAAGAAGAAAAGAAGAAAAAAAAAGTAAAAAGAGAAAAAAAAAAACAAGAGGAAAAAAAAAGTGGAAAAAAAAAAAAAAAAACGAGAGCCACATTCCATTTCTAGCACTTTGGGAGCTCTTTTGGTATTCTTTTGTGTCTTCTGAGCATCGTCAGATGCGACAGGCAATAATTCTGTTTGTGACACTGGGAACATCCCCTCTTCTTTGTGGCGTGCGTGTTGATCCCATTTTGTCCAGTGCTACCGTCCTTATTTCCCCCTCTGACACAAGCCTTCTTTCCAGAACATTTGTAACTTGTAATACAAACAAGTGACAGCCGCAGTGATGCAGTGTCAGTTTCTGAATGTCACCAGGTCCTCATATCTAAACATGTCAAGTTTTTTCCCTGTAACTTCTGTAGTCTGTGATGCTGGTCATAATACTGTCTACATTCCTACACAAAGAAAAAAAAATCTATCTTGGAGGAAATCTGAGATCAATAGAGTAGAGGATTTTGTTGCTATGCTTGTAACAAGTAGAAAACTTTGTATTTAAAGTTTATTCTTGGTCATTATTTATTATTATAATACATCAGTTGACAGAACTTTATTCTGGTATAGAAAGTATTAAAAGTTGTTTTTTCAGCAATGACTGTTTTCTTTCTGCTGTTAGAATAAAATGTCTTTGAAGCAGTCCCGTTTTATCCAGTGTTTTACGCAATAAAACCTCTACCTCTGGAAAAAAAAAATATCTTTTCCTATTCACTTATGTTTCTCAGGAAGGGTAAAACTTTTTTTTTTCTTTTTTTTTGGAGCTTCATCGGGCTTTGGTAAGACTCGGTTGAACCCCACTCATTAAAAAAGGCTGTGTTCTGGGGGGAAGGTCCCCACAGCTTTGTAGTTTCTCAACCCATGTGAGCACGGACGGGAGTGTGTGCACACACCCACCCACGTGCACGTGCGCACTATGCTTCTTCCAAGGCTTGCAGCCATCGGCTTCAGGAAGGTCAAACCTATGGAACTATGTGTGCCCTTCCGATGACAGCAGCGATAGAAGACACTGAAAACATTGGGATCTATTTTTCCCCTTTACTGCTAGAAAGTTGTTTAAAAAAAAAAATCATCAAGTGCAAGAAGTCTTTGACGGAGGATAATCTGGATTCTCCCTTTAGGAGAAAAGGGAAAGAGCAGAGAACAATAAGGTCTCTGGTATCAGGGCTACTGATAAAGCGGCCCTCGGACGTTGACTTGAGAGGGTTGGAAGTCTCTTCTCCACACTTGATGTGCAGAGTTGCTTTTTGATTTTCTTTTTAATTGTTGTTGCTGTTGGTTTGGTTTCAAAACCAACCTTGCACGGTGCCACCTGCAGCTCTGGGGTGCCGAGGGCCCAGGGAAATGTGGCCAAAAGGAAAAGCATCCACCCACGTTGTATAGGGATTTGTAAACCCTCATGTTTCTTTCAGGATGCCAGGCTCCTGCTGTCTCTGGATGGGAGCAGGCGACTGGCATGGAATTTCGAGCAGTCCTGACTTTCTGTTGTTAACCGACAGCAAAGGTGAGTCCTGAGGTTACAGTGAAAGGTCAGGAAGTGACCGCGTCGGGGCCAGGGAAGGTTGGCTGAGGGGTTATGACTCCACACACACGACGGGTCCCAAACCGAGATGCCTCCGGGGACCAGGCGAGAGACCCCAGCGGCGAGAAGAGGAGAGTAGGAACGGGGCGGTCCCCAGGGGTGGAGGGTGGACCTTCTGCACCTGCTTCTCATCACCACGAGGAATGTGGCATCGGGGCACCTGAGGTTTTCCAGAAATTTCGTACTTTTTTTTAAAGATTTTATTTATTTATTCATGATAGGCACAGAGAGAGAGAGAGAGAGAGAGAGAGAGGCAGAGACACAGGCAGAGGGAGAAGCAGGACTCCCTGCAGGGAGCCCAATGCAGGACTCGATCCCAGGACCCCGGGGTCACACCCTGGGCCGAAGGCAGATGCTAAACCACTGAGCCACCCGGGCATCCCCAAGTTTTGTACTTTCATACGGAAGTATGAAGTCTCCCGATTTTTACATATTCGTTCAAGGTGTGTTTTCGAAACTCGAGTGATAAATAGATGAACAACAACAAAAAAAGTGGTTTATCCATAGAATGGAATATTATTCTGCTGTTAAGGAGGAACCGGACACCAGTAGATGCTGAATCATGAACGAACTTCGAAAACATGGTCGAGTGAAAGAAGCCAGTTATGCAAGAACATGATCCTGCTTATAGGAAAGGTCTAGAATGTCCAGGGTAGGCGTAAGGGCAGGCTGCAGGGTTGGGGAAGGGGAGAATGGGGGAGTGACTGCTCACAGGTTCAAGGTTTCTTTTTGGAGCGATAAAAATGTTCTAAAATTAGGTGGTAATGGCGGTTGCCCAAGTCTGAATGTTCTAAAACCCACGGAATTGGACTCTTTTCAAAGGAAATAATTGGACTCTTTAAAGGGCAATAATTCTGTTTATTATTATTTACCTTTAAAAGGGTAAGCTTTATGGGTTTTTGAATCATATCCCAATAAGGCTCTTATAAAATAAAGATAAAACTGGAAGAAGACCTTTCTCAGAAGCATCGACACGTGGAGATATTTCCATCACAATGTCTTCAGCTCTCCACAATCGCAGGTGATAGATTAGCACATTGTAGACCACGACAAAATGGGGGGTGCACAGACTTAAATTTGAACCCTGGCCACACTAACTTATTGGCTGCTTGATCTTGAGCGACGAACCTGCCCTGAGTTCCTTGGTCCTATCTGTAAAATGATGAAATTATTAGACGCAGTGAGGTGGGGAAGATCACAGGTGGGTTTTGTAAATTTGCATGCGATTCCTAAATTGCACTATTGTGCTGTGATAAGTTGTGGATGAATTTGGGATCGATTTCACTCCCAGAAGACACTACGTTAAGCCCCCACGTTGGGGGAAAGGCTCCCTGGAGGTCAGGATCCCTCCACACCCACGTCCTTCAGACAAGACGGTCCTGCACAAACGTCTTAAGCTCTTTGTTTTCTAATTTCCTCAATGAAAAAACAAACAGTATTTGCAACTTTCTTGCCACCTTCAGAGTTTTGGGGAGCAGCCGGGAGAGCGTGGGGGGGCAGCAGGAAGATGAGTGGCCTTGGGGTTCGATGCCATTCCCCTCGCTGGTTCAGTAAAGTTTATAGGGGACCTACCGTGTGCCGCGCACAGGCCTCGGGCTGGTAAGTCGGGGGTCGCGCCCACAGGTCACCGTCCAAGGAGAAAACAGACTCGAGTCTGATAATCACGCAGGTAGACATGCAGGGTCTGGAAGAGGAGATTCAAAGATAACGCCGGTGCTTCCACGTCAGGGAAGAGCTCCCGAGGCAGTGACGTGACCCGAGACCCGATCGGGTGGGGCCGGTACAGCGAGAGCACGTGCAAAGGCCCGGCGGGGCTCGGATGGGGCCCTGAACTCCTGCCTCTTCCTCTCCACAGCTGCCTGACCCCGGCCCATCCTTCCAGGCCCCCCGATCCGCTGCTTCCTCCATAAAGTACAACACGGGGTCGACAGCCCAGGGCTCCTTGGGCGGTTAAATAGATAGTCCGCAGGTGGCGAGCGGGGCGCAGGGCCGGCCAGGTCTCAGGACTGTCATCCCAGGTGACGGCAGCAGGAGCCGGCTTCGCACTGGAGCGCAGGGCATTCTGCGGCCCGGCCGGGTCCTCAGAGACCGACGCAGATGACTTCGGCCGCTTTGCAGGGTCGAGAGAACTGGCGGTTGCCTCTGGCCTGGAGGCCTCAGTTCCCCCGGAGGGAGCGTGGGCCCCTCCAACCCCCCCAGTCCACGGGCGTCACGTGGCTTCGGTCCCCCCCCCCCGCCACCCCGAGCAGGTGCACCCCTGGTGGGCGGCGTGTCCCGAGGGTGACCAACAGGCCGACTCTCCCGGGCCGAGGTCCTCGCAGTGCTCAAGCCGGGACAGTCCCCGACGAGGCACCTGGGCCAGGAGCCCACTTAGGGGGAGGCCCACGGGTGGGGGCAGCCAGCACACGGAGCCGGGGCCGGGTCCACGCCTTCCCAACCATGGCCCCAGCAGGCAGGATGAAGGCGACAAGGCCCATGCAGCGTCTCCCGGCGCCTGGCCCGTGCTCCACGATGTGCCACCGTCCCTGCCGAGTGGCTGAACCCGGCCCTGCTCCGGGCTGGGGTGCGGGGGTCACCCGGGGGATCCCTCTTCCTGCAGCCGGAAGCTGCCGAGCCCCGGTGTCGAGGTGCTGTTTTGTGGTGAAACTTGATGCAGACAACCCTGCTGCCTCTTGCAGTTTGGGATTTGCACGCTCCCCCGCTCCGTCGAACACCTGTGTTGTAGCAGTTTATCAGGAAAACCTCACCTGGAGTATCGTAAGCCCGATCCCAGGGCACCTGGGGTGAAATATCGGGATCTTCCGTTCGAGATTCCAGGGGCTGGGCCCGTTCCACCGAACCAGAGGTATGTCTCCGCGGGGAAGGAAGAAAATTCCGAGCGTAATGCAATATTAAAAACGTCGCCCAGCTGAGCATTCCTTGTAGGGGCTGGTGTAGACTTTTAATCTCTTCACCTGTTGGTGTAAAGAGAAAAGAGGGAGACCTAGAGAGGGAGGCGGGCGGGCGGGCGGGGAAGGGCTTATGTGAACAGGGAAGCCACAAGCGAAGAGGAGGGGGAAAATTTAAATGATCCCAGACCGAACTGTTTTGCTGTTAATACAGAAATACAGTGCAAGACACATTTAATGGGCTCTATTTTTTATTATACTATGCTGAATAATTAAGTTTGAGGCTAAGTGTCACATGGATTTATCTTTTAATTAAAAAAGCATGGTTCACGCATATTTGAGTGGTAGTCCAAATAAATGCAGTATAGAAATTTATGTTTGTTTATCTAGGTGTTAATTACCTAGAGATTGTTCTGGATTACTTCTTTTTATAAAGTGTCATAGGCTCGTGTCAGAACGAATAAAGCTTGCCCATGGAACCTTATCAATTTGCTAACTATAGTGCTGGCCTGACCTGAAGGGGGGGCAGGGGAAAACTTTGGGTGGGGATTGTTATGTATACACACGCCCACAGCCAACCCACACCAAATAAAACAGTCGTTTTAGAAAATATTTCTAGGACATAAAGGCACAAATATATCTTCGTTGTTTTACAGCCTCTTGTCCGCAGCTATTTATAAAACATGTGATTATTTATGCATCGGGTTATGAGAAGTTGGGCTGGAAGAGGCCGTGAAGGAGGCTCCATCAATCCAGGTACCTGAACCCTGCAAAGGTGGAAGCAGGGTTTCCAGGTGGAAACGGGGCCGGCAGGAAGTGGGCGGCTGTGATTTGTCTCAAAGGCCTCGGCCTCCCGGCTGCTTCCAGAAGTGGCGGCCGGTGGGAGGAGGAGGCATCGCGAAGTGGAGGGGCACTTTCTTTTTTTTTTTTTTAAGTCAAGGATGCACGCGGAGAAAGGGAAACCAGAAGCGCCCACACACTGTTCCTCACACCTCTGGGTCAGCCCCGGCCCCTTCCTTTGTTTACAAAGTGATTTTTGGTGGCAGGTTCCGTCAAAAAAATGGCCTTTGAACGAAACCCACGGCTTTGGTCAAAAGGTTCAACTTCAAAGAGACGGATTTTCCAAGGGGACGAAGAATCCAAAGGGGTCTGGAATGTCTACACTGGGTGCGCTCCTTTGTTCCGGAGGCTTGTTTTCCTTTGCTCCTTCTGCAGCGCCGGGCCGCCTTCGCCCGCGCACCACGCCTCCTTTTTTTGGCTGTCAGATCACCGGAAAATCAATAAAGGTCACTGCCGGTCCCCGGGGGCCTCCCCCCGCTCCCCACCCCCGGAGCCTGCTGAGCCCTCCCCCGGGGTGCAGGGAGACTTGGACACGCATCCACCTATGCTTCTGGCCTGCCTGAGCTGGGGGTGCACCTCCTCCAGGCAGGGTTGCATTGCCCCCGCGGGGTCACTGGGTATGCACCTGCAGGGGTGCTCCTGGAGGGGTGCTCCTGGAGGGCTGCACCTGCAGGGGTGTGCCCGGAGGGGTGCTCCTGGAGGGGTGCACCTGGAGGGCTGCATCTGTAGGTGTGTGCCTGCAGGGGTGCTCCTGGAGGGCTGCACCTGCAGGGGTGTGCTTGCAGAGGTGCTCCTGGAGGGGTGCGCCTGGAGGGCTGCATCTGCATGTGTGTGCCCGGAGGGGTGCTTCTGGAGGGGTACACCCGGAGGGGTTTGCCTGGAGGGGTGTGCCTGGAGGGGTGTGCCTGCAGGGGTGCTCCTGGAGGGGTGCGCCTGCATGGGTGTGCCTGGAGGGGTGCGTCCAGAGGGCTGCACCTGCAGGGGTGTGCCCAGAGGAGTGCACCCGGAGGAGTTTACCTGGAGGGGTGTGCCTGGAGGGGTGTTCCTGGAGGGCTGTGCCTGCAGGGGTGCGCCTGGAGGGGTGCTCCTGGAGGGGTGCACCCAGAGGGGTTTGCCTGGAGGGATGCTCCTGGAGGGGTGCGCCTGCAGGGGTGTTCCTGGAGGGCTGCGCCTGCAGGGGTGTGCCTGGAGGGGTACGTCCAGAGGGCTGCACCTGCAGGGCTGCATCTGCAGGGGTGCTCCTGGAGGGATGCTCCTAGAGGGCTGTGCCTGCAGGGGTGCTCCTGGAGGGGTGCGCCTGGAGGGCTGCACCTGCAGGTGTGTGCCCAGAGGGGTGCTCCTGGAGGGGTGCACCCGGAGGGATTTTCCTGGAGAGGTGCTCCTGGAAGGGTGTTCCTGGAGGGCTGCGCCTGCAGGGGTGTGTCTGGAGGGGTGCGCCTGGAGGGGTGTGCCTGCAGGGCTACACCTGGAGGGCTGCTCCTGGAGGGGTGCTCCTGGAGGGCTGCACCTGGCGGGGTGCACCAAGCGGGCACGGAGCGGGACGCAGTGCCCAGCAGGGGCGCCCAGGCCTTCCGTGGGCACAAACCCCTGGCCAGGGCTCAGGGCAGCAGGCGTTGGCCAGAGAGGACAGGGCCCCCGCCCCCAGGGCTGCTCTGCTGGCGAGGAAGGGGACAGATGCTCCCCTGAGCAGCCCTGCGTGGAGTCGGGCGCCGCCGAGGGCCTGCAGGTGGGGGTGCGGGTGGGGCGCCCGCTGAGAGCCCCATTAGGGCGCCGGATCAAAGTCTATCATTTAAATTATTGACACTTAGACTTGATTTCCCTCCCAAAGCCCTGCCGGTTTCCTCCCCGGGATCATTGCTGTTGTCAGCGATTGGGCCCCAGCCGCCCTGGGTGGGATGGACACCCGAGGGGGACTGGGGGGCGGGTCCCTTGCTTGTGCCTGAGCCCCTGCCCATCCCCCCCACCCCCAGGCACCAACTGAGTCAGCCCAACAAGGTGATGTGTCGGCGAGTGGGTGGGGAGCCCCTCCGGGGCGGCGGGCACAGAATCTCCTGGGGGGGGCGGACCTGCGGGTCCCCCCCAGTCTCATCAAGGAGGGCCCGGATGGAGGCCGTCCTTGGAGATGGTGCACAAGGGGCTGTGCAGGGCTTGGGGTCCGGACACTGGTCTGCAATGCCACGGAAGGTCCACGTGTCCCAAAATATCAAAAATGTTTGAGGTGAAATTCGCATAACATGAAATTAGCCACTTTTAAGGGTTACAGTTCGGCGGCATTTAGAGCATCGACGGCGCTGCGCCAGCACGGACTAGGTTCAGTTCCACAACGTGTGCCTCTGCCCTGAACGCACACCGGGTGCCTGAGGCCGTCGTGCCCTATCCCCCCCCCCCCACCCCCGCCACGCTCCGTAACCACCAATCCCTTCTCGTCTGCGTGGATTCACCGGTCCTGGACGTTTCGCATACGTGGAGTCCCACGGTCCGTGACCTTTTGTGTCTGGCTTCGTCCACTTCGCCTAATGTTTTTGAGGTTCCCCCGCGTGGTCGCAGGCATCGGGGTGTCGTTCCTCTCCGTGACTGAAGAACGTGCCCCTGTGGGTGTGGGCCAGCATCGTGCTTGCGTCTCCTGGCCACCTCCCGAGACGGCGCTCCGAACGCTGGAGTCCCCAGGGTTCAATGACTGGGGACACATAACCTGGCGGTGGAATTACTGGGTCAATTGGGTAATTCTATGTTTGAGTTTTTTTTTTTTTTTTTTTTAATGTTTGAGTTTTTGAGGAACCGCCAATCTCCATCAGCTTTTCATTCAGTCGATGGGTTCGTGTCTCCACATGGCCTAGACCCCTTAACGTAATGGCTTCCCTTAGGTGAGAATACAATCCGTACTCCTACCACGGCCTTCAAGGCTCCCCGTGATTTGACCTCCTAGCCTCTCTAACTCCATCCTCCGCGTCTGCCTCAACACCCTCCATCTGGAGCCAAAATGATTTTTTTTTTTTTTTTTTGGACGTTACTGTTTCCAGACCTATTCCTGACCCTGGGCCTTTGCACCTGCCCTTCCCTCTCGCCCTTTCTGTACTGAGCACCTTCCCCTTCTCCCGTTTCAACTCAGGGGGACCCTTCTGTCGTCCCTGGATCCGCGTGTTTCCGACTCCGTACCGGGTCACCGTCCATCATCCTATAGCCGCCTTCCTTGTGGCAGTCACTAATTACTCCCCCCAAATACCTTGTTTATCCCTTGGTTTACACGCTTCTGTCTGCCTTCCTTACTGGAGTGTAATTTCCGTGAGATCAGAGACAAACAGCGCCCGGTACAGAGTAAGAGCTCAAATAAAATACTTATCAAAGAAATAAAAATTCCCAGCCCAATTATCTTTGATAATAATCACTACAGGATTGTGGAAATTTTATTAGTCGTAAAAAAAAAAAAAATGTTCCTTCCGTGGTCTCCAGAAGGAAGGTGCCAACATAAAGAGGAATATGGACAAACCCAGAGGCCAGAGGCGCAGTGTCCTTGAGAACCGGGTGTGGCCCTCCTTGCGGGGAGTGTGTCTGTCTGCAGGTGGGGACGGACAGACGGCGGCCCGCTGCGTGGACAGAGCTGGTTCTTGATGGCCTCGTGTTTCGCGTCCTTGGGAGACCGGCTCCCCAGACTCTACGGAAGGGCTCGCAGCCGTCGGGTGGGGAGCGGCAGCCAGGACGCCTCCACCCAAGTGCAATCCTGCTAGACGGCGCAGGTGCCCTGACGGCGCCGACCCTCGGTTCCCTCGTCCGTACGTGGAGCCGCTGACACCTGCCAGGAGGTGAGCACCACATGCCACCATGGGGAAGGGTCTTGCAAATGGCAATGTGGCGCACATCAGTCATCGCCACACCCATTAATATGGAGAAATACGTGTGCCCGTCCCGCCCGTGCCAGGGTGTGGGTGGGGAGGACAGGGCCCGGCAGCCTGGTCAGCCTCTGCGGCGGCCACCCGGGGTCCCTCGCCCGCCCTGGTGACCCTGGCCACACTCATGCCGGTGACCCTGGGGTCAACGCCTCTTCTTAATGCCTTTCCATTTCTCAGTTTGCTGACTGGGGTGATTTTCGGTGAGGTCCACATAAATACTTCAAAAATAATTCACGATGAAGAGGAACGCTTCTGGAATGGATGATGGCACCAGGAATTAAACGCTTTATAGGACCGAGCGTAAATTATTTTAATGCATGTAATAGATCCGCCCAGGGAGACTCGAGCCCCTCTAGGTCATGCCTCTGTGCCCCCAGGGCCCGGGGGGTGGTGGGAGCAGGTGGCTGGGAGCCTGCTCTGCTGGGGCGTGAATCATTCCCCTCTCCAAAGACCAATTCCCCCAGCACTTAGGTCCTCCTAACCTGAGGAAAGAATGGAAGGTTTCCGCGTCTGGCCAGGCGGAGCCAGGAGCCGGGGGACAGATGGGGCCACGTGAGAGCATTTGTTAGCAATGACGACGGCCTGACCTGCACCCTGCCTTTCATTCATTGTCTGTCCCTCTGGAGGGGGCTGAGGGATGCTGCTATCTGGCACCAGGCATTTAAAATATTTTGTCTTCTGTGAAGGTGCTGGGAGGCAGGAGTGACGTTCCAGTCCAGGTCGCCAACGGACAGCTCACACTCACCCTCGTTGCGAGCTCGCGCAGGAAGAAACCTCTCGGGAACGCTGTGCCCAACATACCCATTCAAGAGAGGAGAAGCTCGGGGTTTTGTGCCCCCAGACGAAGGAAATCCACACACTTGTCGATTTTTCACACAGGGGGCTGCCTGCGTCATATTTATAGAGCGATTATCTAAAGATTGTTGTTGTGGTTTTGTCATTACTGAAGACGTTTGTGGCCTCAGAAGAAAGAATTCCTCCAGTCCAGGGTGTGTGAGCACGACCTCGATGGTCAGGCTAAGCATGGTGACAGCGCATCACGGGGGCCGGTTGTCTCCTATCTGGAGCGATGCTTTGAGGCCCTCAACATCTAACGATCATGTGCTAGTGCTGGGGCATGAGCCGGGTGCTGGCCGCCCGGCGCTGAGCCACGCCTGGGCCCTGCCCTCAGGAGCCCCGCGGCTGCTTCGTGACCTCAGGAAGCACCCATGTCACGGGCGGCAGTAATAACGCCGTGAGTTCTGGGGCCTTCGTCTCCTTGATGGCCTGTCCATCGTGTCTGAAGTTCCTCGCTCTGGGATTCCCTCGTGCACGCCAACGTCAATGCGGCTGAGCATGAGAGCAGCGGGACCAGAACAATAGATGGAGAGCACTGGGAGGTGAGGGCTTGAACGAAGAAGAATAGGATCTGGATGCGAGGCGCTGACGGACGGTGGGAGACAGGGTTCCAGGAGGAAGGGTCAACGTGCCCCAAAGCCAAGATCCAAAGGTTCCCGGATGGGGGGGAGGGTCTTCGACCAGCGAGCGCACCCCAGGAGGGTCCGAGCCCAAAGACGGACTGGATGAGGGGTTGAAGGAAGAGCCCTCCCCCCGCAGGTGTGTTTCCCCAGTACCTCTCATTGTCGTGTAGATGATCAGGACAGGACTGACACATTCTCTTACTGAGAGAAGTTCCCTGGCTGGTAAGGAAATAAATCATGCGATACCCCAGGAGGACTTTCAAATGGAAATGAAAATTGTAGCCCACAGAGGGAATCTTCGGAGGTGGTGGATGATTACCGTCCACCAGGGTATAAATGGAGGGTAGCATCGCCTCCATTAAGCCTTCCCCGTCCGCCTCTGGGACAATATTTTCTGTCCGCGCCCCCGAAGCGCACGGCTCTGGACGGGGGTCTGGGACCGGCCACGGGGCGCCACGGCAGGTCCCGTCTGTGTCCCCCGCGGCTGCGCTGGGTCACGTGAGGGCGGCCGCCCGGCCCGCTCCGCTCCTGGGATCCCTGATGACCCGTAATGGAAGCCTCACGTACCCTTCCTGGTTCCCTCTGTATAAATAAACCGAGTTTGAAATCTGGACTTCCTGAATTTCAGTTCAACATAGCCACACCATCTCCCATTTTAAGTTTCTGGAAAGAAACCGCTCAAACCATCAAAAATATAATTGGCTCTTGGATGGCAAGCTTGCTCGGAGCCAGAGTGATGCATCCCTCCCAGCCTTAGCACGGTGCCTGGCACGCGCGCATCCCATCAGGGTCTGCAGGAGGAACGCCGCGGGGCTGACGCTCATGTTCCCAACGCCCTCAGCTCACCTCTGAATCGCCAGCCACTGGCCTCTTCCTGCGTGAAGAACCATAGGAACATGCCCAGCTGCAGGGAAGCCGGGAAGTGATGGGGATTGCATGTCCCCCCACCCCGGGACAACCTTCATTCAATCAAAGAGGGGGGTCAGTGAATGAAGGCTGCAGCTCTCGGGTCCTCTGCAGCCCTATGGGGTCCTCCGCAGCCCTGTGGGGTCCTCTGCCACCCTATGGGGTCCTCCACAGCCCTATGGGGTCCTCCACAACTCTATGGGGTCCTCTGCTGCCCTATGGGGTCCTCCACACCCTATGGGGTCCTCCGCAGCCCTACGGGGTCCTCTAGAGCCCTATGGGGTCCTCCACAACTTTATGGGGTCCTCAACAACTCTATGGAGTCCTCCGCAGCCCTATGGGGTCCTCCATAGCCCTATGGGGTCCTCCATAGCCCTATGGGATCTTCTGCAGCACTGTGGGGTCCTCCACAGCCCTATGGGGTCTTCTATAGCTCTATGGCATCCTCTGCAGCCCTATGGGGTCCTCTGCAGCTCTATGGGGTCCTCTACAGCCCTATGGGGTCCTCCACGGCCCTATGGGGTCCTCCACAGCCTTATAGGGCCCTGTACAGGACCAGCCCCAGTTGTCCATCAGTGCCTCCCATTCTGACATCTCTCCCATCCCCACCCTTCATTCGGGTTCTCTGGGATCATCCTCTAAATGCACCCCTTGCACCCTTCTTGTCTCACCAAATGTCTGCTTTCGGGGTGGGGGGCCCCGACCGAGACAGGAGCTCAGCAGATACACGAGTACGTGTTGAAAGAATGAATGAACGCAAGGGGACGAGCGCGCGTGGGATGATGGAGAGAGGACGGGGTCTGCGCGCGAGCTCCGCACACCCCACGGTCTCCCCGGGCCGCTCTGGGACGGGGCCACCCCGGGGAGCCTGGACCCAGGTGGAGAGGACGTGGGCTCGGCGGGCAAGGCTCGTCACCGCCCCGGGGGCCACTGTCCCTCAGGTGCGGCCACAGGGGGCCGGGCCCCGGGCCAGAGCTCGCGGCCACCTGGAGACTAAGGGAAGTGGAGCCACGGATGACGGAGGAGGGAGAGGGACAGGTGTCCTCCACGCCACCGTGAGGCCGCGCGGGCGCGCGTTTGGAGCGGAGCCCGGCAAAAATAACGCGAGGCCCAGATAACTGGGTGGGAGAGGGGACCGTGAGCGCGGGGCCGAACGAGGAGAGGCTGCGGCGCCTCTTCCAGATGGCTCCTTCCCACCCCCCACCCATTTTGATACGAGGACAGGAACGCATCATGTACCTGAAGGCGGAAACAGAAGGTTCCACCAAAGATTGGACGGAGAAAGCCAGACGCTGCGGAACAGCCAGCCTTCTCCGGGACCGGCTGTGAGCGCTGCTAAGAATAGACCCGGGCCAGGACGGAGTCTCTCTCCGCAGGAGTCTTGGGAACATTCTAAACTCGTGCCGCCGCCGAGCCCCCTCCGCTGCAGCCTCCTGGGGGGCAGGGCGCAGGGACCCCGCCCTGCAGCTGCGTGTGCACCGTGGGCCGTCCTGGAGCCAGGCGGGTCGTCATTTGCAGGGGGAAATGGCCTCTCCTTCCCGTGGCGGGCTCAGTCCCCCTGCGTGCCCTGAAGGACTCCAGTCACTGTGTATACAGCAAGGGTCTATTGCGTGCATCATCTGTGCTCGCCGTGGGGGGACACAGGAGACAGAAGACACCCCTGCACCGCTGCCCTGGGAGATTGATTTGGAGACAGGAGACCACTGGATGGGGCAGGGAAGAGGATCCCAGGGAAGTCACCCCGGGTGGGGCAGGGAGGCTGCTTTGGCCGGCCCAGCGGGGGCAGACGGGGGAGTGGGGCCCAGACGGGGAGACGCCGGCCTCAGAGCCGGGGGGAGAGAGCTGGGGTGTCCTCGGGCTCAGGGCCTCCCAGGAGCCTGCTGGTGGTGCCCATGAAGACAGCAGCAAAGCGGAGTAACAGGGCCACATGGCCGCACGGGGTGGGCAGGGACCCACTGGGCAGGGAGCGGGACGGGAAGGCGAGGGGGCGCCTGCGAGAAATCCGGCAACGAAAGCTGAGGTCAGGGTCGGGGTCCGTGGAAACCCAGGTCCGCGCGGCAGGCCTGTGGCGTTGGGGTCACCCGTGTCACTAATGCTGTCGATTAAGAAGCACAACCCCCATCCCAAGTGGCACAGACCCTGCTGTCCGGTCCTCCCCGGCTCAGGAAACGTCCGGCCCGCCCGGCGTGTTTAGAAATAGAACTTCTCCTCCTTCTTCTCCTCCTTCATCTCCTCCTTTTCCTCCTCCTCTTCCTCCTCCTTCTTTTTTAAAAACTTTATTTATTTTAGGGGCAGGGAGGGGCAGCGAGAGGGAAAGGGCCTTGAGCGGACTCCCCACTGAGCACAGAGCCTGATGCGGGGCTCGATCCTACAACCCCAAGATCACACCTGAGCTGAAACCCCGAGTCGGATGTTGAACTGACCCCACCTCGGCCCTTCGGGATTCCCGCTAGACCCCCTCCCTCTCCAGGCGCCCCCATCGGGGAGCTCTTCTTGGAGAGTTGCTCCACTAATAAAATCCTGCTGTTGCAACAGGACAGGGGCCGAGGGGCTGAGTCTTCCGGAGCGAGGTTCACGATGCTGGGGTTGGGTCACGGATGTGGCCAGGCCCACGGTCTGCACAGGGGAGCGGAGCCGGGGTTTGACCCCAGGAGCCCTGGAGGGGTGACGACAGGTGCTCCGCGCGGGCCTGGGGATGGCTCTGTGACGCTCGCTGCTGCTTGGGACCCCACGCGTGGGTTGGACGGGGGCTCCCGCCGTCCGTGCGTCTCAGTGCAGCGGGATGGGGGGGCCCTGACGGGCGGCGGCGTCGGGTGTCCGTGGGCTCCCGGGGATGGCAGGGGAGGAAGGACACTGGCCTCGCCCCTGGGTCCCTCCGTGCCGTCTTCAGAGGTGTTTCACGAGCCTTCTCTGCAGAAGGTATGTAGCAGGAGTCCCTCCCTCCGAGGGGAAGCTCGGTCTCTGGGGGGAGACAGGGAAATAAGTCAAGGTCTTGAAGGAATGCCATCTGCAAAGGCCAGGAGCGAGCCGCAGTGACTCCACTGTCATTTCCCCTGACAAAGGGCCCAGGCTCTCCCTGCCACCCCGCGGGGGACGGCCCCAGGAGGTGAGGCCACAGGGCCCTTACTCTTCACTATCCCAGGGTGCCCTCTGGTTGGTGACACGGGACACAGGGCTGCGTCCATGCCAGCCTGACGGACGCCGTCCGTCCGTGCCTCCAGGGCCCCGATCCGCGGGTCCCTCCCTCCTGAATTCTGTTTTGCCGCGTGGTTCCCGGTGTGGGTCTCCTCTCCCGTCACCTTTTAAAAATCAAGCTGTGTAAGCTGTTGGTCTCGCGCGTGGGCTGCTGCATTGTATTCATTTGAACACACAGCATTTTTAATGACTCCGGTAGCCAGGGCTCCCCCTCCCCCCGGGCCCACAGGGAAGGGCCCTGTGTGGCCTCCGTGTGCCGTCGGGACGACGCGCTGCCCGCTGCGGCCAGAGCTTTGCCCTTAACATCACGGCGTTCTCCTTGGGCTGGGGTCGTGAGAAGGGGAGCCCTAGTTTGGTTTTGGTTTAGGTCTTTGGTTTCGCGACGTGCTGGGCGGTTCGCAGGACTCTCGGTGATGCCGCATGATGCCCAGGGGCCTGCACAGCACTGACCGGTCCCGCTCACTGGCAGCGTCAGAGGCCCTGGGCCAAGGCGGGAACAGACCCGCCTGTTTCTAGACTGTCTCTTCCTCCCTCATCGCCGACAAGCCCCTTTGGCAGTGGGGAGTGTGTGCGGCCCTGGCGGGTGCTCGAGGCCTGGCTCTTTGCTGCCCGACTCACGGCAGCTGAACCCCTCGATGGGTTCCCCTGACTGCGTGGCCCTGTGCCCAGCCCCTGCTTCCCCGGGTCCATCAGCTTTATTTCTTTGCATGCTCTCCATTTGGTGTCTGCAAAGGCAGCCTCCCCCCGAAGCTGCTGGGCCTTGCAGACCCCACCGGCGCCCCTCGGGATTCCTGCCAGACCCCGTCCTTCTCCTGGAGGCCCCGGAAGCTGCTGGGCCATGCAGACCCCACCTGGGCCCTTTGGGAATTCCCGTGAGACCCTGACCTTCTCCTGAAGGCCCCGGAAGCTGTCTGGGCCATGCAGACCCCACTGGGGCCCCTCGGGATTCCCGCCAGACCCCGTCCTTCTCCTGGAGGCCTCAGTGGTCTCCTTTTCTGAGCTCCTCTGTTCTTTCTGACACTGGCCTGGCTTGACGGCACGCTGGCCTGCGCCCTGACCCGGCTGTCCTGCACTGCAAGGACCAGCGACCAGGCTCTTGAATCACTCTTGGGGTCCCCGGAACAGGAGGAGAGAGCACTACGCGCTCGCTGTGGGGTGGACCGACTGATCAAATGATGGCTGGCCGGGCCTGTGGAGTGTGTAGCTGGGTGGCCTGGGGCCCTTCGGGGGTTTCCAAGATCACAGAGGGCAGGAGGATGAAGCTGCAGACCCTCCTAGAGCAATCTTGCTTTGCAGGGTGGTCTCACATTCAGTGCCCCGGAGCTGCAGGCCGGGGGATGGGGGGCGTCTCAGTCCGCGCCCCCGCCGCCCACCAGCATGGTTTAGGGAACCCCCTGCCACTGACAGGGTCGCCATTGAACCGGGGGGCCTCAGCATCTCAAGCCGCCTCGCGTGAGCCTAAGCAAACGGCGCGTCGTGCTTGCTCTGCCTGTGGGTTGACACGCCTGGGGACGGCACCGTAAGTCTGAGGACGCTGTCATCCAACAGAATAGGTACTTGCTAGCGACGGTGGCGCAGTCCCTTACGTTGCTCGTCCTTATTAGACGACGGCCCGTGATAAGCCTACAAGGGTTCACCCCCCGCCTCTTCCTTTCCTTACGTGGGCTCCGCTTCTCCGCCGGCTCCCTCGCTGGTCTGCCCCGGACCCTGCCTCCTGCTTGGCGCGCGGCGTTGGGCAGGTGACAGCGCTCGTCTCCGCAGGTGGGCGCGGGGCGCTGGTGCCCGCATGGGCGAGCGGCGCTAATGGACGGCCTCGGCCTTGCGGCTCTCTGCAGTATTCCCCGAAAGTAGATCATTATTCTGTATGGAATAAATAGTGTTATCGGGCTGATATGCTTAAGGCTAATGAGCCCATGTCTAGCATCTGAGAAGCCAGATAACAAGACATGTTTTTCTCCATTGGCTTCTATTGATGTATTAATTAATGAAACCCAAGATTCCCCTTTGAGCTGGAGGAGTGTTTAAATCACTCCTGAGCTGTTTGTAGCACATCTTCCCTCCTGCTCCAGACGCTGTGGAGGCCTGGGGGGGGGGGCAGCCAGGTCTCCCTGTCCGGCCTGGCTCGCGGGGTGGAGCGGGGCCAGGTGCCTCCGTCATCGGGGCCAGCCGCGAGGGCCGTGGGGCCGGGCCTACCGTGGGGCCAGCCTCGAGCTTCCGCGTCCACTCGCTTCCTTTGACATTTCCGTGCCCTCGAAGGAGCCGCAGCCCAGGACCTCGCGAGTCGCTCCCTCCATGTTGACTAAACACCTGCCCACGAATGAGGTTGCGTGGATCCCGGGCGAGGCTATCCGCACGCCGTTGGCTGGTTTGTTTTGAGTGATCGTCTACTACTGCAAGTGACAGCATGGTAAATGTCACAGTGTTGGCATTAGATATGTTTGGGTTTAAGCCTGACTCTGGCACTTGGTATCTGCATAAACTCAGTCAAGTTGTTGAAAGTCTCTGAGCCTCAACTTCCTTGTCTGCGAAGCGGAGAGGAGGAGGAGGAGGAGGACGGTGACGATGGGGATGACAATGGGCACCCCCAACGGATGCTGGTGAAGACGACGTGGCCTGGCCTGGGTGACCAAGTTCCGGGAAGAGACGCTGGTGAGGGAAGAGCGCGTGGTGGAGGGGGACAGGGAGGGTCCTGATCTGCTAACAGTGACAGCGTATCTTGTAGGATATGGAACCTGTGGGGGTGCCGGGCTGGCGCAGTCGGAGAAGGGTCGACTCCTGGTTTCGGCTCCAGGTCACGACCTCGCGGTTTGTGGGATCAAGCCCCGCACAGGGCTCCGTGCTCAGTGCAGAGTCTGCTCGAAATTCCGCCTCCCTCTCCCTCTGCCCTTCCCTGCCGTGTGCATGTGCGCAGCGTGCTCTGCCTCTCCCTCAAACCGACCTTTAAAAATAAAAATAAATAAATATGGAATGGCGGAAATAGGATCGGTGGAAAACTATTCCTTAGAATAGTGACGTTGCATTGTTTTTCAGTCTTCGTCGTGACTGTAGCTTCTCTGTCAAGAACGTACCTTAAAGGACCCGCTCCGATCCTTAAAGCCAGCGTGCGATCAGCCATGCAAAGGTGAAGGGCACTCGGAGAAAAAAAGAAAAGTTGTTTTCGTAAGTGGCTTACACTTCTTTCAACGGCCCTGCTAGAACATCCGTGAGCATGTTGGCCCCCAGAAGTGACCACGTACCCCGTACCTGCAGGTAGACATGTAGCCTCGCTCCCCATAACTATGCACCCCTCGTGCCCCAGAGGTGACCGTGGACCCCCATGCCTCACAGATCACCAGGTACCTCTGTGCCCTGTGGTAAGCATGCACCTGTGGGTAACCAGGTACCCCATGGTTAAGCATGCACCTGCGGGTAACCAGGAACCCATGGGCAACCACACACCCCATGGGTAACCAGGCACCTGTGGTAACCACAAACCCCATGATAACCACACACCCTATGGGTAACCAGGCACCCACAGTAACCAGGCACCCATGGGTAACCATGCACCCATGGGTAAGCATGCACCTGTGGGTAACCAGGCACCCCGTGGGTAAACAGGCACCTTGTGGGTAACCATGCACCTGTGGGTAACCATGCACCCCATGGGTAACCAGGCACCTGGGTAACCACACACCCCGTGGGTAATCATGCACCCGCAGTAACCAGGCACCCGTGGGTAACCACGCACCCATGGGTGACCATGCACCTGTGGGTAACCAGGCACCTTGTGGGTAACCATGCACCTGTGGGTAACTGCACACCCCATGGGTAACCAGGCACCTGGGTAACCACACACCCCGTGCGTAACCAGGCTCCTGTGGGCAACCAGGCACCTCGTGGGTAACCAGGCACCTGTGGGTAAACATGCACCCGTGGATAACCAGGCACCCGGGTAACCAGGCACCCCGTGGGTAGCCATGCACCCCATGGGTAACCAGACACCCGTGGGTAGCCACGTACCCCGTGTGTAACCAGACACCCCATGGGTAACCATGCACCCCTGCACACCACGCACCCGGTCCAAACCTATAGTCAAGGGAAAGTTCATTGCCCTCTGCTCTCTCACCCGTGGGAGGTCCCGAGCCTGCAGCCGTCCCCTCCCTCCCGAGAGAGCAAGGCAGCCACAGGGCCGGGGAGCAGGGTAAGCGGTCACAGGTCGCACTGTCTGTGCTCACAGGTGGCGCCGTGCAGCACCTTGGTGGGAAGTGCGCCTTGCGGGCCCCGGACCCTCCGTGGCGAACCTCCGTGTGCGCCCCCGTCCCCCGGATCCCCCACTGACAGCGGCCGGAGGACCCGCCGTGTCCCCATTGGCCTCCCGCCCGGGCTCCCGCCGGGGTGCTCAGCGCCTGTCGGCCGTCACCGGCCACGGCCGGGCGGCCACCCGCTCCCTCCTGGCCTTCCACATCCTTATGCCTAATGTTTTGTGACTCAGATTCTACTCTACCTCGAATCAATAGCCACTTAGAATTAAAATTCGAGCCGAACTATAAAACCATAAAAGCCCCTGATTATTTCATTAGTAATTTGCTAATTGGCATTAGATATTTAATTACACATTCCAAATATTTGATGAATGATTTCAGCTCCACACAGAGAGCCGGCGACGGGGAGTACGGCTCCGGGGGGCGCGTCGCAGCGGGTGTGCGCGTCCTTGTGTGTCCGAAGCCGGAGCGAACTCGCCTAAGGCCGCGCGTCCTGGGCAGGAGCCCACCCGCGGCCTGAGCCCACGCTGCCCCCAGGCTGCCTCCAGCAGCAGCACTTTCTGCTCACCCTTCTCTCCCGGAGACACTCTCTTTTCTGCCTTGATCTGCTTCCCGCAACAGAAGGTGATCCCCCTCCCTCTCATCCTCCGGATGGGCTGGTTTTTGACGTGGACCAGACAAGCCCACTCCGTCCCCCTCACCCCTCTCCCGCCCGTCCCTTGTCCTGCTTCCTCCCCGCAGCCGGCCCTGTCTGCATTGGACACCAGATGGCCCCCACAACCTTCTTAGAATGGATTTGCATTACATACCACTCCGTCTCTGGCTCCCTCCCTTTAGGTGTGGGAGTGCTGTTTCTCTAGAAAAAAAAAAAAAAGATAATTTCAGTACATGAAAAAAATGCACAAATGTTCATTTCTGTTTCTTCTGGGATTCTTCTGACGATAAGTGGGCACTGAATTCATGCAGCCCCAGAAGCGTGTCCTGGCTCCTCGACTGTGCCTGGGACCCCCAGGCTCCTGGGCACCAGCCTAGCGCACCCAGAGTCTCCGTGGGATGGTTCATTCCTACGCGGGATAGAAAGAAATATATTTCGAGCTAGGTGTGTTCTCCGTCTGCCCGGCCCTCCGCGGACATCGGCTTGTCTCCCTGGGGTGTGGACGGCCGACAGCTAACCTGGACCCAAGGAGCCGACCCGCACAGCTGCTCACCCTAGAGCAGAGCAAGGGGAGAGCGAGATACATTTTTCACGATCCGCGCTTCGGATCCTCTGTTACTGTCCTTACAGATCGTGGGAGGCTGTTTGTGGGGCTTCCAGTGACCAGTGCAGGGGAACCCAGGGAGGATGAGCAGGTCCTGCGGGAGGGGAGGGGAAATAGCAGCCCACCCACGCCACGAAGAACCTGGAACCCCCAGTCAGACCGAAGGATGCAGGTAGCTCTTAAAGGGCCGGCGGGCCCCACCAGGTACGAGCTCTGCACCCACCACCTCCTCCAGCTTCGTTTCTCACTTGCACAGAGGTGTGTCGTCGGGAATTCAATTAACGACTCCGATCGCCCTTCCCTGAGAGATGCAGATGCCCGCGTCTTCCCGAGCAGACGTGCTGCAAATCCAGTGGGGCGGTCTCTGGTGCTGGGCTGTCTGTGGGGAGGCGCAGCGCAAGCTCCGGGACCCTCCTGCGTCTGTTCCCCATCACCCTTGGGAAGCTGGGGGTGGGGGAGGGATGAAGGGAACTGCACTGGGCATTTGCCCCGGGTCCACTCCTTTTTTTTTTTTTTTTTTTTAAGATTTACTCATTTATTTATGATAGACATAGAGAGACAGAGACACAGGATGAGGGAGAAGCAGGCTCCATGCCGGGAGCCCGGCGTGGGACTCGATCCCGGGACTTCAGGATTGCGCCCTGGGCCAAAGGCAGGTGCTAAACCGCTGAGCCACCCAGGGATCCGCCCCAGGTCCACTCCTAATTGGATCTTGAGACCATCGCTTCACCTCTCAGGTGGCTCACTTAGGAAATCGTAAAATAGGGGCAGCTCTCCCTGCCCAGCTCCCCGGCAGAGGGGATCCGCTCCAGATGAGGTCTTGGAAAAGTCACAAGCGCCAGGCCCAGGAAGGGCAGGGAAGTGGAGGGGGCGGCGGATGTTGGCTCACTGGGTCATTAGCTTTCCCACTCCTTATCTGGCTGCTGAGCTTTAAAATTTATCTGTATTTTAACCAGCCTGTGTAAATAGATATACCAGTTTTTACGAGAAGCTGCCTCAAATCCCTTTGGAAATAGAGTGGGTATAAAATAAAAACCAATAAAGTAATTTTTCAGTAGAAATCCAGCTGCAGTGATCAACACAAAGGAGCCCCCTCTACTCCTCTCTGGGCCTGGAGCCGCCTTGAAACAGCGATGCTTCCGGAATCATGAAGTTTGTCCTGTGTCTGGAACTCCTGCGAGAGTGTCACGGAGGAGAAGGCGCGAGTCTGCACGCGTCCGCCTTCAGGCGTGTCCCTGCGGGGCGGAGCCCGAGCTCCAAGCCCTGGCCTCATTTCTGACCTGGCCTCCATCCACACCGTGGCCCCGGATCCCCCGCCCCCGCGCCCGCCCCGAGCATCCACACCCCGACCCTGACCCCGCAGGCCCCTTTCTGGACTGCGCCAGCATTCCTGCCACTTCCCAGACCCTTGCAAGAATCAGCTCTCACTGGCTCAAGATAGATGTTTAACAACCGAATAAAAGAGAAAATCCCACAGTTTAATTGGAAACAAAGGATGGTCTCTAGAAAGAGCTTTATCACCTGGGTAAATCTCAAAGTCAAGGTGTGACGGGTCTGACGGACTGGGTGAGTTGATTCTCTTGGCCTGGCTTATGGCCTTCTGCTTTCCACCCCATAGGAGACCCTGAGGACCAACGACAGGGCCCAGGGCCGGCTCCTGCGGGAAGCCTTTCTGGATCGCAGGGACCCTGCCACTCTGCTCTCGGCACTCAGTCCCCTCTCTTGGGTAACGTCAGTTGCGTACACGCTCCTTCCTTCCTTCCAAGGGACTGACGAGACCTGAGCCTTCCTCGGTGTTTGCCCCCCACCTCCGGCCAAAGGCCTGGCACAGGTGGGGTGCTCGGGGACGACTCGGTTTTGAATGAGGATCGATGAAGCAGGTGCAGATGTTGTCTTCGAGAGCTGCGAAAGGAAGAGCCCCTTGTATTTTGGGAGGCCACCGACTCCCCTAGAGAGGGCACAGTGAGGCTGGCCCCACGCGTGCTCCGTGTCAAAGCTTTGCCTCTGGACCTAGATGGTGTGCAGAAGAAGGTGGTGAGAGGGGCCGTGCGGAGAAGGCATTTCTGGTAAGGGCAAAGCAAGGAGTCTGTGTCCCCTGATGGTGAAAGCAGCCGTGGCCCTTGGGGCTGGCCCCCCCCCCCATTTTTTTAAAGATTTATTTATTTATTTATTTATTTATTTATTTATTTATTTATTTATGATAGTCACAGAGAGAGAGAGAGAGAGAGGCAGAGACACAGGCAGAGGGAGGAGCAGGCTCCATGCAGGGAGCCTGACGTGGGACTCGATCCCAGGACTCCAGGATCGCGCCCTGGGCCAGAGGCAGGCACCAAACCACTGAGCCACCCAGGGATCCCCCTGGCCCCCCATTTGGACAAGCTCAGGACAACGGTCACTGGCGACCGAGGCCAAACACCAGCCAAGGACCCTTTCCTTTCCAGGCGGTGTTTCCAACTTTGCATCCTTACCTTTAGGATCTTGGAGCTTCTGGAGTGCCTTTCCACCCTGAGACCAGCCCCTTGGATTTGGGAGCTTGAGGGGTGGAGGAGAACGTGGGGTGTCAGGCAAGGGAAGGGGGGACCCCCAGAGAAGGAGGTGAGTCTGCAGAGGGGAAAATGCCTCATCCCAGATCACCTAGTGTGTGGGTCCACCTCTTCCACCCCCAACTTGTGCACATGCGCAGGGTCGCCGTCCAGGGGATCTTCGCAGACAAGAGGGTATCATGTTCCCCAGGTCCTGTGAACACACACGCACACGCATGCTCATGCTCACACGCGTACCCCGGGGTCGTAGAGAAGATGAAGCCAACCATGTGACCTGGTCCCTTAAAACACCCGCCCTATCTCGCTTGCTCCCTCCCTTGGGCACGTGCCCACTGCCGAGGAGCAGGTGGTCGGCACTGTGCCGGGCGGCGGGGGGGGGGCGGTCGGCCGGCAAAGAGGGGGCGTTGTCTCTGCTGTCAGGAAACCCACAGCCTGGCGGGGGAGACACGCATCCATCAAGCAGTCAGACGCACACCGATCGCCAGTGCAGTGACCACTTTCGGTAGGAGGGGAAGGAGAAGACGCTTGGGGGGAGGTGAACAGAGTATGATGTCGCCTGACCCGGCTTCGGGGCGGGAGGAGGTCGGCGTCCGCCCTCCCAGCCCAACCCGGATACGCCAGAGGAAGATCATGGAGAGACAGAAGGGACTGCAGTCATTTCTGCCTTCAAAGGAGATGCGTTTGCTTGTGAGCGTAGGTGACACTATTCACGTCCCGTGAGGAAAGACGTGTGCTTTGTTCCAGAGGCTGAAACGCGGAGAAGATGGCCTGGCGGGGGACAGTGCAGCGGCCGAGCCCGAGGACGGGCCCGAGGCCTCGCCAGTGGTGGGCAGCGGGGCCGCCGCCACGGAGTCTGGGGTCGGGGGGACGGGACCTGCTGCACGTCGCTAAGTGCTACGATTTACTGATTGGAGTCGCTCGGGTGTCAATGAAGCTAAGGAAGGCCCGGCTTCCTGGTGCTGAGCTCCGAGGTCGGTGGGAAGGAGCGCGAGATGCACCCCTAAGCGTTAACGGGTCTGCTCTGTGACAGCGGAGGGGGGCTCTGCGCCCCCTGCCCCCCGCCCCCTCCTCCAGGGGACCGTCCTGCCCCCTTAATGGAGCCCAACACCCAGGCGTCCTCCGGTCAAGTGATGCTTTGGGTGGAGGTGAAAGGGAGTTTAAGGGGAACAGGGCTTGGCCGACTGTGAAAGTCAGATGGAAATAAAGAGACACAGAAGCTCCCGAATTTGGCCGAAGCCGGAAGTCCTAAGCCCCGAGCCTCTCGGGAAAGATTCTGGACCTGCCCCAAGTCACGAGGCTGGGGCTGGGCTGATGCTGACTTGACATCTGGATTACATTAAGGCCAAGAACCGGGCCTGGGGAACCTCTCCGTTTGGTTTTACGGTACTAACAACTACCGTAAAGGTCTTAGAATCCCAACGCCAGTTAGATTTTAAAGAGGGGAGGACAAAAAAAATCAGGATTCTAGGACGGTCTTAAACAAAACCTTTTATTAAACCTGAGTACGTTCAGCAACCGGCGCTAATGGCTACAAAGTGTGGACAAGTGGGTGCCCCGCTGACCCTGCTTCACTGAAGGGCCCACAAGCATTTGTGACAAGCGTGGGACTGCTGTCATCCCCGGGGTGGGGCCGAGACACTCGAAGCCGCTTGTCTTAAAAGGTTCTGAAGACGGTGCCCCACGGCGTCGGGGCCGGGGCTCAGGCTCTGCAGAGGCTCCGCGCACAGACTCGCGCTCCGGCCTGCCGGCTTCTCATCGCAATTTCTTATTCCGAGCTCTTCGGGGGCGAGTTAATAAAGGCCACTGCTCTCGGGAGCCCCGCCGGCTCCAAATCAGCGTGCGGCTCCGGCGGGGGCCGGCGTGGGGGATGCGCTTCGACTCAGTACCGCGAGGCCGGCCCCACGGAGCGGGTGGGGGGCGGCGAGGGTGCCCCCGGTTGAGAAGGGCACATCTGCCAGAGGGAGGCGGGCAGGATGTGCCCTCAGGGGCCCGCACCTGGGCTGGACGGCCAGCGCCCGGGGAGCCCGCACCGAGCCAAGGACGCAGCCGTGGCCTTGGTACCTCCCCGCACGAGCTCCATTCCCACGAGTCCTTTCCGCTTCCTCCTTAACTCAGGACTATATTTCTGAGGTCCCAAGTGACACATCGGACTCATTAAGGCTTCTTAATTCCCACATGAATTATTGCTGGAAGGGTCTGGAGGCCCAGCATCTCGCCTTATTACACCTGTAGTTATGAGCAGTAACTATGGCCTTTATTACAACAGTCAGTGCCAGCCATTAAATTCGAGGCATGAAAATGATTATTTCACCCCCAAATCCACTCACCACTGGCACACGTCCATGCATGTGCTCACGCCAGCCGGCGCCCCCGGAGCCCCCGGCCCCAGCCCGCTCCGACCCCGGCAATGGCTCCGCGGGGCCCCACGGGCCCCTTCCCGCGTGGCCGTGGGCGCGGCGCTGGCTGGCGTTTCGATGAGCAAAGCGCAGGCCGAGGCGGCCCACCGAGGGCGCCTTCCGTTCCCTGCGGCAGCGGGCAGGGCTACACCCTCCGTGTTTAGCTCGGGGCTAAACACACCCTGCGCCAGGCAGAAGCAGCCTCTAATTTTTCTCAATGAAAGTCCTGCCAGTCAAACGCGCTCCGGGCTCCACGGAAGAGGCATATAGGCATGCACGAGCGTGGGAGCCCCGGCCTCGACGGGAGGAGGCGCTGGCCCGGCGGCAGAGAGCTTGGGGAACACCTCCGAGGCCGCCCTGGCGGCTGCTTCATTTTCGGGTTCCTGGTCCCCCCACCCCCAGCCTCACCCCAGCACAAGGAAATCGCCCCCTTTCCACCGGGAGGGGTTCTGAAAGGCTCGGGCATCTGGATACTAACGCCGCCCCAGGGTGCAGCCGCATAGCCATGACCCTGGACGCCTCCTCTGGCTTCCGGGCTGGGCCCCCAGATGACCAGGTGAAGAGCCAGGAGGCGAGTGGCCCCGCAGTGGGGGGGACCCCCGAGACTCTGTGTGGGTGTGGGTGGGTGGGTATGGCTGTGGGTGGGCGGGTGTGGGTGTAGGTGGGTGGGTGTGGGTGTGTGGGTGTGGGTATAGGTGGATGGGTGTAGGTGGGTGGGTGTGGGTGTAGGTGAGTGGGTGTGGGTGTGGGTGGGTGGGTGTGGGTGTAGGTGAGTGGGTGTGGGTGTGGGTGGGTGTGGGTGTAGGTGGGTGGGTGTGGGTGTGGGTGGGATGGTGTGGGTGTACGTGGGGGAGCTGGTGGCCAGGACACCGGGGGAGGGAAGGAGGAGGCGGTCGGGTCACTGAATCTCCGTCTCCCACGAAAGAGTTAACAGAAAGAAATAAAATCAGATATGTGTAGCCTCCAGACGTCCATTAAAGTGCAGAATGCTGTTTTCTATCACAGATTATATGCCAGATGTTCAAACTATCTCTAATCATTGCAGATGTAATGGAGTAGAATGTTGCAGTTTGTGAGTTTACTGGCATTAATCCTATATACTGCACAAGGGAAAAGATTTTAAATATATAATTATATCTCATTAATACTCAGGTTTTATTTCCTTTCAATGGAACAGGACTTATTAAAGCAACCATTTACCGCATGTTTTCTTTCAGTATTTGGCTGCAGCATAATCCTGTGTGCATTCGACGTGTAAATATGTACTAACCTGGGTGCAGAAAAACACCCAGGAATGGTTGGGAGGCCGCCGCTACCAAAATTCACTTTTATATGCATGAGATGTTTTTATATTGTAAATTGATAAGAGGGACTTAACCGCATACTTTCTGAGTTGCTACTCGGGGTTTTCTTCTTGCTGGAAATATTTGTATTTCTTAATTTGAAAGGAAATTGCCTGTGCTCCGGCTCTTTATCGCACGCCGGGAGAAGGAGCACCCTGGGCTCCAGAGGGGGCCCGCGTGGAAGTCGGGGGGCAGCGCGGGCCCTGCTTGGAGACCACGTCCTCCTAGGCCCTCGTGGGATTCACCGAAGGACTAAAAAAGCTGTTTTGTTTTGTTTTCTTTTTCTTTTCTCCACCCCCCCCCGCCCCCACACCGGATAATCACCATGATTAGAATGTATCCCAAGGGCGAGGATGGGGGGAGTGAGCAGAAAGGAACGCCCTCCTGGGCACCCCTAGCCCTGCTCGATCCTATAAAAGAGCAAAGGTCCCACCAGCCAACTCAGCTGCTTTGCGATGATGAGCGGGAGCACCGGCCACCTCCTGGCTCCCGGCAGCCCCTCCCGGTCGGGGCCGGGGCTCCAGCCCTATCTCCACCCGCCCCCCTTTGCAGCCTCCTCCCCATCGGCTGAGGACTCCTGGCTCCAAGGCTCAGGCTCCCTCAGCCCGGCGCTTGCTGGCCCCACGGGTGGGCGGATGCACAACTCGGGGCGGGCAACTGCCGGGGGATCGAACGCGCCAAACCTCTGCTCTTTCCCTGGACTACCCCGTAATTCACGTCCAGTGACCTGCAGGGTCATTCCAGTAGGGTGCCCCCGACTAGACCTTGGCCATGGGAGCCCCGTGCCAAGCACAGTGCCTGGCACATTCGGGCCCTTCCTACCTCTTCCTTAAACGAGAGAATAAAAGAAGAAGCTAACGGAGAGGGGAGGCCTTTGGGGAAAGGCTGGGTGGGCCTGGCAATTTAAGACCACGTCCCTAGCTCCCACGGCCGGTGAGGACGAGAGTCGGATGGATTCTGCGATAGTGAGATTGATGAGGTGGATGGTGGCCGCCAGGCGCTCAGCCCCGGCCAGGGTGACAGGGAGGCGGCAGCCGTGGGAAGGCCGGCTGTGGTCTTAGGGCCTCGGGGGTGATATGATCTGCGGGTGGACGTGCCGGCCTGGGGCGGAGCGGCCGGGCGGGCTGGGGGCACCCGGGGGCTGCGGGGATCCCCGCGGGGTGTGGTGGGAACAGGGGCTGCAGAGGCTGCAGGGTGCAATCCACAGGACGGGGCGACGGGAGGCCGAGGGGAAGGGGGCCCCGGGGATCTCTCACGCGAGTCCAGCCCATTGAACTCTTCCTACTTCTGGTTTTGTGTTCTGGTTTCATGGTTGCTGTGGTTGTTTTTTTATTTTTTACTTTTATTTATTTATTTATTTTTATTTATTTATTTTTTTAAAGATTTTATTCAATTATTCATGAGAGACACAGAGAGAGAGGCAGAGACACAGGCAGAGGGAGAAGCAGGCTCCTTGCAGGGAGCCCGACGTGAGTCTCGATCCCAGGTCGCCAGGACCACACCCTGGGCCGAAGGCAGACGCTAAACCCCTGAGCCACCCGGGCTGCCCGTGGTTGTCTTTTTAATACTTATTTCTGGACACTGCCAAGTGCGTGTACGGTCTCAGTGCCTCCTCCTCCTCTCCTTCCCACGCCTGGCGGGACACGAAGACCAACAGGGAAAAACAAGACAAAAGCAAAGCAAACCAAAGCCCCGAGTGTCTGCGTCCTGAGAGACGGAGCTGGACCGAGCAGGTCTAGGGTGTTGCGTGGGGACAAGTGTCGCCGTCAGAAGGATGCTGAGGGAGGAGCTGGGGGGGTGGGCGGGGGGTAGTCTTCACTGTCTTCTCCTGTTTGGAGCCCTGAGGAAGCCGGAACCCAGAGACCAGCGGCGCGGGGCCCGAACTGGGAGCACCTAGGGTGCAAGCAGGGGCCCCAGGGAAGGAGAGTCGGGCTTTGCAGGCGGAGCAGGGAGACTGAGCAGGACAGGCCACTCCTACCGGCCCCCAGGCCCAGGGGGCGGCCAGCCCTGCAGAGCTTCTCTGGAGCCAGGTCAGCTTTTCAGACCAGTCCAGAGTCAGGCTGGCCTGGCAGGGCCCTTAGGCTCCTTTGTCAACGGGTCCCTGCCGCTGAGATTGTTCTGGAAGGAACCGCCAGCTGGAGGCCGGGCGCCAAACTCCCAGCAGCTGGGGCAACAGCCCTCCCTTGCAGGGGGCCCGGGCACTGAGTGGTCTGCCCACCACTGCTCACCCCTCAGGCTGGTCCGACTCCCTTCTTCAGAGACGTCCAGGAAGCGTCTCCCATAGGATCCCTCTGGGTCGTTTTTCCTGAGAAAAATTTAGAAGAGGACGTTTAATGGGATGAACCACAGCCCCTGCGGCTGCATCTGCTCTTGAGGTCCCAACCGATACCCATCATCTACCTCTCCGTCATCCATCCTCGGTTGTCCTCGGCCTCATGTAGTCCCTGTGCTCGTCTGGATGGCTTTCTTCGGGGGCCATTACCTGAACCCTCACCCCTAAGGGGTCTGAAGGTTTGGGTGTCCGGTCGCTGTGTGTTTCTCAGACTGCCCACCGTGTGTGAGCAAGGACACGCCGAGAACACCCAGGTAATCACCTGGGGGCCCAACACATACCCTCTCCCCATCCTGTGGAAGAGCAGCCTGACCTCCTGATCGGGGTCAGGAGGAGGGATGCAGGGATGGTGACTGCTCTTGTCCCCTGCTGATCCTTTGGCACAGATGTCTGAAGTACCCGGAGGGCAGTCGCAGATGGTGATGTCGTGGGACTCCCTCCAGGTCTCTGGGGCGGGGGGCGGGGGGGGAGTATCCTGCGATGGGAGCCAAGATCTCTAAGGCCGCAGAGCCTAGAATTATAGGGTTGGGGAAGCACAAGATCTCTGGTGGGTCACTGGGGATGATGTTAAGTGGGGGGCCCCTCCTGCACTTCGTGGGTCGGGGGCCCCATATATCTCTCATGCTGGCTGCACGGCTTTGTGTACACGTCTTTGACTCGAAGCGTGTACGGCCTCCCGTAGGTTGGCTCCTCATCCCAGTGAAGATGACCTTCCAGTTGGCACCTTGGTGGGGCCATCGGTGAGCTGTTCCCACCTTCTTCCAGGCCGGGAGCCTCTGGGTGATGCCATCCGCGGTACACCGGAGGGTCCCGTGCTCCTGAGCCCGCTACCTGCTCTCCTGTGTCATAAATGCACCTGCCTGCTCTGAGGAGCTGTTGCACGGAGCCCATCCTGGGAGCCCCGACCCTCTATACACCCTCGACTAGAGATGCGGCTCCAGCTTTGTGGGCCGAAAAGGCAAATTCACATCCAAGATCCATGTGTATTCAAGTCAGAGGCCTTGTTGGACGTCCCGGGACAGGTGTAGCCTAGTGGGATCAGCTTGCTACCGTCGTAGGGGACGGTGCTAGCTGGGCTGGTGTTCATCATTATTGTTGTTCAGGTTGAACATGTGGCAGCGGCGATGGCTTTGGCAAATGGGGACGTGGGTGCCAGTGGCCACCTGCCTACGCCGTTCTTTGTAATGCCCTCAGCATAGCACAGGGAGGCCGAGGAGACGCGGGCTGATGTCCGTTGGCTATGCCGGTTTGTCCGCTTGGCCGTTTAGTGTCCCTTCCATGGTGAAGGCCCCAAATGGAATTGTTTGGTAGCTGGCCCTGGGGTGATTAGGGAAGGGGGACTATTGCCCCCAGATGGAAGAGACCTAGGAGAGCCCAATAAGGGAAGAGGTGGTCTTGGTCTGGTCTGGGGCAGAGGCTTTAGATGGGCTTATTTGCATATAAAGCACATGCTCCTGGGGGCGGGGGGCAATCCTGTGCTCTCTCTGAGAATTAGCCAAGCCCAGGAAGGGGCAAAGCTCTCATCTCATGATGTCAAAGCATCATAAAATACAGAACAAATTCTCAAAAATACATTAATCCACCAATCTCTCTTGTCCGAGATCCCGGGCCACCTAGCCTGGCTATCTGCCACCGCCCATGAATCCATCTGGAGTCTGACGCTGGGCTCCCCCTTTGTCCAGGCGAAGTGGAAGACCTGAGCATCGGCTGGATTCTGCGCATCGAGAGGATTCCGCCCACCGCTGTTTTTCAAAGTCGGTCCTGAGCAGGGCTACAGGACAGCTGCTGTCTGTTCTCGTCTTTAATCCACCCTCTGAGCTGAACCATCTGCGATCGGAGCCTGGGAGTTTTCTTCCTCTGTCAGACGGTCATATGGGATCCCGCCGAGTCCGGGTGAGCTCAGAGAGAGAACAGGAGTAGTGAGTGACGTGGAGGTCAACGCTACTTGCTCACAGCAACTTGCTCGTGTCTTCTGGCCCCGCTGCGCTTGGTTCTGGATTAACCACTTCCATCCCCTAAGGAATATTTCTGGGCCCACCAGCCAGTGTGACACAATCCCATCTTTTGGGGCCCCAGGGTGAGGCACACCGTCTTCATCAGGACCCGGTAGGTAGGCTGGGGAGAGTTTCCGCAAGGCACTCTCTAACGCAGACGGTATAGCCTTGATCCCAAACCCAAGGGATCTACATCGTGATTCTTCCTTTGGGCTCTACTGGTAATTAAGTGGAGATGTGATGGGAACTACCACCCTCGCATTTCATAGATTTTTAAGAGGAGCACTGATTTCTGTCATCTCCCCGGGACACAATATTATTGTTTGTTTTCTGTCTTGACTGGGGGTGAGCCGTTGCAGAGGCTTCCACTCGGCCATCCCATTAGGATGGCTCTTACTCCACAGGCAAGGGACTCGGCGTGTCAGTCTCCCGGGATCTCTGTCCTGACATCCCTTAGAGGACTGGGAGAATCCACCACCGTAGGCTCTGTGACGCCACCGGAGCACGTGTGAGGCAGACTTTGGCCAGGACTCCACCGACTGCACGGTTCTCCTATATCCCTACTGGGGGACCGTGACAATTCTTTGGGCCTCCACGTATATCCACGTCAACCCAAATCCCGAGCCTCGCTGTCTTCCAAATGTTTGGACGTTTCCCCTTCTCCAGGGCACAGTGCAGTGTCCTCTGGGGAAGGACGGGAGGAATTATTACTGGATCTACCTGGCTGTGGTGTTGCTGGATCCTCCCGTGTGGGGACGCGGCTTTGTCACCATTCAGGGTGTTCCGGGTCTGAGGGTTGGACAAGGAAGCATGGCTTTTTATTGAGACTGCCCTGCCTCTCTTTATCACCCATCTTTGCTTTCTTTTGATGATGCAAATGGAGTGGGGCCCTGGTTGGTAGCTGTTCTATTTTGCCCCCAGGGATACGCTGTGCTATCGACCACCTCGGTAGCTCTGCAGATCAGTGACCTTCCGACCTTGCCACTTACTACAATAATTATATTTTCTTGGCTTCTGACAGTGGAGGGTCGTATTGTGATCCTTCCTCTATTGTTTGAGTGTCTATCGTCCCCATCGTCCGGTTCTGTAACAGCCTCCTCTACCTCCAGCAGGCGGCGGCGCCACTGAACGTCACAGGGAGCTGGTGCCCCTCTTACTGTGCACTCCGAGGTACTCTCGTGAGTGGTGCGTCCCCCACAATTTTGTGCGGAGCGTCATCATCTGGGTTTCTGGCCTTACAGAGCATGTCCATTCTGATATGCCTACTCCTGAGATCCTTTTAATTCCTCCTTCCACTCTCTCCCATGGCAATTCTTTCATCCAGCTTCACTTAGCGTTGGTCTTTGCTTCTTCCATACTCCTAAGAGACCTCTTAGGAGGACATTTTTCCATCTCTGGGGACCTCACCAAGGTTTTAAGTCCTGGATTCTGCAAGAGCGCTCCTAAATTGACAAACTGTGTCTGATTCAACTCCTTGCTTTGGTTCCCTTGCTCAAGCACTATCAGTTTCCAACCCCATATGTAATCTCCTGGCTCCAGCAGGTACATGCTGGGTAGGTCTTGCATTTAGGGTAGGACTCTTCTTTTTTTATCAGACCCAGCATGACCCCAGCTGGGCTTTATGGTGATTTGATCTTAATGTCGAAGTGTGGGAAGTAGAGGTCAATGTTGAGGGACATGTATCTCATGATTCAGGAGAGAAATTTGCATTGCCTGCAAGCAAGAGGAGGAGATACCTCTTCAATAGGAAGGGGTGGGTCACTTCTGCAGGCCCAGAGGGTTCTAGGGAAGCTGGAGATAGATGATTTCTCAAGATGTTCATCTGATGTCCCCACCCCAGTGTCAAGGTCCATTGTTTCCCCGATTGGGTTCTAGCCTCGGCCTAGAAGAGCTGCCAAAGTGGGGATTGGGAGTCTAAACCTTTTAATGAATCTCAGCTGACCTAACAACTCCATCCAAGGCCTGGTCCTCAGCTTCTCCACCCCCCCCCCCCCTCCACTGCTGTAAGAGATGGGCCTTTGTGTATGTTTCCAAAGAGGCCCACTGGCTTTGCAGTAGCTTTCTAGGGTTGATTAACTGCTCTTATCTTTTCCTTATATTTTTTTTCCAGATGACAATCCAATTTAGTTGAATCCATTGTCCTTTCAGTTATTATTTCCCTCAAATTTTTCAACTCCCAGATACCAGCAAATGTACTCCTTTATATAGGCATATCGTCCCCATTCAGTACCTATGAAAGTCTTAACAATTGGGCAACACCTACCGGGAGTGATGGGGTCTTTACTGCCACTGGAGTAGAGACTGGGAGACCTGGCTTCAACACCCTACTTCGACACCTACCTCTTCTTAGGTTACTCTTGTTTGCAGCCGGGACAAGTTGGGTTTTCTGGGAAGCAGACACTAAGGTGGAGTTTAAGTGTACCTGAAGCTGATGAAAGCGAGCACTTTGTCTCAAGCCTGTGGGTGGGGGGAAGAAGGGAGGGAAGGAGGGGAGTAATGAAGCAGCCTGAAGAGTCAAGCTACAATGCAGACTCAGTGACAGCCCATTGGGACCTTTGGGGCTTGAAGAGGACTTCAGAGCTGAGCTGATGTGGCCAGGTCTTCTTACCCCTGAGGTCAGCGGTTGCTGAGTGTGGGATGGCTGGGAAGAGGCATGACCTTGGAGGAGGTGACACTCTGCAGCTGAGGCAACTCCAGAAGCAGCTCACAGAGGAAGGTCATCTGCTGACTACCTCCCCAGCATCTGGGACCACAAATATGAAGATCTTGCCACATCAGTGTCCCCTATAAAACAGGTTTTGATTGCTCTTATTGGCACGGGTGTTTCTCTGCCCCAGACCCTAAGACAGTACCTAACGGAAGGCAGACGCACACTCAATGATGAATATTGCTGAATGAAGGGAACTAGGAAGGATGGTTCTAGAGCAGTTTTTATAGGAGCTGGCTCTGTGCTGAGCAATAGTTGGGGGCTCCCTGAAATGTGGGGGTGGTTGATAGAACAGGGAGTTCCATGTGGCTTAGCCCCTCTGAGCAATGTGACCGGGGCAGGTTCGCAGGCCAGCACCTGGGGTGGTAAGGGTGATCAGGGGAGAGGCGTCTGGACGTGTTGGAGCAGGGCATCCTACAGCACTCACGCTTGGCCCACAGACTAAATGGGAAACGTCTCTGTTCCCTACTAACAAAAGTTGACCATTCTGCAGTAGAAGCCGGTCAAGAAGCAGATCCCACCGAGATAGGACTCCAACATTTAAATAACCTGTTAAATGGCTTTCATTGTCAATAATCTGATTTGCACTCAAGCAAGACAAGTTGGATGCTTTTGAATGGCCTCAAATACGTCAATATGTAACAAGAAGATAAGGAAGAGAATTAGGGTCAGCATCTAGGCTTTTGCTTTACATCTTTCATTTTCTTGGCGAGATTGCTAAATAGTTTTATATGGGACCAGAAATTGCTGCCTAATGCTAATTTGCAAATGATACAATCAGTGCTGAGGTAAATGATATAGAGAATTGATACTAGAATAAATTGGGATGTGTCTTTTTAAATAACAGTATCGACAAAAGTTTGGCACAAAGGGCAGGGGTCTTCGTTAAGCAGCAGTGCTATTCCTGGGGGAGAAAGTCTGAATTTAGAGAGATAGTCATCTGAGCCGGAGGCAGCCTGGCACCCTGGCTCCTCCACTTGCCAGCCCCATGACCTTGGCAAAGTTACTTTATTTCTCTTAGCCTTCATTTCTATGAGGATAAGATGATATATTGCATGAAAAATACTTGCATGGAACAACCAACGGATCTTAGCTGTTATTATTTATTATGATGTTTTGTTTCCTACCTGTGGAACTGACCATTGGCCTCCGGAGAAGGTGACATTGGGGCAGCCCTGGTGGGGTAAGTCACATCTGCAAGGATGCACAGCTCATTCCATAGAAAGCCAACATGCATTGGGTCCTTTAGGATAGGAAAACCCCGGCATATGGGCGCTCACCTTCTTGAGGGAGGGTTGTGCTTACAATCTCAGAAAATCCCATAAAGTGCTCTTTGACATTGGGAGAGCATCTCATGTTCCTATGGAACTTTCCTTAATCCCACAGGACTCTCCCTGCTTCCTAAACCCCCTGCCACCCCCATTGGCCAGAATCTTCTCAAAGACTGGCAGCTCCAAGCCTTGGATCTTACACAGCAAAGCAATGTGGTGAGGCACCTCCCAGGTAGATGCTCTGAGACTGGAAAGCCCTGCACCTGCCTGAGCAGTAGAAGGACCTTCCCTCCTCCAAATCCTGCAAGCATGTTGGGCATCAGATTCAATGTTTGTGTCATCATTGTTCAGATATTTTGTTTTCTGATTGTCCGTGAGCTCCCTGAGGGTGGATGTGATATCTTGTTCTTCTTTTAGTGACCACCATGGCACCTGGGGGGACTCAAGAACTCAGTACCAATGGATTGAATATTCTATGCCCAGGAAGAAAATTCTGGCACGGTCTGTAGCACCCATTGGGCCGCCATAACAGGCCACGAGAGGAGATCGGGGCTGATGGGGTTTTACCTTGCTCCATTTCTTCTTCTATTGCTGTGGGTTGGATGCCTCAAGGCTGAAAGATGGTTCTGTTTGGTTTGGTTCCTGTTAAATATTGGTGCTTTCTGATGGAGACATTTCCATAAAAGATGTGGCCTTGGGGAAGGGCTTTTTGGAAGATACTGTGGGACTTTGCAGAGAAGATCCCAGCCTCAGTTAACCCTAACACTGCCGCAGGCATCACTCCTGAGTTTAGCTGAATTTTCTAGGCGAGCTGCGTTCCCTAAGAGGCTCTGGGTTGGTTGGTTGCTATTGGTTTTAGGTTACTCATTTCAGTAGCAAGGGTCACCCTTGGCTACTTGAGCAGAGCAGCGCATGCCTTGTGTCTGTTGTTACTGTTATTGTTTTAAGCCCATAGCACTGTGTACCTGGAACTCAGTTTCCCTTTTGATGACGACCAAAGGTGATGATAGGGTCTTCATGAGCATCCTGGCCAGAGGCAGCTGACGGCGCTTTGTTTGCTCAGCCTGGCCTGTCCCAGCATTCCATCCCTGGATTCTCGCATCTCTGTCCTGGCTAATCCTGGCTCCAAGTCTGTGTGTGAATGGCTCTGGCTCTCCTTACCCTTTGCATTCCTGCTTAAATCCCCGCGCTTCTTATTGCCTTCAAGTTACTTCTTGGCACACATGACACAGGCAGCGCAGCTGAGGACCGATAGCTCATGGAAAGGACGGGAGGGTCTTGATGAGTGTAGCGAATGTTCATTAAACAAGGATTGAGCGAGGGGGAAAAGTCCCGCGGTACTTTGCGGTTCCACCTTTCGGCCGTCCCCCCTTCCTGCACGATGTCCGAAATTGAGGAGAACCAGTTGCTAGTGGTCCCCGGAACCAAAGACCTTCTGATCCAGGAAATTGATTTCATCCATTCATCCTTAGTTGAACTGGATCCAAATGGTGGCTTGTAATAGTCATTTTAGCATGTTGAAATATTATTTCTAAAATAGTCATTCAACACAACCTGTCTGGAAGTTTTCTGGAGAACAGATATTTTTGGAATCCTTTTGACAGCCAGGACAGCACAATTGTGTAGAGAGAATGACTAATGAGTAAGGCGCTTTGTCTCTTAGCCCCACTTTTTGCTAGCAAGCTTTATTGAGTGCCTACTGAATGCTGCCATGATTTTGCAGTGGCCTGACCCTGTTGACTGTGTTACCAGGAAGGAGGCTCTGGGGGTTAAGGATTATCCCATGTGGAGACATACTCATTAGTCTCAGACCACAGCCTCCCCACGGCCACACTAGCCAAAGAGAATTTAGGGTCAAGCATACAAAGATTGGTAAATATGAGGCTATCAAAAGAGCTTGATTTTTAGAAATACCACGTGACTCCACTTTTTTTTTCCTCTGGGCAGAGTTTTCCAAAGTGGGTGCCCCGATGAGCTTTTACTTATAATAGGAAAAACTGCATTGCCTTTAGCAGCTTGCATTCGTGTTGTAAGCCTGGAAGAGAGGTGATTTCCTTCCGAAAGAGTTAAAACTCTGGCTGGGGGAGCTCTGGGGTTGTGCCTCTGGAGTGGTGTGAGTACAAGACCCAGCACTCAGGTCTGCGCTGGTGCCCCGAGGAAGCCAGGCAGCAGCAGGCCCGTGGCCGGAGCTGGACTCCACCCAACGCTGAATCCATTCTTCTCTTAGGGCAGAGTAAGAGTGCTTCTGAACAAGCTCTCAAAGGCGTGAGTGATTGAGCTCCCCCCACTGAGGGGGAAGAGGAAGGTGGAGATGGAGCACGGCTGACTGATGTAATGTTCACCCCATAAAATGGTGACAGAGCCAGTCTGTGGCAGATACACGCGCCGCCTCCAATCTCAAGAAAGCTGGCCTCATCAGGAAGGAAGAAGGTCAGCGAGGTTTCCCAGGCCGAGACCCTGTGAGGTCTGATAAGAAAGAGAGCAATTTTAAAAATCAATGGAATATTTACTTGGATCTGAGCCTAGTCCTCAATCTATTGCAAAGGATGCTGCCCAGGTATCTATAAATAAAAGATGCTCACCCTTCCACGCAGGCCTGCAAGAAACTATAGCTGGACAAAGCCGCAAGACGGAAAAAAAAGCCCTCTCCATATCAGAACCTTCTGTGATGGACGGTGTGTCCTCCTGACATTTTCATTAGTGGGAAATTTATGTTCCTATTTCTGTCTGTTGTAATGACCATTCATAGCCATGGCGTGGTGGCGGCTAATGGACAGGAATGGGGGGAAAATTCTTTAATTAATGCAAAATTGGAGCATTTTCTTTATACACTTTGCGAAGCCAAGTAATTCACAGCAGTTCTTGGCCCTAGAGTGGAGGTAAAATAATTATACACAGTTTCTAGTGATTAAAAGATTGTAAAATAATTTTGATTTCATCTCAAAATTATTTATCTTGTAAATGAGAAAGACGGAAGATGAGAATCCCGAGTTCTGAGGTTCAAAGCAGAAGCCTGCGGAGATTTCCACCCGGATTCCTCATGGACTGTGGCGTGCGGGATCTGGAATTCAGGTCTGGGATCCGCATGGATCCCTTTTGAGTCCCATTTCTTGCCTCCCCCTTGGTTCTCCCTTTGCATGAAAAAAAAAATTCTTTTAAATAAAAATCCCCAAGTGTCACTTTTTTATTTGGTTCTTGGATCTCTGGGTCTTCCTTCTGAAGCAGCGTGATTAGGAGGGCGACCTTCTAAAATCTTTATAATCGCCTCACAAGAGAGCTTTGTTTGATGCTATTTTGTTTTGTTTTTTAAAATCAGAAATCCGGTATCAGAGAGGCCGAGTGGGTTGCCGATGGCCTGACACAGGTCTGCAGGACTCGATGCCCTGTGTCTCCCCAGGCCTCCGCGCTGAGGTGCTGTTTGCAGACATTCCATCCCCTTCCCCCGTCCTGAGAGCACATTTGCAGGGATGCGCTGAGAAAGCAAGGTAGAAGAAGAAGCCGCTGAGGTAGGAAGAAGGATTCTAGGGCTTGGTATTTAGTCCTCGTGTGTTCTGGAGAGAAGCTGTAGACGGCTGGCGTGTTGGCCCTGGGCAGTACAGCCCAGCCTACCCACACTGCCCTGTAGCATCCCAGCGGCAGGTGCCCCAGAGACGGGGAGCGCTTCCTGGCGGTGTCCAACATGCCCATCAGAGTGGGGAGGCGCAGGGGTCTCTGTGCAGTGAGGGCCCTCCCCGCCTCGCTCATCTTGTTGGGGGTGGGTGCTCTCTTGACTTGTAAAGACATCCTGCTCGAACCCTAGAGGGGAAAGTTCTGGGGCCAGAGGACCCGCATTAGCACAGCCCAGTGAATGAAATGCTCACATTTTATAGTAAAGTGTGCACTTCATTTATCGAAGGTGTTCTTGGTCATATCTTGAACAAGCCTGCGTATCTATTTATATACATTTATTTATTTATTAAAAATTTTTATTTATTTATTAAAATTTTTATTTATTTATTTATTTATTTATTTATTTATTTATTTATTTATTTAATAATGAATTTATTTTTTATTGGTGTTCAATTTACCAACATACAGAATAACACCCAGTGCTCATCCCGTCAAGTGCCCCCCTCAGTGCCCATCACCCAGTCACCCCCACCCCCCGCCCTCCTCCCCTTCCACCACCCCTAGTTTGTTTCCCAGAGTTAGGAGTCTTCATGTTTTTATTTATTTATTCATGAAAGAGAGAGAGAGAGAGAGAGAGAGAGAGAGAGGCAGAGACACAAGCAGAGGGAGAAGCAGGATCCAGGCAGGGAGCCTGATGTGGGACTCCATCCCGGGTCTCCAAGATCACACCCTGGTCCGAAGGCAGGTGCTCAACTGCTGAGCCCCCCAGGGATCCCCTATACATTTATATATTATACGAACTGTATAGAATTTAATATGCAAAGCCAGGTAGACTAATTTACAGGTGAATTCAAATATTATTTAAGGGCAGGGGCGCCTGGCTGGCTCAGTCGGTAGAGTGTGCGACTCTTGATCTCAAGGTTGTAAGTTTGAGTCCCACGCCGGATGGAGAGGTAACTTAAGGGCAACTTTGACCACGTGACTTTTTTCACGTGCTGCCAGAAGGGCTCATTTTCTGATAGGAATAATTTCAGCAGGATCCTAACGATGGCTTCTATTGCTCGGACCCTGCCAGACACTTTGCTAAAATACATGATCTTATAGAATCCTTACAACTACCCTTCAAGGTAGATATTGTCCCATCTTCTGAGATGTAGATGTTGATGAATAGATTGTTGAACTAGTAGGTACGCATTTGGGGACCCGAGTGACCTGGTTGGAATGGAAACTCCATCCCTTTCTGCTGTCAGAATGCAGATAACTTCCTTAACTTCTCTGAGCTCAGTTTATAGTAACCACAGTTGCACGTGCATCCCTCGAGGTCTGCGACTGGTCTAGACTCCCCGCCTGTGACGGCTCACTCTTGGCAGACTTCTCCTTTCTCCGCTCACTCGCCTTTGTACCCTGACCATGTTTGCGTGCGTCCAGTTTTGGAGACTATTATGTTCCACTCAACTCTGTTTCTGTCCCCTCACCAATAATGCATCGTCTTGATGCTTGTGCTATTACAGTGAGGTTTAAAACCAGATAATGTTGACAAATGTGGGTGTTTATCAAACTCACTTTTGATGGCTTTGATTACCATGTAAACTTTTTCAACGTGCAGGTACTACAAATGTTTCAGTTCTATCTCAGCATTCCATTTTTTAAAAAAAGTTTTTATTTTAATTCCAGTTTCAGTATTTCATTTTTGAAGCTATTATACATGATATCGGTTTTAAAATCTCAGTTTCCAATTCTTCACTGCCAGTATTAGAGATAGGATTCATATTTTTGTTTTGGTCTTTTATCCTGTGACCATGATAATCTCACTTATTATTTCTAGGAATATATTTATATAATCATATATTCTTCTCTGGGTAGGGATAATTTTATTTCTTCCTTTTCAATCGGTGTGGTTTTTATTTCCTTTTCTTGCCTTATGGTGTTGGCTAACACATCCAGGAGGATGTTAAATAGGATAACTGGGAGTAAACATTCTCGCCTTGTTCCCTATCTTGGGGAAAACATTTTATCTTCTTACCACGAAGATGAGGGCTTTTTTGTACATGTCCTCTATCTGGTTTTCATTAGGTTAAGGAATTTCCATTCTGTTTCTTATCCTTTTTTTTCTTTTTTTTTAGATTTTATTTGTTTGAGGGGGACAGAGCACGAGTAGGGGGAAAGGGTAGAAGGAGAGGGAGAAGCAGATTCCCTGTTGAGCAGGCAGCCCTACTCAGGACTTGATCCCAGGACCCTGGGATCATGACCTAAGTGGTAGGCAGACACCTAACCGACTGAGCCACCCAAGTGACCTCCATTCTATTTCTGATGCCAAATTCTGCAAAATTCTTCCTCTACATCAATTTATTTGTGTATGTGTTATTTCCTTCTTTAGACTGTGCTGCATTGATTGCTTTTCAAACATCAAAGCAGTCCTACTCACCCAGGGTCAGCCCCACTTGATCATGGTATTGTATTATTTTCATATATTGCTTTGCTTAATTTGCTAATTTACGTTGAAGTCTTTCGCATCTAGATTCATGAGGGATGTTGGACTGTAGTCTTTCTTGTACTGTCTTTGCCTCGTTTTGGTATCACAACAATTCTGACCTCATTAGTTGGAAAGTCCCCCTATTTTAGGAAGAGATTATGTAGGATTGATGTTATTTCTTCTTTGATATTTGGTAAATCCATTTGGGCCTGGAGTTTTCTTTTTCAGAAGTTCTACTTTTTAAATTACCAGTTCAGTGTTTTTCATAGTTACAAGACTATTCAGGTTATCCATTTCTTCTTGGATAAGTTTTGGTTGTTACAGTTCTCAAGGAACCAGCTCATTTAGCCTAAGTCGTTGAACTATGTATGTAAGGTTTTTCCCATAGTTTTCTCTTATTAACATTTGAATATCTGTGGGATCTCTCCATACCTTTCATATTGTCATCTCTGTTATTTGTAATGTATGTTGCCTCCTTTCTTCTTTGTCAGTCTGGCTAAAGTTTTATATTTTCTTTTAATCTTTTAAAAGAATCAACTTTTGTTTATTGCATTTTCTCTATTGACTTTTATTTTCATTTTCTTTTATTTCTCTTTACGACTTCCTTCGTTCTGCTTGCTTTGGGTTTATTTTGCCCTTTTTCTAGTGTCTTAATGTATAAGCGTAGATTGTTGATTTGAGATCTCTTTTCCTTTCTAATGCTAACTTTGAATCATAAATTTATCTCTAAGCACCGATTCAAGTGCACACCACAATTTTCTTATACACTTGTCTTCACATTTTGATTCAGTTCAAAATATTTTCTAAATTTCCTTGAGATTTCTTCCTTGATCCATATAATTTTTAGCAGAAGTTTTTAGAGCAGCTTTTTGTTTACAGAAATATTTAAGACAAAGGACAGAGTTCCCAAGTTTTCCTCTCTGCAATAGTTTCACTGATTATTGGTATCTTGCATTGGTGTGGTACGTTTTTCACAATCGTTGAACCAATATTGACACGTTGTTATTAACTAAAGTCCATAGGTCACATTAGGACTCATTCTGTGTTGTACAGGTTTTGCATAGAGTCAGGCATTTATCATGTATCATTGAAGCGTCATGCACCATCAATCCACTGCCCTAAAGATACCTTATATCCCACCTAATTATCCTTTCATCACTCCAGCTCCCCAACCCCTCCATCACCTCCTGACAACACCTGATCTTGTTACTGTTTCTGTGGTTTTATCTTTTCCAAAATGTCATATAGTTGGAATCATACAACACGTAGTCTTTCCAGACTGGCTTCTTTCACTTAGAAATATGCATTTGAGTTTCCTCCATGTTCTTTCATGACTTGATAGATCATTGCTTTGTATCACTAAAAAAAGTATTCCATTGTATAGCTACACTGTTAATTCATTTACAGGACATCTTGGTTCCTTCCAAGTTTGGTCAATTCTGACTAAAGCTGCTATAGAAACGTGCAGCTTTTCACATGAAGTGTGGGTATAAGTCTTCAACCCCTTGGGTGAATACCCACAAGCACAATTCCTGGGCCTTACTGTGAGACTGTGTTTAGCTCTGTAAGAAACTGCCAAATTGTCTTCCAAAGGGGTACACCATTTTGAATTCCCACCAGCAATGAATAAGAGTTGCTGTACATCCTCACCAGTTGCCCACCACCCACAGCTGTGGGGTTGAAAGAGTTTTGGATTGTAGCCATTCCGATAGGTGTGGAGCCGTATCTCATTGCTTTAATTTGTAATCCCTAATGACACAAGATGTTAGACATCTTTTCATATGCTCTTTTTCCATCCATATATCTCCTTTGGTCAGGTGTCTCTATTCAGATATTTTGTTCAGTTTTTAAGTGGGTTGTTTCCTTTCTTATTATAGAATTGTAAGAGCTCTTTGTATATTTTGGATACAAGTCCTTTATCACATATGTGTTTGCAAATATTTTTCCTCAGCCCGTGGCTTGTCTTTTTATTCTCTCAACAGTGTCTGTCACAGAGAAGAAGTTTTCCATTTAAATCAAATCTGATATCAATCTTTTCTTTCATGGATCATGATTTTGATGCTTCTAAAATTTCATTGCCAAACCTAAGGTCACTTAGATTTTTCTCTTATGTTATCTTCTAACAGTTTTATAGCTTTGTATTTTACATTTAGGTCTGTGATACATTTTGAGTTACTTCCTGTGAAGCCATGAGGTCAGTGTCTAGATTGCTTGGTTTCCTGTGTGAGGAAGTAGAGTTGATCCAGGACTCTTTGTTGAATAGTATCTTTTTTCCATGTGATTGTCTTTGCTTCTTCGTGAAAGATCATTTGACTACGTTTGTAGGGGTCTATTCCGGTTCCTTTGATCCATTTGTCTATTCTTTTGCCAATACCATGTTATCTTGATTACCATAGCTTTATAGTAAGACTTGAAGTTGGGTCATGTGAATCTTCTGACTTTTTTCTTCTTCAGTATAATGTTAATTATTCTTTCCATATAAACTTTGGAATGAGTTGGTTGATAGCCACAAAGTAACATCTTGGAATTTTATTGGGATTTCATTGAATCTACAGATCTAGTTGAGAACAACTGATAAATTAACAATATTAAATCTTTGTATCCATAAGCATGGAATATCTTTACATTCATTCAGATCTTTGAATTCTTTCATCAATGCTTGGTAGTTTGCCTCATATAGATCTTATCCATAGTCTGTTAGGTTTATACCTAGATATTTTATTTTTTGGTACTACTATAATTGGTATTATATTTCAAATTTCAAATTTCACATTTCACTTGTTCATTGCTGATACATAGGAAAACATTTTCTTCCTTAATAGGATTGGGTAGGATTTTCAGTATGATGCTTGCAATGATAAGAGGGATTCTTGCCAATGTCTAGTCATAGGGGGAAGATATCTAGTTTCTTGCCTTTAAGTATTATGTGGGCTGCAGAGTTTTTGTAGATATTCTTTATCAAGTTGAGGAAGATTCACTCTATTCCTAATTTGCTGAAGGTTCTTAAAAAGTATTTTTCATAAATAGATGTTGAAGTTCGTCATTCGTCAAATGTTTTTAATGCATGTCCTCATATGACTATATTATTTTTTTCTTTCATTTGTTGATATGATGGACCATATTAATTAATTACTGAATATTTAATGGCCTTGCATATCTGGAATAAATCCCACTTGGTCATGGTGTGCAATTCTTTTTATACATTGTTAGATTTGATTTGCTAATATTTTGTTGAGGATTTTTGCAGCTATGTTTATAAAAACTGTAGTTTATCTTTTGGTTCTGATATGAGGTAATGGTAGCCTCATAGGATGAGTTAAGAATTATTCCTTCTACTTCTATATTTTGGAACAGCTTCTAGAGAATTGGTATAATTTCATCTTTAAGTGTTTGGTGCAATTTACCTGTGAAACTGTCTGGACCTGCTGATTTCTGTTTTGGAAGTCTATTAATTATTCAATTTATCTAATAAATATAAGCCTATAAAGGTTATCTATTTTTCCTGGTGGGACTTCTAATAGATTCTAGCTTTCAAGAAATTGGTCCATTTCCTCTAAATTATCATGTGTGGATATAGAGTTATTTGTAATAATTATTTATTATCTTTTTAATGTGCCTGGGTCAGTAGTGATGGCCCTTCTTTCATTTCTGATGTTAGCAATTTTTATCTTCTTTCTTTTCCTCTTGGTAAACCTGGATGGGATGTTTCAATTTTATTGATATTTCCAAAGAACCTACTTTTGGTTTCATTGATTTTCTCTATTTCCCTAATTTCAATTTCACTTATTTTATGAATTGTATTGTTTCTTTTCTTCTGCTTACTATGGACTTAATTTGCTCTTCAGTTTCTAGTTTCCTGTGGTAGAGCTTAGATTATTGATTTTAGGTCTTTCTTCTTTTCTAATATATGCATTCACTATTATAAATTTCCCTCTAATTACTGCTTTACTGCATCCCATAAATTTTAATAGATTGCAATTTTATTGTCTTTCAGTTCAAAATATTTAAACATTTCTCTTGAGACTTCTTTGACCCATATATTATTTAAAAGTGTGTTTAATCGCCAAATATTTTGGGGTTTTCCAGCTCTCTGTTATTGATTTCTAGTGTAATTCCATCATGGCTAGAGAATATCCTCGATATGATGTCTATTCTTTCAAATTTGTTAAGGTATGTTTTATGACCTAGAATGTGTCCTATCTTAATGAATGTTCCACGTGTGCTTGAGAAGAATGTGTTGTTGGATTGACCTGCCATTGTTGGATGAAGAATTTTATAAAAGTCAATTAGATCCAGTTGATTGATGGCGCTGTGTGCTTAACTATATCCTTAGTGATTTTGTGCCTGCTGGGTCTGTCAATTACCAGTAGAAGGATGTTAAAGGCTCCAACCATAATCCTGAATTTGTCTATTTCTCCTTGTAGTTGTATTAGTTTTTGACTCACACGTTTTGATGTTTCATTGTCAGAGGTATGCACAGGAAGAATGCTTATTATGCCCTTTTGGAGACTTGAGCCCTCATTATTATGTAATGTCTCTCTTTACCCCTGGTAATATTCCTTGCTCTAAAGTCTTCTTTCTCTGAACATAATATAGATACTCCAACTTTCTTTTGATTAGTGTTAGTATGGTATATTTGTCTCCATTATTTTACTTTTAATCTAACTGTGCCTTTATATTTAAAATGGATCTCTTATAGTCAACATATAGTTGGGTCTTGTGGTGTTTTTAATCCACTGTGATAGTCTCTGTCTTTTAATTGACATATTATGCCATTCACATTTAAAATAATTATTGATAAAGTTGGATTACCATATTTGTAATTTCTAAAATTCATTGTCCTTGTTCTTAGTTTCTTTTTCTTGTCTTCCACTCTTTTTTTCCTTCTTTATCCGGTGTTTGTTGAGCATTTTATTTCATTCTATTTTTTTCCTCCTCTCTTCATCATAGTAGTTATATTTCTATTTAAAATTAAAAGTGGTTGCCCTAAGGTTTGCAGCATATTTTTACAACTAATGCAAATCCACTTTCAAATAACACTACACTGCTTCATGTGTAGTTATCTTCATTAATTTATTTCCTAAATCTCTTCCTTCCTTTCTTTTAAGTAAGTTAACACATGAAGTTACATTAGTTTCAGGTGTACAAAATAGTGACTCAACAACTCTGTAGGTTAGGCTATGCTAACCACAAGTGTAACCATGATCTGTCACCACACAATACTATTAAATTACCATTGATTATGTTCCCTGTGCTGTACCTTTCATCCCTCTGACATATTCATTCCAGAACTGGAAGCCTGTACTTCCATTAACCATCACCCCTTTACATACCTTTCTTTCTTAATATAGATCTGAATTTGTAACCTAAATCAGTTATTTTTCTCAGAAGAACTTCTTGTAACATTCCCTGTGAGGCAAGTCTGCTGGTGACAAATTCCCTCGATTTTTGTTTTTTTCTAAGAAGTCTTAATTTCTCCATCACTTTTGAAGGGTAATTTCATTGGATACAAAATCTAGATTGATGATTATTTTCTTTTAACTCTAAATATTTAACTTCATTCACATCTTGTTTGAATGATTTCTGAAGAGAAGTCTTATGTAATTTCTTATTTTTTTTCCTCTATGGGTAAGCTATTTATGCCTCCTCTGACTTTTTAAAAAAGATTTTCTCTTTGTCATTGATTTTATGCAGTTTGAATATAATATGGCTTGATGTGGTGTTTGGTCTTTAACCCGCTTGGTGTTCTCTGAATTTCCTGGATCTATAGTTTGGTGTATGTCATTAACTTAGGAAAATCCTCAGCCATTATTATTTCAGATATTTTATCTTTTTTTCTCTCTCTTTTCCTCTGGTATTCTCTTTTTTTTTTTCCCCTCTGGTATTCTCTTGGCGTTTATGTTATATCCTTTGTCATTGTTCCCCCAGCTCTTGGAAATCCCATTCCATTTTTTAAATTCTTTTTTTTTTCTCTTTTCAATTCAGTTTTGGAAGTTTCTATTGGTATATCTTCAAGTTCACTGTTCTTTCCTTGGTTTTATCTAGTCTACTGATGTGTCCATCCAAGGCATGTTACCCTGTTTTTGTTTTCCAGCATTTCCTTTTCCTTTTTACTTCGTTTCCATCTCTGTGTTTACATTACCCATCTCTCCTTTCATGTGTCCATTTTTCCCCCCATTGGAGTTCTTAACATATTACTCAGTTATTTTAAATTCCTACACTGATAATTCCAAAATTTTGCCAAATATAAGTCTGGTTGTAATTCTTGTTTCACTTCCTCAGACTGTGTTTCTGTTTGCCCATTAGTTTAGAGTGATTGTAATTTTTGGTTGAAAGCTATATCTGTTGTGTTGGAGAAAAAGAACCATGATAGTGTTGTCAAAGAATGTGCTTTATATGATTGTAATTCCTTTGAATTTGATTTGTGACCCAAGATATGGCCTATGTTGCTGATTGTTCCATGTAAACTCGCAAAGTTTATATGTATTCTACTGTTGTGGTGGTAAATGTTATATAAATGTTAATTAGATCCATTTGCTTGATGGTATTCAGTTCTGTCTCCTTGACAATATTCTATTTGTTGGGTCTTTAACTAGGAGAGATACACTGAAGTATTCAAAGATAGTTGTGAATTAGTCTGTTTTCTCACCCAGCTATATCATTTTTTGCTTCATGTATTTTAAGGCTGTATAGTTAGGTGCATACATATTTATGATTGTTATGACTTCTTAGTGAATAGACCTATCTATCATTTGTATCATCCTTCTTTATTTCTGATCGTTTTTCTTGCTCTGATTTTTTCTTTTTCATTTTGTCTGATATTAATATAAGCATTCCAAGTTTCTTTTGCTTAGTGTTTTCATGGTACATTGTTTTCTGTTGTTTTACTTTAATCATCCAATATCAGCATATTTATAGTGAGTTTTTGTTGATACCATCTAGTTGGGTCTTTTAAAATCCATCTATCTCTGTTCTCTAATTTATGGATTTTTGTTTGTTTATTTGTTTCCTAAGTTTTAAAAAAGTGTATATTTAGTTTTTAGGTATTATTTTTATTGCAGTAAAATACACAACAAATGCTTACAATTTTAACCATTTTTAAATATGCATTTTAGTGGCAATGAGAACATCACAGTGCTGTACAGACATCACCACTATAAATTTCCAAAGCTTTTTCTTCATTCCCAAACAGTAAATCTGTACCTGTTAAGTGATAACTTCCCATTTCTGCCTGCCCCAGCCCGTGTTGACCACTATTGAACTTTTTGCCTCTGTGAATTTGTTTAAGTATCTCATATAAGTGAAATCATACAATATTTGTTACTTTGAATCTGGCTTATTTTACTTTGCATAATATATTTGAGGTTCAATCATGTAGTAGCATGTATCAGAATCCTATTTCTTTTTCAAGTTGAATAGTATTCCATTGTATGTATATAGTACATTTTGTTTATTCATTCTGCTGTTGATAGACATTTGGGTTGTTTCCACATTTTGACTATCATAAGTAATGCTGCTAGGAAACTTGGTATGTAAGTACCTGTTTGAATCTCTGCTTTCAGTTTTCTTGGGGCTTATACCTAGAAGTGAAGTTTCTGGGTCATATGATAATTCTGTATTTAACCTTTTTTTGAGAAAATGCCAAACTATTGGCAAGGTTGCACCAATTTATATCCCTACCCACAATGCAGAAGGGCTCAAATTTCTCTACATCCTTGACAATACTTGTTATTTTCTTGATAATAGCCATCCTGATGAGTGTGGAGTTGTTTCTCATCGTGGTTTTGATTTGTATCCCCCTAATAATGAGTGGTACTGATCATCTTTTTTTTTAATACAAGTTTTTATTTAAATTCCAGTTAATTAACATACAACATAACCTTAGTTTCAGGTATAGAATTTATTGATTCATCACTTGCATACAACACCCAGTGCTTGTCACAAGTGCCCTCCTTAATACCCATGACCCATCTAGCCCATCCCCCACCCACCTCCCTTCTGTAATCCTCAGTTTGTTCTCTATAGTTAAGAGTCTGTTTCTTTGTTTTCCTCTCTCTTCCCCCCCACCATGTTCATCTGTCTTGTTTCTTAAATTCCATGTATGAATTCATGTGCTTATTGACCATTAGTATATTTTCTTTGGGAAAAATATCTGTTCAAGTCCTTTGCTCTCTTAAAAATTGAATTGTTTTGTTGTTATTGTTGTGCTACAGGAGTTCTTTATACATTCTGATTATTACTCTTATCATACATATGATTTGAAAATACTTTCTCCTACTATGTGGGTTGTCTTTTTAATCTCTGAATTATGTTCTTTGTTGGGGCATCTGGGTGGTTCAATCAGTTAAACGTCTGCCTTTGGCTCAACTCATGATCCCGAGGTCCTGGGATTGAGCCCCGTGTTGGGCTCCCTGCTCAGTAGGGAATCTGCTTGCTCTGCCTTGCTCGTGCTCTCCTTCTTTCTTTCTCTCTGTCTCTTGCTCAAATCAATAAATAGAATCTTAAAGTATAATGTTCTTTGTTACACCAAAGTTTTTGATTCTGATGAAGTCCAAATGAACTATTTTTTACCTATATATCTGGTGTCATATCTAAAAATTATTGCCAAATGCAATGCCATTTTTGGACAAAATTTGCATAGTCTTTTGTTTAGATCTTTGATGTATTTTGTGTCAATGTTTATATGTTAAATTATTGCTAAGTGCAATGCCATTTTTTGGACAAAATTTGCATAGTTTTAATTCTTTTGTTTAGATCTTTGATGTATTTTGTGTCAATGGTTATATGTGGCACAAAGTAAAGCCCCAGCTAAATTTTTTGGAATGTGGATACCCAGTTGTTGAAAAGATTGTCCTTTTTCTATTTAATTGTCTTTGTATCCTTGTCAAGAATGATTCTATCATATATATAAGGGTTCATTTCTGTGCTCTCTATTCCACTCCATTGGTCTGTACGTCTGTCCTTATGCCAATAGCACACTGCATCGATTATTGTAGCTAGCTTTTAGTAAGTTTTAAAGTCAGAAGTGTGAGTCCTTGTTCTTTTTCAAGATTATTTTGGCAATTTGGGGTCCCTCAAGATTCCAAATTAATTTTAAGATAATTTTTTTTTCTATTCTGCAAAAGAACACTGTTAGGATTTTGAGAGGGATTGCACTGAATCTGTAGATATTTTGGGGTAGTACTCATAATGCAGTAAGTCTTCCAAATCATGACCACAGATATCTGTACAAATTATTTAAGTATTCTTTAATTTCTCTCAGAAATGTCTTGTTGTTTTCAATATATGTCTTTTATCTCTTTAGTTAAATTTATTCCTAGGTATTCTATTCTTTTTAATGTTATTATAAATAGAGATGTTTTCTTAATTTCCTTTGTGGATGGTTATTAGTGTAATAGAAATACAACTGACACGGGGTTTTGATTTTGTATCTTGCAAATTTGCTGAATTTATTTTTTCATTTTACCAGATTTTCTTGTGAAATATTTAGAGTTCTCTCTATGTGAGATTGTCTTTTGTGAATACATAATTTTGTTTCTTCACTTCCAGTTTGAATGCCACTTATTTATTTTGTGCTTGATTGTCCTGGTTAGGATTTGCAGTACATTGTTGAATAGAAATAGTAAAAGCTGGCATCCTTGTCTTGTTTCTGACCTGAGGGGAAGAATTTTCAGTCTTTCACCTTTGAGTATGATGTTAACTGTAGGTTTTTCATATATAACTTTTATTGTATCAAAAAAATTTCCTCCCATTACTATTATGTTGAATGTTTTAATCATGAAAGGGTATTCATTCTGTCAAATGCTTTTTCTGTATCAGTTGATATGGTAATGTATTTTTCTTTGTTTTTCTATTACTGTTTTGTATTACATTGATTGATTTATGTATGTTGAACCATCTTTGCATTCCAGGAATAAATTATACATAATTATGGTGTGTAATTCTTTTGCTAAGCTACTAAATTCAATATATTAGTATTTTGTTGAAGAATTTTGTATCTTATTCTTGTATTTTATTCTTGATCTGTAGCTTCTTGCAACATTTCTGCTAGTTTTAGTATTGAAGTAATGCCGGCCTTATAGAATGAGATAGGAAGGGGTTCTCACTTACTTTTCAATGTTTTTTGGAAGAGATTGAGAAGAACTGATGTCTCTTAATATTTTTCATTTTTCTCTTTCCCCTTTCCTGGCTTCGTCTGGTATTTAAAGGTACATCGTTATTTCCCTTTTACTTATTTATTTTCTTACATTTTAAAAATTGAAGCAAGAAATATGTGACATAAAGTCAAAACAGTGTATTATTGGCATAAGAACAAACAAAGATGAGTGACATAACATTCCATTAATGTTCAAATAACAAAAATAAACCCACATTTTTAAGACCAATTGGTTTTTGACAAAGATACCTAGATCATTTAGTGGGGAAAGAATGGTCTTTTGAACAAATGGTGCTGGGACAGCTGGATATTCACATAGAATAAAATTGGATCTGTCTTTCATGCCATAAATAAAATTAATTTCAAGTGGATCAATGACCTAAATATAAGAATTAGAAAAATAAAATTCTTAGAAAAAACCTAGGTGTAATCCTCATGACCTTGGATTTGGCAACGGATTCTTAAACATGGCACCAAAAACCTGAGCAACCAAAATAAATAAATAAATAAATACACTGAACTCCACCAAAGGTAAAAATTTTGTGCACCCAAACATGTTGTAAGGAATAATTATGCTACTTTAAATGGGTTTTGTTTGTTTTGTTTTACTTTTTTTTCACTTTTTGCTTTTTATTTTTTTTAATTTATTTTTACTTTATTTATTTATTTTAAAAGATTTTATTTATTTATTCATGAGAGACACACAGAGAGAGAAGCAGAGACACAGGCAGAGCTCCCTCTGGAGCAGGCTCGATGCAGGGAGCCCGACATGGGACTCAATCCTGGGACTCCAGAATCACACCCTGGGTGGAAAGCAGGTGCTAAACTGCTGAGCCACCCAGGGATCTCCTATTTTTATTTTTTTTATAATCAACCAATTGTAGACATGGCATTACACCATGGAGAGACATACAAAAATGGAAGAGATTTATGATACTGACAAGCCCTGTAAGAGGGAGGCAAGGTATGTGCTCAGGGGCAATGGGAGGAGCTCCCAGGGAACAGGCTGAACCAAGCGGGTAGGGAATCAGGAGAGAGTGTGAGGGCCCATGGGCAGGTGTATTTTTGGAATCAGGGTGAAGTATCCAAACACAAAAAGCATGAAGGATTTCATTGGTGTGTTAGAATGTCACTAAGTCACTCAAAGAAGGGGAACTTGTGTCAGGATCACACTGGTGCACCTGAGTGTGGTGCTTGTAATCTTTTTGTGGGGATATTGAGGCAACAGGAAAAATACAAAAGTTCTAAAAGATACTCTATAGGAAGGTATTATGAAGAAATGAAAAGTCAACTTACAGAAGGGGAAAATATTTTAAAATCATATATCTTGGCCTTATAAGTGTCTAGTATCTAGAATGTATAATGAACTCATAGAATTCACCAACAAAAAGCAAATGACACAATTAACTATGTTTCACTCTATGTATTTAGTGATTAGTGATTCTGTTTGGTTCTACCCTACCTCTTTATTTTTATTTTTTTATTTTTTTATTTTTTTATTTTTTCGTTCTACCCTAATTCTGCTTAGTGATTGCTCTAAGGATTTCAATATACATGCTTAAATTTCACAGTTTGTTCACAATGAACATTTTGTTAAAGTGTACTGTGGAAACTTTTACCTTCTCTCATTATGTTATTGTTTTTATATGTATTACATTTACTTATATTAGAAATACCAGCAGACAATGTTATACATTCTGCTTTCAACTTTTATGTATATTGTAAAGAACGTTAAGAAGAGAAAAATAGTCTATATTTACCCAGTTATTTACCATTTCTATTACTCTTCCTTTATTTATGATGTTCCAAATTTCCCCTGGTATTATATCCCTTCTTCTTGAAATACTTGCTTTAGCATTTAGTGTGGTTATAATTCTCCTAGATTTACTTAATCTGATGATGTCTTTATTTCATCTTTGCTTTACTCCCAAATAATTATTTCCACTGGATACAGAATTGTGGGTTAAAAGTCACCTTTTTCAGCCTTTTAAAGAGATTGTACCACTTTCTTCAGGTCTCCATGGTTTTTGATGAGAATTCTGCAGCCATCCAAATAATCATTTTTATAATATACATATATATATGTATGTATATATATATGTGCTTTAAGTGTTTTTTCTTTGTTTTCACTTTTCAAGTTAAATAATGATGTATCTGGGATTTCTTTGATTTTATCCTTTAGGGTGCCAGAAGTTTCTTGAATCTGTAAGTTTATGCATTCCATCAAATTTTGGATGTTTTCAGCCATTATTTCTTTACCTATTATCTATCTATCTATCTATCTATCTATCTATCTATCCATCCATCTTTCCTTCCTTCCTTCCTTCCCTCCTTTTCTTTCTTTCATATGCGAATTTCTTTTTCGTCTTGGAGGAATTTAATGATACAAATATTTAACCTTTGTTACTTTCCCACTGATCCCTCAATCTCTGTTCATTTTTCTTTCTGTTATTCAGATTGGATAGTTTTTATGTATCTACTTTCAAGTTCAGGGACTCTTTCCTATTTCATCTCCTGGCTATGAAGCTAATACAGTGAATTTTTAAAATGTTGTTATTATTTTTTTTTAGTTGCAAATTAAAAAAATAAAGATTTTATTTTATTTATTTGAGAGAAAGAAAGAGAGAGAGAGAGAGCACAGAGGGAGAGAGAGTGGGAGAAGCAGACTCCTCACTAAGCAGAGAGCCTGATGTGGTGCTCATCTCAGAATCCCAAGATCATGACCTGGGCCAAAAGCAGATGCTTAACCAGCTGAGACACATAGGCACCCTTAGTTGTAAATTTTTAATTTCATTCTTTTGTGTATCTTCTATTTCTATTCTTCTATTTAGTTGTAAATTTTTAATTTCATTCTTTTGTGTATCTTCTATTTCTATTCTTCTATTTGTGAGATGTTATAGCTTCCTGTTTATGTAAAGAGTGTTTTCCGTTATTTCTTGGAACACAGTTATAATAGCTGCTTTAAAATCATTGTTTAAAAGTTCCATCTATGGAACACTATGCCATCTCAGGTTTGTTGAGTGTTGATCATCTTTTTCCTTGAATAAAATAGAGATATTTTTTATTCTTCATATGCCAAGTAATCTTGGAATGCATCTTGGACATTTTGAATATTATTCTAGATGCTGGATCTTGTTTGAATCTTTTGAATAATGTTTATTTTTGTTTTGTTTTGTTATGTTTCAGAAGTAAATCAAGCTAGTTTTCTTCAGGCCGAAGCCCCACAGTCTGTGGGTTCTGGTTCCAATTTAAATTCCATTTTTAAAGCTTTGTTGGGGCTATTCAGACCTGTTCTCCATGTGTGTCACCCAGTGTCCAGTCTGAAATCTAGGAGGTAGAGGTATATTCTGAACCGTAGTTCCCAAAGACTTTGGTATGTTGCCTAAGGTCGGGTCCATGCATAGGCAGCTTGTGTGCAAGCCCAGGAGTTTATACACAACTTTATAGAAACACCTTCTAAAGCATTTTCCTCTCCATAATCTCCTAAACATTTTTCTGCTCCCAGGGACTTTCTTTCCTGGATATCTGACTAGTTTCCCTGCTCAGCTGTTCTTTCCTGCATCTATGTCTACCTCCAGCATCAAATAGGAAGATGATAGACCGGAAAAGAAATGTGGATTATCCTCACCCTTTTGGGACCACAGCTCCACTATTCAGAGAACAAGTGATTCTCCTCCTTCGTAGTCTTATGCATCTTATCAGAGACTGTTGTTGCTCTCACTGCAGGGCTGCCTTGTGGCTGGAATAGGAGAGAATGAGCAAACAAACAAAAGCAAATAAAACAAAAAAGTAGACATTTCCACCCACTATCTCTGTAGGATCTCTTTTATGCATTTTTGATCATAAACACAAGTCTCATCTTGGACTTTTTTTCTGACTGTACCTGGTGCGCAGATCCAGGTTTTGGATTGACTTTGAGTTCAGGCTGGAAAAACCAAAGTGGTGGAGGGAAACAAAGGAGACTCACTGCTATTTCAGTGTCACTTGGATATCTGTTTCCCTTCTCTGATTTCCGGCTGCTAGTTGCTTTTTGGAATCCTAAGACAACTGCTCCATCAAGTTTGTCTGGTTTTAATTATAGTCAGGGAGAGAGAGAGGGGGGAGTATGCTTACCCTATGTCAACCAGACCTAGAACCCAACTAGCTATTGTTCCAATGTTGCAGTTGAGACAATTGATCTTTCAAAAGGTAATTTTAGGCGCACCTGGCTGGCTCAGTGGTTGAGCATTTGCCTTTGGCTCAGGTTGGGGTCCTGGGATGAGTCCCAGATCAGGCTCTCCACAGGGAGCCTGCTTCTCCCTCTGCCTGTGTCTCTGCCTCTCTCTCTCTCTCTGTCTCTCATGAATAAACAAATAAAATCTTAAAGAAAAAAAAAGTAACTTTATTTTGTTTCCTTTTGTTTTGTTTCTCTTTAAAACCCAATAGGGTTTTAAAGGGGAGGTGGGCCAGGGGGGTTGGGGTGACTGGGTGACGGGCACTGAGGGGGGCACTTGACGGGATGAGCACTGGGTGATATGTTCTATGTTGGCAAATTGAACTCCAATTTTTAAAAAAATAAAATAAAAAATAAAAATATTTCATGTTTTCAAACTGACTTTTAACATAAAAAAATAAATAAAACCCAATAGTACTAAGTGACAGAACTAGAGTATTAATCTTACTCGATCTTATTTTAATGTCTTTTATCTACCTACCAACTGCCAGTTCACAAGACTAGATCCAATCTGTAGATGTGAGACAGAGACGGAAGTACTATCTAGTGCACTGACTTAGCTCATCCCTAAATGAATTATGGTAGCAAGATCTCTCAATTGGGGGTCAGAAAGTCTATGTTTTATTATTTACTTGGCCTAAATCCTTAAGCAATACTGGTCCTATTGCAGGATCTCATTTTTATAAATTCATTAAAAAATATACACTTAGAACTATGCATAACGATTCTCCCTGTGTTGACATTTTTTTCGTTCCATGATTGCCAGAGACGTCTTCTAGAAACTCAGTAAAGGAAGAGACCTGAGGAGACTAGGTTATACAGGTATTAACTTGTGTAAGATGAATGGGACTCAGGGTCTGTCCTACCTAATGATTAAGCAAGATTTATTAACACAGAGGAGTAGGGCCGTTAGCCAGCTCTTGTTTATTTGGTTTCTAGCAGCCTTTTTCCTTCTGGTTACATCATCCTCACCCACCCCTCCCATACATTCTATTCTTCTCTTTCCATGAGGTTGTGCCATTCTCTAGCATGAAAAATGCCATATTTCATCTTCTTTGTCACAGAGATTGGTGCAGGGATGGCTACATGACCTGAGCCTACCTAATCAGATCCTTTTATTCTGGAACAATTGGGAAAGAGAAGTTTTATTTTTTACATGTGTTAAGCTGGTAAATTGACAGCCTAGTATTTTTTTTTTTTTTTTGTTTACTCCCTTCACCCATTTAGCCCACCCCACCCTCCCTTTGGCAACTACCAATCTGTTCCCGGTATCTATGAGCTTGGTTTGTTTTTTCGTTTGTTTGTTTGTTTTTATGATTCCACGTATAAGTGAGATCATATGGTATTTGTCTTTCTGTGTCTGGCGGATTTCACTTAGCATATTGCCACATTGTTGCAAATGTCAAGATTTTGTTAATTTTTTTTTTATAGCTGAATAGTATTCCATTGTGCATAGACACAGGTTGGATAGAGATACAGATATAAATAAGATCATGGCTCCATTTATTCTGTCTAGAGTTTTAGTTATAGTGTATTGTCTTATATATAGTCTATAGTCTTATATATAAATTTATCTATATTTTTCTATCCATATCTATACATGATGGATTACTATCTATAGTATACAGAATGATATCTATATCACAGCTATCTATCTACCTACATCATATCTTCTTTCTCCATCCATCAATGGACATTAGGCCTTTCCCATATCTTAGCTACTGTTAACAATGCTGCAAATAATAAGCAGATGCATATATCTTTTTAAATTTAATGTTTTCATTTTCTTCAACATCTTAATGTTCTTGACTGTCATCTTTCCTCTCATGAGGGAAGAGCTTCTGAAAGGTAAAGCCAATGCAGAAAGACCTGGAGCCAACGAGATGCCAGAAGTCAACTACTTTTAGTTTTTTTTTTTTCCTCTCTCTCTCTTTGTGCTTTAAGTCTCTTTGTGCTTAAACAAGCATGAACTGAATTTCTTTCACGAGCCCAGATTAGTAGTCTAAGAGGAGCAGTACAGCAATGAGAAGAATCTGAGAATGAACCTGGTACTTTTGGGGACTAGAGAGGAGACATTGAAGCATTTATAGCAGAACCAATGAGAAATGAAGCTCTAAGGATAGATTTAGGCCAGATCTTGGATCATTTGTTTGATCAGACCAAAAATCTTTAAAGTTTTCTTTAGACAAAGGAGAATGAGGAGCTATCTGAGCTGGGCTGATGGAGCAACATCTTTGTAAAGGATCCCGGTTGCTCTGGCATAGAATCTTACGTAGAGAATGAGCAGAGATCCCTACAAAGTAAGGAATGAATTAGCCACTGGTTCCTCTGGCTCTGCTGTAGCAATGCCCTCTGTGACCAAATCTTGTGCCAGGTGATGGGACAATGGCTTCTTCCCAGGTACCCTGCAAAACCCAGCATTTCTTTTTAGAACACATGGACCCCAACAATCCAGGGTCTAGTCCCATGGGGGAGGCTCACCTTACTAGCTGTGGCAACCTTGCGACAAGTCATTTAGCCTCTTTGTTTCAGTTGCCTCAACATCTCAAGGCTTCTCTTTTTGTTGTTTTGTTTTTTTCCTTTTTTTAAAAAAAATAGAAAAAAATTAGTAATGATGCACACTTTATTTAGCCGACATGATCCTTTGAATACTAAATGAACTGCTGTCTGTGAAAAGACTTTGAGAATAGGGTGAATTAAGCCTGTCCGAGGTAAGTTGCTCGAAAGATGCTTAAGGCACTTCTGCTCCCATTCCCCGAGCCTTGCCACACTGTGAACTTTGGTCTCCAAAGGCTTCATGGGAAGATGAAGTTTCTTGCTTCCAAAGAACTCTGCCCCTGCTGTGGCTCACCTTGAAGAGGAAGGTGGCTTCCTTTCCCCTAAATCCAGGACTAGGCAATAGGAGATCGTAAATTGGTCATGGCTGCCCTATGAGGTGCTGAGCTCTCCATCTCAAGGAAGACTCAAGCATTTAAAGAAAAGGCCTGTAACAGGGGTTATAGACAGTTGTGTTTCCTTCTGCAGCTCAGGACCTGCCCTATTTTGGGTGGTATGGCCAGGTCTCCCCGGTCCTCGAGTCCCTGAGAACGTGTACTACCGTAAGCGAACTGTGCAATACCCGTCCACTAAAGAATTCAAAGTGTGTGGCTTCGTGACAGGTTTGCTGTTGTTGTTTAGTACTTTTTCGGAGTTTCAAAAGCCCAGCTCCCACCCCCACCCCCCGCCCCCTCATCACTCCCATCCCCAGCCTTCTGGTTCCCAAAATTTAAACACATTGTCCTGCATAAGGGATAATGAAGAAATCGACGAGAAAAGATCCGTGCCACTTGCTAATCAGTTTAATAATGGAGGATATCTGCACCGCATTATAGGGAGACAAATTAAAAGGGCAAAGAGAGCTCCCAGAAATCATCTGTTCGTGTTAACAAAGTGAATATTAATGAAAAACAAAATTGAGTTCCTCTTGTGTCTGATTTTCATCAAATTGTACAGGTATTAAAAAATAGCTATAGAAATCCTATCCATTAGTACTTAATTCAAAATAACTTTGGCCTCTGCTCTATTCCTGACTATTACCTCTCTCCTGGGCAGGGAAGCCAGTCACCTTGCTGGGCCCACCGTGCCAGGAGAATCGATAATGGAGCTAATTCAGTTCTCTTTATGGACCGAATATCTAGACAGTGGAAATAGCCATAAATTAATGATACCTATGGATGTGAGGAGGAGCAAGAGGGGCACCTGGGAGTGTTTGGCTTTCTTCCTCTGGTAGCCAGGTTCAAGTTGGCCCGGTGACCAGTGGCTGTGTTCTGTAGATCTCGAGCGCCTTCCAGAGAACAGCAGGGCAACAGGGTGCATTGCCCGGGAGAGGAGTCATGTCCAGCTGCTCAGTGCGCATCCCCTGGGCACCTCTCCAGCTTAGCTGTGCCGTGAGCGGCTCATCGGGGGAGCCGTGCAGGATGAGAGAGGTGTGAGGTGCCCGGATGCTCCCAGATGTGGACAGACAGTTTCTGGGGGCCTCTCCTTAGCTCGGGGGAGGCTAGTATGAACGCTCTGCTTTGGGAGTGAAAGGAAAGCTAATGGCCGATAGCATTATTAGATTATGAGCATGGGGTTGAGATTTATGGGGCAGGGCCCAGAGGGGACAAGAGCTTCTAGTTAGGAGGAACCAAGGGCCTGCTCTGTGCAGGTCCCCTAGCAAACTCCAGGACGCATTTGGTCTCTAGGGAGACGGGGAGGCTGCTGAGAGAAGGAAGAGATAACATGGGCTCAGGTAAGGTTCCTGGGAAGACACGAAGACAAACACGTCCGGATCCCCCACATGTGCTGAGGGCCGGCCCTTTAATCCACAAGGGACCTTTATAATCCAGATGTCCTCAAGTGTCACCAGGCTTTGGGTAAACATGAAGGCTGCTAATGTCGCATTGAGAATGCTCATGTGTCGTCGTGCCCAACCCAACCTCCAGATTTCAACCGCCCGCAGATTTTCCCACCTCCTTCCAAGTGTCTCTGGCTCCCCCAGGGGCTGCCTCGCTTGTGCTCACACGCAGTCCATGTGTGCTTGGTCTGGTCCCTCCCCCATCTCACCTTTGTTGGGTCCAGCCATGTCCATCGGACACCTGTCCCCTCGAGCCAGCTTCAATCAGGTGTCACATCGGACGTGGCCAGGACCCGGGGAGGAGTGGCTTCGGCTCCTGGGGTGTGAGGGTCGGATACCAGGGGATGGCTCCCATGCTGGAGTCCGGCCCTGTGATGCTCCTTGCTGCCCCCACCCTTGACTTGAGGGACCATCATCAACCAATGTTACTTCGTCTGAGAAGAGGGGTCCCTAGAGCCCCCAGGACTGTAGGCTGTGAGCATCACGCTGTGGTGTGTGCAGAAGTAGCAGAGGCTCCTGACCATGGGACTCAGCTTGAGTCCCCCGGGGCCGGGCTGGGACCAGACCCCGTTCTTGGTCCCTCCCGCCTGCTCCAAATGCCTGGGCCACATGGATTGGCGACCTTAGGCCCCTCGCTCTCTGCAGACCAGTTTCCTGGCCGCCCCACGGCCCCTGTGTTTTGCCTGTCGTATAGGCCTTACGGGTTCAGGCTGCACGGGGCGTGAGCCTCCACTTGCACTAACTTCTCCCTCAGCTCCCCCCAACACGCAGACTCTGCCCTGCAGTCGCGAGGAACAGCCTGAGAATGCTTTCGGCTGCAAGGAGCGCAACCCAACAAAGGATGCGGAGACACAGGGAGCTCGTTAGTCACCCAGCAGTTATCCTAGATGCAGATGCTTCCGTGTGTCGGGGGTGCCATGTGCCCTGGTTTCTGCCCCGGTCTCCTGAGTGGGCTGGTGTCCATTCTCGGGCTGGCCGCCTCGTGTTTGCAAGATGGCCCGCGGAAGCCTGAGGTGCCTAACTTTGTAAAGAGGGCAGGAAGGAAGAAAGGAAAAGAAGGAAAGAGAGAAAAGAAAAGCGAGAGAAGGCCAGTGTTTATTGCAGTGTTTGCATTCGTCTGGGGAAAGCTGGCAGGCGGGCACGTCTCCCCTGGCTGAGGTTGCTGGGGGCGGCCCAGATGGTGGCTGCACTTGCGCAGGCCGCCTGGCTGTGGCAGGCTCAGGCTCCAGGACAACCCATGGCGGGGGGGTGGGCGGGGAGAGCTCGAGAGAGGGAGGGACGGATGATAGTGGCCGCCCCACACTGCCCCCGGCGCACGTCAAACCCTGTCACTCTGCAGAGTAGGGGACGGGGACGAGGTTGGCCTCAGGGCAGGTGGGGTGGGATGCCCCCGGGTTGTACAGGTTCCGGGGGACGGGGTACAGATGACCCGAGCTGGGCCCAGCCCGTCCCCCCGAGTCTGCCCGGCCTGGGGCCTTTGTCTTTCTGCAAACATCTGCTGAGGGGGGCCGAGAGTCCAGCTCTCTGTGCTCGGACTTCTCTCCAGCCCCACATCTTGCATTCAGGCCCTGCTCCGTGGGCGGCTCGCTGGCAGTCGCTACCCTCCGGGTGACCAGTGCAAAATACACGGGGACCTTTGCAAACCCTTAGAAGACATGCTATTTTTCTCTGCCTGGGTAATTGTTGAGAAGGGAGCCAGAGAAGATGTTCTAATTAATTAGAGCAGGTGTTTGAGGATGCCACTCGGTGCCGGACTCAGGCCCGGAATCCAAATTTCCCACTTATCTGCCTCCACCGCCGCGACCCCGAGGCACCCCTCTCCTTCCCTGCATTCCTATTTGTGTGTAAACTGCAGCCTGTGACCGGAGCCTTATTAGCTGGTCAAAATTTTACTTTTAAATGGACCATTAACCTACTGGGAAGCAGGGAGCGCGCTGATAATGTAATACCTCGGGATCCTGTCGGGCCGCGGAGAGAACCGGGTCAGGGAGCACATCTAGTCCTCTCCATTATCCCGCAGGTGGCCGGGGCACGTTCTCACCCACGGGACTTCGCGGCCCGCGCGGCGGGTTTTTATTTTGCTCCTGGATCCCAGCTACGCTGTTGGCTTGGACAAGTCCCTTTCCCACCTCAGGGTCCCCATCCACAGGGTGGAACCCGCTGGTTCCATTATCCCCTGGATCATCGGGGTGGGGGGGCGGGTGCAGGCTGAAGCCAGAGGAGCCCGGACCCCACTCGGCTCCCCGGGAGCTGGTGAGCTGGGCGCCCTCCCCGGCTTGCCTCTGGCTGTTCCCGCTCTCGGGGTGGTGGGACGGACACGGGAGTAGGGGTCCCAGGTCTGCGATAAGGGGCCCTCTCCACCTTGTGTGTCTTCTCAGCAGAACTCCTGCTTGGCTGGAATTCCATCCACTCTTGGCAAGGCATAACTTCCTGTCTCCAAGGGAGAGGGGCTTATAAAAAGGCATAAAAATGAGGCTTCTAAAGACATCCTGGACGTCAACTAGATGTTGCAAAATTACATTTTGATGAGTTCAGTGTAAATGAACCAGAAACATATGGATTCAATTTCCCTTGGAATCCACATGGGTTTAAAAACCAAGGGGGCGGGGGAGTATGCATTTGGGGAAGAGCATTTTAGGTCTCACCATACTCCCCGCATTTGTAAACAGCAGTTTGAGGCTTGTGATGATTGTGTCCTGGGCCGGGTTCCTTCCTAATAATAGAACGTACAGGGTGTCTCGCGGCAGCCTCACTAATGTGTCCGGGGAAAAACACCCGAGCTCGGCTCCCCTCCGGCCCCGTTCTGTGGCCCCAGGAAACTCCACGGTGGCCTCCCGGACCCCCCGCTCCGGGTTGCATGCGACAGGGCCCCCCCGTCTCGTCCTGCGGTGGAGATGAGGTGCTGCGGGGGCCCGGTCAGGCTCGTGGAGCCGGGGCCTGTCAAGTGCGGGGTCCGCACCGAGGATCTTGCAGCGGCCCCTGCCCCCCCTTCCTTGCCAGGTCCACGGCGTCGCCCCCGTGAGCACACGGGCTTGGAAGTTCGCAGGTGTTACGTTCCGGGTTCCCCGATCTCAGGAGGGACCTGGGCTGGGCCCGGGATCCGGGGTTTCTGAACGGATGTCCAGGGACGTCTGCGGCGGGGAGGAGGCTTTCCCATTTCCTAATTTCAGGGAAAGCTGGCAGAGGCATCTGTTCATCTGGATCCACTACCAGGCGCTTCTACGGAGGCTGGCAGAGGCTCTGGGGAAGGGGCTTCTGTTTTGTGCCCGGGGAGCCCTTGGGGATTCCCGCGGCTTCTCAGGTGAGTCCTTGGGAGAAGGACTGGAGAAGCCGAGGGGTCGGCGCACCGAGTGGCCCCCGACCCTCTGTTCCATTGATGTCTTAAGCCTTCGGGTAACATTTTGATTCTAGAGCATTTCTGTAGTTGAAGTCTGAAAACCCCAGATCCTAGGGATTTGGAGCCCCCCCCACCCCCCCGCCGCCCTGCTTGGGTCCAGGCCCCTGACGCTGGCCCTTAGGTCTTACCTCCTCTCTGTGTCCTGGGGCTCTGTGGCCCCCGTGGGCCTGCGGGGACACGTGGATGACTTTTCCGGGCTCGGCCCCATCACCGCACAGCGAGGGAAGAGACAAAACAGGGGCTCCCGGGGGGCTCAGCGGTGGAGCATCTGCCTGGGGCCGTGAGCGTGACCCCGGGGTCCCGGGATCGAGTCCCGCATTGGGCTCCCTGCAGGGTCCTGCTTCTCCCTCGGCCTGTGTCTCTGCCTGTCTCTCTGTATCTCAGGAATAAATAAATAAAGTCTTAGAAGAAGAAGAGGAAGACGACAAAACCCACCGCCAGCAGTCACCTGGGGGAGGACGATGAGCGTGGGCGCGTGGGCAGCAGCGACCTGGAGCTAACAGGCGCTGGCTGGACTGAGGGCGGGTGGCAGGGGCCTCGGCGGCCGGGCCGGCGGCGGGGAGCTGCTGAATGATGTCCCCGGGCCTCAGCGCACACCGGCGACCCTCGGGGGGACAGAGCCGTCCTGGCGCTCGGCCGGCGGAGGGAGACCTGCAGCCTGCAGAGCTGAGCCCCCCAGGAGGGGGCCGGGGGCAGAGCGCGGCGGGGCGGGGAGGGCCCGGGGAGCCATCTGATTGCGATTAGGCAGCGCGACTTTCTTTATTGGCAAACAGTCTGTCAGCAGCTTCTCGTTGCAGAGCGGCCCAGATGGGCCTACAAAGCGCTCCGTGTCCTTCCCACCCGCACCCAGCCCCCGGCTTGTCCCGTGGCCCTGGACGCCCGAGGCTGGGGCAGGAGGAGGGGCCGCGGGCCAGGGGTGGGGGCGCCCCAGGGGGGAATCTGGGGGACATGGGGGGCTGGGCCCACCGATCCCCAACAGGAGTGGCCTCTACCCATGGGGGTCTCCAGCTCCCCACGCTCCTGGGGCCGTGTCCCCCCCCCCACATCCACATTGCCCACGGGAGGGAACACGCTCCGGGGAATTTGAGAAAACGCAGAGGCTGTTGGCCTGGGCTCCTGCCTGGCTCCGCGGGCTCGGCCTTGGCGATCCAGGCAGGCGTCGAGGGTGCTCCCCGGTTCTGGTCGCGAGCACCGCACCTGAAGGTACGTGTCCTGTCTGGGGGCAGCTGGAGGTGGCGTCACGTGGGCGGCTGTGGGTCCTTGCTTGCCTTCCCGCAGACTCCTCGCCTTCAGGACGCAGGACCCCGATGTCCTTCAGGGGATCCGGCTCTCGTGCCCCCTGCTTATGTGACCCCGCAGCCCCCTCTTGGCTGGGGCCATTCTCGTTGCCTCTCTGAGCTCCTGGGGCCGCCCCCGCCCGCCCTGGGCCGGCCGCGTGTGCCCGTCTCTCCCGCGTGGAGGTGGCTCCGCGAAGGACGAGGGCAGAAGCGCCGCATTTCTTTTTCACTCTTGCTTTTCCTTCCACCACCTTGGTGCTTCCTCCAGTTCTGGAGACGAAGGGGAGCGAACCCCCCGGCCCGCCGACGCCTGCGAAGGGCTCTATCCTCTTCCAGGTTATTCTGAGGATCCTGGGCGGAAAGGGTGCGCGTGCCAGTCACCGACCTCCTGCATTTCGGGTATTTGGGGGCCTCAGAGATACCCTCGCCGTGTGCCTCTGGTTTAGAGGGGGAAACCGAGGCCAGGAGTCTCGCGTGGAAGGAGGACTTTTCCGCGGGCTGTCCTGGCTGCAGGCAGCGTCCGCCCTCCGGGTCTCGCCAGATCCTGTCCTCTGTGTCCAAGAGGCGTCCGGGGGAGACCTCGGGCTGGGTCACGTCATCACTCGGCCCCTCGACGATCTGAGTCACTCTGGGAGCCCAGGCCCAGCTGGCAGGGGGTCGGTGACTGCAGGAGCAGGAGGAGGACGCGCTCCTGGCCCAAGAGGGGCTGCTGGGTGAGGGGTCCCCACCCCGAAAGGAGAGGTCAGCGGGGGCAGCCGTCTTCCCCTGGGCTTCCTATGTCTGGCGGACGCTGGTTCTCCGGGGGCAGCCGCGTGGAGCCCGAGGAGAAGCTGCCGCGGAGTCCGACCGGGCGCCTGGTGACGTGGACCAGACCGACTCCGGGGGAGCACGACTCCAGCTCCAGGGGCCTCGCCGCCTCTGGCCTTGTCACCGCTCGTGGTTCTGACACTCCTGTGTCCCAGCCGGTCAGGGTTGGGGGGCCCCCGAGGTGGGGTCTGTGCTGGCTCCCGTGCACGGGTCCGTGGAGCTGGGGTCGTGAGCATCCGTCTGCCTTCACGCACAGAGCGACGGGTGTGGTCCGTCCCCTCCCCCAGCCCCCTCCCCCTCCGTCCCTGCCCTCTTTGTCCCCTCCCCCTTCATCCCCTCCCTTTGTGTCCCCTCCCCCTCCATCCCCCTCCATCCCCTCCCTCTCTGTCCCCTCCCCCTCCATCTCCCTCTCTGTCCCTTTCCCCTCCACCCCTACCTCTCTGTCCCCCCTCCATCCCCTCCCTTTCTGTTCCCTCCCCCTCTATCCCTGCCCTCTCCATCCCCTCCCTCTCCGTCCCCATCCTCTCTGCCCCCCCTCTGTCCCCTCCCCTCCATCCCCTCCCCCTCCATCACCTCCCCCTCCGTCCCCTCCCCCTCCGTCCTCCCTCCATCCCCTCCCCCTCCATCCCCTCCCCCTCCATCCCCTCCCTCTCCATCCCCTCCTCCTCCATCCCCTCCCTCTCCGTCCCCTCCTCCTCCGTCCCCTCCCTCTCACTCTGCTGCCCGCCTTCCCCCAGAGTCTTAGCCCTTAGAGCCAGAGGGGGACCCGGCCTTCATCTCATCCAACTGCTGATGCCACGGGTGGGGTGACTGGGGCTCAGGGGGACAGCGTGGCCAGCTGGCCTGGCGTGTGCCCGCCGCGTGGCCCAGGATGGGACGTGAGGCGCTCTCATCTTGGGAAGCTCTCTGCAGCCCAGCTCGGTGTCCGTGTGTCCAGCTTCGCCCTCGGCCCGGCTGTCCCTCTCCTCTGACCAGCTCCATCCAGAGCCACATGGGGCAGCTCTAATGGGGCTGCGGGGCCCCGGAGGACACGGGGCTGAGGACACCAGGCCGGGACGCTGCAGGAAGGGAGGTGACAGTGCCAAGGCCCAGCTCCGCGGAGTGGGCTCAGGGGGCTCCTCGCCGTCCCTGCTTCCCACCGACTCGGAGAGACAGCGGTTGGTGGAGGGTTCGTGTGGGTTCCTTTACTCTTAGGAACAGGCTCGTATTTTCGATCTGTCCCCCCTGGTGTTTCTGCTCCTTTGGGTTCAGCACAAGACCGCGGATCGTGCCCAGAGCGAGGGGATCAGAAGTCAGGGCTGCAGCCCGGGCTCCCGCTCAAGGGACGAGCGCCCAGGGCCCCGTGTGCGACCGGAGCTCGGCCTCGACGGCAGGATTTGTCGTCGGCAGCCTCCTCCCGTGTCCACTGGCCCGGGTGCCCGTCGTCCCTGTGGTCCTCAGCTCGGGTCAGGGACCGCGTGCGGCGCGACTCCCACGGCCAGGTCGGGCCCGCTCCGGGCGCCCACTCATGTGCCAAGACAAGAAGGGCACGTGCACGTGCCACGGTGTGCGGGGCCTGCCGCGGGCATCAGGAGGCCCCACGGAACACACGGCCTCCCAGCCTGCCGCCAAGCCTCCCCGGCATCCCTGCGTGCTGCTTCTGGAAGGGACGCCCCGCGGCTGCTGACAGCTCCTGGGGTGCCCTCCCCTGCCCTCCCCTGCGCCCCGCTCAGCTGACGGGCGGGGATTCATCTCATCCAACGTGGACGGGCACACATCGCGTGGGTCTCCACTGGCCTCCCCGGACAGGAGGGCGAACGCCCTCCCTCGGCACCCACCCCACCTGAAGGGACCCCTTTCCCAGACACGGAAGTGCCCTCCTTCCCGCCAACGGCCAGCCCTGCCCACCCCGTGCCCTTGACCCCACGCCCCACACCCTCAGGGTCCTCACTTCATCAGTTGACGCCTCTCACCTTGTGCTGCTGACATCTTCTTCCACCTGCAAACACCTTCACCCTCTAACCCACCTCAATCCCGTTTCCAGCCCCAACACCTTCAAAGTCACTGTGTCAGGGTCACCAGGGACCTCGGTGAGGTTGCCCGATCCAGCGGGGGTTTCCCCTGTGTCGTCTCCCCAAAAGGCTCAGCAGCTTCCCGCCCGAAGACAGACACACAGACACACTCTCCCTTCAGCTCCGTGACCCCACGCTCTTGGGACTCTGCTCCTGTCTCGCTGGCTGTTCCTTCTTAGCCCTGTCGGCTCAATCCTCCTGCCCCTCCCTGACCCTCCGGTGTTGAGTCTCGAGCTTAATCCTCGCACATCTTCCCTTCTCCACCCACGTGCCTTCGCAGGTAACCCCACCTAGTTCACGCTGTGAACCTAACGATTGCTCCCCAACGTGGACCTTCCGTCCAGACCTCACAAACTAGACTTCTCACGTCTTACGTCAGCTGCCCCACAGTCCTATCGAGACGACGAGACCCAGAACTGAAATCTTAACCCAACCCCGTGTGACATGCGCCCCTAGGATATGGCCCGAGGGCCCCCACGCCGTCGGTGATTAGTCCTGGGCCCGCGAAGGCAGTGGGCCGGGCGTGTCACGTGGCACCACCGACCTTCAGGAAAGGAGGGTTTGCAGGTGGGACTCCCTGACTCACGCGAGCCCTGTGAAGCAGAGATTGCTCTCCAGTTGGTGGCAGAAGAGGAGTTCAGAATGCTTCCGCCCGGAGTAGATTCTCTGTTGGTGGCTTCGAGGTGGAAGGGGCCATGGAGCACGGGCCTGCGAGCTTTGGGGGGCCGGCGGGGAGGTCCCGCTGCAAGCAGCCATCAAACCGGGCCATCGGTCCTGCACCTACAGGAAGCTGGACCCGTCAGCGCGCAAGAGGGCCTCCCCTCCAGACGACAGCCATGGCCTGAGAAAAGGGCTGGTCCTCTCGGAGCCCCGGTGTCTCCGTCACAAACGGACTTGCTCTTTTCTCCCTCCCACCCTGGACCTTGGAGGCTCATCGCGAAGATGAGGAGGAGGGCCTGGCGCGGCGCTTGGGCCCCAGCGGCGGAGCGGGGTCCCCAAGTCAAGGGCCGTGACTACTGTTCGTATCGGCCAACGGACGCTGCCAGAGCATCTCGTTCTGGACCCACAGCTAAAAACCTGTTGAAATGACAGAAATAGTAATAAAAAATTAAAAGTCCAAAGGGCTCTGGAGTACATTTGTTCAAGTGTCAGGTTGTGGGATTTTTTTTTTTGTTGTTGTTCCCCCATGTAAGTCGGCGGAGTCTCCGGAGGTCACGCTGCTCTGGGCTGTCCCCTGGGAGCAGGGAAGGATGCTGGAGGCCCTCCGGGGACAGCAGCCTGGGCCCGGGAGGGGAGGTCCTGCCTTGGCCTGGCCCCTGCAGAGCCTGGGGAGACGTGTGGCTGGCTGAGGGCCCCCTTGGGGAGAGGAGCAGGAACAGGAGTGGGGGGGACAGGACGTGTCAGTGTTCTCCGGGCCCTTGCAGGGAGCTGTCGCATTAAAGGTGCCAGAAAACCCTACAGGGGAACTTGCCCGGCCCTGGCAAGGCTCCCTGGAGCCACGCTGAACCAGGATGTGGCCTGGCTCCTGCCCCTCGCCCAGGGGCTTCTGCACCTGGCGACGTCACCTCATGCAGCTCACACACCCACCGCTCCAAGGGCCGCCCCCAGGAGTCTTGTGTCCGGGTGGGGTTCACCGGGGCTGAGGCACGCTGTCCCGTACAAGCTCACCAAGTGCGATGGCCAAACGTGGGAACTGGCCACATACCTGCTTGCTACACGCCCGTCCCCATCTCTGGGGACAGGCCCCCAAAGGCAAAGTGTTCATGCATCCGGTGGTAGTTTAGGGACCGTGTCACGAGAAGCACATGAGGGGTCACCCAGATCCTTGCTGGCGGGGACGTCTCTATATTAGCGAGAAGAACAATATTGATTGGCTCCATGGCCTGGAGAGAGAGACCCCAAGGTTCTGCTGAGAAGAAAAGATGGTTCTGAACTGGCCCGAGGGAGGCAAGAGCAACGGTGTGCTGTGCTCTGGGGACACGTGGGGCGAATGGAGCAGCATGGCTCGCGGCGGTGAGGCGCTGCTTGGAACCACCCCTCCCCGTGACCCCACGTCCTCAGTAGATATGACTAAAATTAAAAAAAAAAAAAAAAAGAAAAGCCTGGGATGAGTGGAGCAGAGTGGATGCCATAGATGGAGTCACATTCCGACTCAGGTTGGACTGAGAGGGGCTCAGGGGTGGCTGGACCCAGTCCAGGAGCCACGGCCACAGAGAGCTTTGGGACCGCAGCCCCCACAAGCCCACCCGAGTCTCGGGCAGCTTTTGGACTTCAGAGACTGTGAGAATGGGGGCGGGATGAAGGTTTGAGTCAACGGTAGCCGGGACCCAAGGGGCAGAGAGGGCCTCTGGCTCTGACATCGTGGTGTGATAAAGACCTTGCCTGGCCGTTGGCCCTGGTTTCTGGAGGAGAGACGGCTCGCAATTTCCCAAGCATGAAGTGTGTTTGTTCTTCTCCAGCCCCTGAGCCTCTGCTAATGAGAAGGTTCAGGACGGGGCTGGTGGTCAGAAGCACCCGTCGCAGTCTCTGAGCCCGCCTGACCCGGCGGCGGGGCGGGGAGGGGAGGAGGGGGACAGGCATTGAATTCAGTCACCTGGTCAGTGGCTCATTCACGGCTACAGAATCAAACTCCAGCAGAAGCTCTGCAGACCCGAGCTCGGCGGAGCTTTCCGGGTGGTGAATGCATCCACCACCATCCACCAGGCAACACGCCCTGATTCCGTGGGGCGAGGGTACAGAAGCTCTGCCTTGGGGACCGGCCCAGGCCTCATCCCACGTGTCCCTTCATCTGGCTGGTCCTGGTGCCTTCCTAGTAAAGCTGTTCTGATAAGTGCAGGGCCTCCCTGAGGCCTATGAGGTGTCCTAGTGAATCATCCAAACCGAGGGGGGGTGGAACTGCCCCAAACTTACAGGCAGTTGGCCGGAAGTGCGAGTGACCCCAGGACTCCCGAGCGCGTATCTGGAGGGAGGGCAGCATCGTTGGGGTCGACGCTTACTCGAGGGGCCGGCGCCGGAGCTGGCTGGTGTCACGGTCTCTCTCTTTCGATAGGTGGGTCCCTGCCTGCCCCGGTCTCACACCACGTGGTGAAGGCGCAGATTCTCACCCTGCAAGGGGCCCCGACCTCTGCTCCCCCCGCTGGCCCTGCGGTGGGCTGGAGGCCGTCTCTGCTGCAGCCAGTTCCATGTGTCCTCCTCGCGTCTCCTCGCCAAAGACAGCGGTGGCGTGAGCTCACGGCTGGGCTGCTGGCTCCCAGGCGGCTGGCTGTTGGGAGGGGCATATGTGAGCCATAAACACGGCACCGCTTTTGCAACGGCAGCACCGGGACTTCTGTTTGGGAGGTCCTCGGGACCGCAGTCTGGTTCTGAGGCATCTTCAAGATGCTTCTGCGTAGCAGGCATATGGTTTTGACTTCGATTGTATGTTTATTCAAAGAGGCTTGGGGTGCGGGGCTGGAGGAAGTTGTGGGGTGGGGGGAGCGCTCAAGTCGGGTCCAACCCAGGCCACTGCGGGGCCCGGCCACGGTCCTTGGGGTGAGGCGAGCTGCCCCCAGAGCGGCGAGTCCGGGTTATAAATCTCCCCCTCAGAGCGATGCAATCGCATTGTACTTAAAAATAATTAAACAAATCTGTAAAACATGTTTCCATTGCATTAGCTTACTTCACTTGGCCTCGCAATGTGAGGATCATAATTACTTAAATATTTCCCTTTACTATTTTTCAAAACATTTTTCTAAATTGTCAAAAAACATTCTGGAGAGAGTTGGATAAAAAACATAGTGAACATGTGTCTGATTAATTTTTTAAGACAATCAAGATCAGATGCAAAGGAAAAAAAAATGATTGGAAACGGTTTCAGCGCAACAATAAAAGACAGAAATCTCGGAGCAGGGAATGTGGTGAGTCATAAGGAAAAACGTATTCATCATTTTTACTACGGTGTCTGTTGGGACTCGGATGACGGGGAACGGAGTGGCCTGGGGTGTGAACTGCCAAAGGCGGAGCGCGGCCCGCGGAGACCGTGTCCAGAGAGGGGCGCAGCGGCGAGCGCCGCGGAATGCGGGGTCTGTCCCGATGCCGAGCTTGTAAAACAAGAGATCAGTCTGAGCAGCCATCCTTTGTCGCCTGTCATTACAAACAACTCGAGGGCAATCCGCTGGCATCCTGACAAGCGGATCGTCCCTCATCTGCCAGCTGACAATCAGGCCACCGTCCCGAGGCCATCGATGGAGCTGCCGGGTGATGGAAAGCCACTTGTCAAAGGAGGGTTTATGATGTTAACTCACAAGCTCTTCCCTGGCTTGAACTGAATTTTATTTTACTTTATTCGATTTGTTTGGCGGAGTCCTCTCCTTACACTTATTTTTTAAGTTCCGATAAACAATCGGGATCCGGGAATGTGATTTCCTTCTCTGGCCAAAACGCTCCTGCCCCTCTGCCTCCCTTCTCTGGCACCTGCCGCCTGGCAAGCGTCGGGAGACTCCGAGCGCGTCACCCACCTACGAGCCAGGAGGAGGGTCCAGGCCGCGTAGACTCTACAACCCCTCTCGTCGTCCTCCCTTATCTACAGGGCCTGCGTCCCCGGGCCCCCAGGGGAAGCCTGAAACCTGTTCACGGGTACGTCCATTGTACGTATGCACCTGTGGTAGCGTTCGGCTGATGAACTAGGCACAGAGTGACCAACAGCAATAACCAAAAATCAAATACAGCGATGATGACAACAGGCCGTCATGGAAGGTATGTGAATGTGGCCTCTGTCTCTCAGAATATCTCACAGGTGCCGTACTCACCCTTCTTCTTGGGATGCTGCAAGATGATGAAACGCCCCCGTGATGAGACGAGCCGACGTGAATGACCCTGACCCTGCGGTGTCCCGGTAGGTGACTACTGACTTTCTGACCAAACGTCAGAGGGAGGGTCGTGTGCTTCTGGTCCTACTGTTGGCAGCGCGGAAAGCAGGCCGGCAGGTGAGAGGCGGTGACTGGATTCTGCTTATGCCCTAAGAAGCGCAGGTGAGGGCTCCGTGCTGAGGCCTAAACCGGGGCCGCTCTGAAGGGAAAGCCTCACACCAAGGGTTGGGGCCCCATCCGTTGTCCCCAGGTCCCCACGACGTTTTCACGGCTTTATCGTTTAAATTTTGTGTAGCTAGCTTTTTAAAAGATTTTATTTATCGATCCATGAGAGACACACAGAGAGAGGCAGAGACACAGGCAGAGGGAGACGCGGGGAGCCCGATGCGGGACTCGATCCCAGGACCTCGGGGTCACACCCTGAGCTGAAGGCAGATGCTCAACCGCTGAGCCACCCAGGTGTCCCTGTGTATTATTTTTTTTATAGTGCAGAGACTAATGTGCCTTTTGGTTTCAAATGGCAAAAAAAAAAAAAAATAATAATAATAAATAAATAAATTTAAAAATTGAGGGCTGTTGTCCCTGGTTTCCTCATCCCAAGTCATGGTCTGTCTCAGTGGCAGGCAGGGGCAAGCCGTGGTGGAGAACCTGCCCCGTGTGGCTAAGGTCTTCCTGGGGGAACCGTAGGAGTGTGGTCCTTAGGCCTGGGAAACCGAGGCCGGGCCGGGGGGCCAGGGAGACCGGCTACCGCAGAGCTGGACGGTGTCTGCTGAACGCCGGGGTGTCCTTTGGTGTCCCCCGCACAGCGGGGGACGGTCGGGTAAAAGCGAGAGGGCAATTCTTCGGTGGGCACCCCTGCCCCCTGAGCAGGTGTGGGGAAGGCCCTGGCCCAGGGCTGCAGGGTGGCCTCCACGCCGGCCGCCCGGCCCTTACTGCTGCTGACCGCAGGAATGGGCTGCAAGGGGGAGCAATTCATGGAAGTGGGCGGACCCGGATCATGGCTTGGCTCCTTGACGTTCACCTGCCAGGCTAGGTGAGGACCCTTAGGGGCCCCCAGGTGGTGGGAGGTAAGACGTGGATGTGAAAACGTGCAGGGAGGGCGTGAGGAGGGGCTGAGCGCACGTACGTCCCCGCCCGGGCCCTGCATGGGTCAGGGGCACCCCGGGCTCCTCCCCAGGACAAGCAGGGGTGCAGACGCCGGGGGCGGCCCGGGAGGGTGAGCGCCCTCACCCCGCACCCTGAGCACCTGGGCTGTTCTTGTGCCACCGTCTGCAGCATTCCCCTGGACCTTACTTCTCCTTTCTCCAAAGCGTCAGGTGCTGAGCTTTTACAATATTCAAGTTAAAAAATAAATAAATAAAATAAAATAAAATGAAATATTCAAGTTATAGTGATTTTGGCATATTTTGCACCTATAATTTGCTGAGGGTGCCTTGCCTGCCTTTGCATCCATCGGAGGAGCCTGGAGATTTGAGAGTGGCGGCCCGGACGCGTCCCCAGAATGCTGCGTGCTGCCCGGGGTGCTCTGGGCCGGGGGCTTGGGCCTCCGTCTCCCTGGCTGGCCCCCTCGGGGACAGTGCGACAGACAGGAGCCTGGGTTCCAGCTCCTTCTTGAGCGTGGCGTCAATCACGGGCTGCTGGGCCAGGGAATCCGAGGGCCTCCTGAATAATTCAGAAGTGCGACACGGAAAACTTGTTGCTCCCAAGTGTTAATGAAAATATCAAGGGAATTAATTAACAGTCAATTATATCAATTTTAGATTTGGACGTTGATTCTGACGCTGAAAGCTAAATCTGCATTTTTGCCACAGTGTCTTTCCCTGGCTCTCAGCTCGTCTTAGTCATTTCCAATCAAACTTATAAGGGGGAACGAGCTCAAATTATTTCCTTTCTCTCGCTCTGTTGCGACTTGCCTCAGATAAATAAGGATAAGAGGAACTGTTGGAGGGACGGATGTTCTCTGCAATCCCAGGGGTGCAGGGGCTCCCTCGATGTCCGTGTTAAACCTGCTGGAGGAGGCGAGGGGCGTTCGAACCTACAGGTAATAAATGACCAACAGGTGTGAGAAAGCAGAGATCGCAGGCCGCGCTGTTTGCGCAGAGTCGTGCTCCTTGCCCAGACCATCACGCGGAAGAGCTCGCACGAGATGGGAGATGCCAAAGGGAGTCACGGGCAGCGTCCCCACCTCCCGCCCGTTACGATCGGAGCCCAGGACGTTGTCCATTCTGCACCCGTGACATGTTGGCCTAGACATGTGTCCAGCGTCCCCTCGGAAGGGATTTCTAAAAACCCCCTGTGATCTGCGATATTAAGAAAAGGCTTCTCATTGAAAACAGTCTTTGCATGATTTGGCACGAGCCGTCTAGACTGCTTTATGAAAAATGACAGCTAGTAGGAAAGTAATTAAAGATGTATTTTGCTGAAAGCAAAAGTATTTTTGGAATCAATACCAACCATCTTTAATTTGCCAGCTCTTTCCACGATCATTGTGCGTTATCTGGGGGATCTCAATCCTAGGCCACGGCGGGTGCCAGCCCCTTCCCGGTGTCACTGTCGGGTCCTCGTCGACTGGCTCACGGGCCTCAGGAAGGGTTGACGGGGGGCGGGGGGTCTGGGGGCAAAGAGGAGGCAGGGGAAGGAGCCAGCACCTCACTGGGCTCCTCCCGGGGGGCAGGGGAGATGTTGGAAAAGTGGGGAAGGCTGGGGCGGGGGCCGGGCGGTGGAGACAAACCTCATTCGTGCTCCTTAGAATTCTCAGAGCACAAAGAAACCCGCCTTCCCTCTTCCATCCTTCTTACAGGAGGGTTTCCCTTAGCTCACGGGGAGCTCCCTGCCTCTCACTGGGGCGGGACTGGTCCTTCCACTTCTGCATGAGGCCCTGGGTGTGCCACACACTCCACCAGAGTTGGCCGAGCCTCGACTGCTCCCAACCTGCGGGGACATCCTCCTGGCTTCCTTCTCCCCTTCCTTCTCCCAGCCGTCCTTTCACCTGCCCAATTCCTCATTTTCCAGGTGGCAGCTTAGACGATGCATCCTCCAGGACGCCTTCTCGGGATGCCTCCCCTCTCCCGGTGGCACGTGAGAACATTAGCTCTGATTCCACCCGATTCTAAGACTCCTCAAGTGGTTCATGCCCAACTTCTTTCCCGGCTTCTGGGGACCAGGACCACAACTTTCTCGCCGATTCATTCCTGGTTCCCAGTCTGGAGCCTGGCACAGCTGCTTGGATTTGGGGGATGATGTGACCTATTGTAAGTGTGATCCCATTTCTGCCCTTTGATTTCTCTCATCCCGTGTAGGGTGGTGTCTGGGTCCAGCCTCACGTGTGGCTCTAGGGGTAGGTTCTACTGGCTTCTCCTGGGTTCCTATGTAGCGGAGAGGTGGAGTCCCCTTCCCTCCCTTAGCACTCCGGGGGACCCTGGGTCAGTGGGCAGGAAGGCCCACAGGGCCAGGGGGAGCTTGGGGAGACTGCGAGTGCTGAGGACTGATGCTGGGGTGGATTTGAAAGGTAAATTCAGGCAACTCGAGAATGCAATCGGCTTGGGGGAGCATGATGGCTCTAAGAGGTCAGAGCCTTGGGGGCTCTCCAGGCCCTTCTCCGTGTCACAGAGGACGCGAGCTGACCAGCCTGCGTCTACGCAGAGTGTAAACATCACTGGCAGGGTCAGTGGTCTTTGTTCTCTACAATTTGGGGCCATAGGTGCTGCTGGGGACCTCGGAGGGCACTGCACTGCAAGCGGAAATGAAGAGCACCCCAGCCGGCCCTCCGCTCCCTGCTCCGCCGCAACAAGTCTGCTTGCACCACCTCTTTTGTGTTAACGAGATCTGTAACGCATGTTTGTGCAGGTGCGTGCTCGGTGTGAGCACATGTGCAGCAAACCACTGCTCGCCTTCTGCTCACAACTGGTGCCGCGCAGCAAAGGCACCGCGGAATGCGCGTCTGCGTCCTGCGCGCCGCACGCACGGCCGTGCAGGAGACAGCGCGCAGGCTCCCGGCCCGATTTTCAGCATCTAGGTGCCGCGGATTTTCACTGCTTTGGATCTTAACGAGGCATTAATTTTTTCCCTCATTGATATGCATAGTCAGACATAGTTAATCTTTGGGACACCTGCTGGTCAGATGCCTGGGATAAGCCTGGATTAAGGGAATTCTGATTACCCATCCTTCCAAAGTGCCAGGCAGCTCGGGAATTCGGGGTGTGGACGGCGGGGTGGAGCACAGAGCGGCCCATGCAAGGTGGCCGGGTGTGTACGGAAGGGGCGTTGATCCACGATAGTGGCTATGCGGGGGGCGCTGCGGAACCACAGGGGTGGGGACCTGTGTGCTCCTGCTGGGCTTTCAGTCTCCGTATAGGATGGAGGGGTCTGGACTCCGCCTTCCCGGGACTCTGCCCTCTGGCTGCAGCTTGGGGGCTGGGTGCCACGTCCATGAGGCAACCCGCCCCCTTCCATGTGACAGTCCCTAGTCTACTGGACACATCCTGGACCGACCGGGCAGGCCGGACAGAGGAGGAGATGCAGTAATCTTGACCTACCTGTCACGCGCTCTGTATCCTCAGTCTTTCCCACCAGAATGGAATCGCAGGAAGGTAAGTGAAAAGTCCTTGTGGTATGAATGGCTCCCTATTGGTGAGGAAGCCCCCCAAGTTTTAGCTGGTGAAGTCGTCTGTGCCTTCACAGTGTCCTCTGCCATCCCAGACCCTGGGGGTGGAGGTGGGGGGCTCTGAGCAGGGACCTTTCTTCCAGGTCTGGCCTCATGCACCTCACTCACCTGTGTGGGTGTAGGACTGTTGCTCACCCACGACGGCAGGTCCGAATAAAGCTTTGTGCTCCCTTTAACTGCCGACACCACCTCCGATCCCAAGGATCTACTCCTTGGCGCACACTCGGCGTCCGCCTGGTGCTCATAGTCAAGCGGGGTGTGGCCTTCTGTGATTTCAGATCTAAAGTCAGCCCATCGGGCTTCGGCAGAAAGGTGCTCCCACACCTACTGGTGAGGATGCTGGGGGGTCAGGGGCTGTTGGACAAGGATGCAGAAGGACATGCTAACACAGCAAATACACAGAACTCTCTGAATCCACTTGTGCTCTCTCCTACACTTCCTTGGGCATTTGAGGGCAAGTACAGGGATAGTCCCTGCAAAATTTCTAGAGCGGTGGGAGACCTAAAACAATCTTCGGGTCCATTGATATAGGAGCGGCTCCATCAGGGAGGATGCAGCCGAGCTGGAGAGCGTGAGAACTGCAATTAGAAAGGAGATGGACGGATATGGACTCACGTGGATGAGGCTTCAAGACGTATGCTGAGTGAAAAAGGTCTGGCTTGGAAGCGTGTATCGGTTTGATCGAATTTATGTGCAAAGAGAACACATTTTTCTACAAGAATACGTATTTATATATGTTTATATGTAAATACTACAAAAAGGCAGGGGAGAAAAGTCACCAAACCAGCCCCAGCAGACACGGCAGGGGGGGGGGGGTGGCGGGAAGGGAAGGGGACTTAGACCTTAGGGTCCCTTCCTACAAACGAGAAGTGTGCCTTCTTGGAAAGTCTCATGGTCCCAGGGCGGAGTCGTTCGGTCCCCGCTCAGGGCACTTACGTGTTCACCCTGGCCTCTGCCCCGACCCACACAGGACCGTGAGCACTTGCATGTATCCGCTGTGCGTGGACTTCCTGTGAAGGAGACACCAGGTGACGGCAGCCAGCCACTGTCCTGCAGGAGCAAGCGGTTCAACGACAGCATCAAGATTGGGACCCATGGGGACCCCTGGGTGGCTCAGCGGTTGAGCGCCTGCCTTTGGCCCCGGGCGTGATCCTGGGGTCCTGGGATCGAGTCCCACGTCAGGCTCCCTGCATGGAGCCTGCTTCTCCCTCTACCTGTGTCTCTGCCTCTCTCTCTCTCTGTCTCTCATGAATAAATAAATAAAATCTTTGAAAAAAAAGAAAGATTGGGACCCAGGAAATAGGGGTGGAGGGTCCCTGCAGGCGGGGCGGGGTGTGGGGTGCTCCTTGGCAGCCCCGGGTGCAGCTCTCTCTCTCTCTGTGCAGGTTCACCAGCTCCCGAGGGTGGGGCTCGGCTGTGGGTGCCCCGAGCCAGCAGCCGCCCTCACTTGCTCCGCAGGGCACCTGTCTCACTGATGCGTGGGTGGTTCAGGCTGGGGCGCTGGCGGGTTCCAGAAGGTTCGGGGCAGTGCCTGGGCTGGAGGCTGGGCTGGGGGCCCAGAGCAGGCGGGAGAAGGGAGCACAGCCCTCCCTCGGGCCAATGTGGCATCACTTTGTCTCGGCTGTGCGCAGCTCTCTCTCAGAGAAGTCCTGGGGCTGCTGGAGCCACGTGGAGGAGTCCCGTGGCCCCTGCTGTCCTGACCCACGGGAAGGCTCTGGGGACACACGGCTGGCCGGCTGGAGCCAGGTGGAGGAGTCCCCGGGGAGCAGCACAGGCGGCGTCAGTGCGCGTGGCACCGTCTAGATGCCCCCGTGGAGAGGGCCGAGCACGGAGGTGCAAGGGCATCTGTTGCGGGCTTGCGCTCTCGGCTCGGGACCCCCACTCAGAGGGAGCCCTGGATGCCAGCGAAGGGCACAGGCCGAAGGCTCGGACCGCCCGCGCCCTTCCTCGGTGACCTTGCCACCCGCGGGCTCCTGCCCCGCCCGGTTTGCCCCTCCGGGAGGGGACCGCGGCACCCCGACCCCCGCCGTGTCGCGCAGGTGACACACGCCGGGCGCCCAGCGCCGCTGAAGGGCTTCCTGGCTGATGCGCGACAATAATTGATAAGGCCCCACCTTGCTGGGGACAATAAACAGCGCGCTCTCCCGCGGCCGTTCCCCTGCCTCCCAGCAGCCGCCGCCAGCTGCTGACGCTCTGCCTCATTTTCTCCTCCTAATGAGGGGAAATCTAATATCAGCTTCAGGCTGGAGGTGGAAATAATCCGGTTCCTGTGATGTGGGGAGGGCCCGGAGCCTCCCACCGTCAGCCCGCGCGGGCCGCCGTGGCCGCCAGAGGGGCCCGGGGTGGCTAGGCCGGGTCCCCACCTCGAGCCGGAGCCCCTCCCGCCCCGTTGGGCTGAGTCCTCGGAGCCCCTCCCGAGGGCCGAGACTCTCCTCCTCGCCACGCAGAGAAAACTTTGGGTGGCTGACCCCAAACCTCCTCACGCGCAGCCAATCTCCCTCCAATTGTTTCATCAGCGCTGGGACTGTCAGCTCAAACCTGACAAGTGACAAGGCTCAGGCTCATGCCGACTAGATAATCAAAGTCTTGTCAGAGCTGTCAATACCCTGCAGATAGGAGAGGACAAAGGAGGAAAGGTTTCTACAGAAACCGCCGCCTTCGCACACATGTTGTCGAAGCCTCTTACCCAAATCCCTGTTTGTTCCTAAACGTCACTTACTCCTGACTCCTATGGGCTCAAAAGCACAGACCCTGAAATGGAGTAGCCACCCGACCGCGTGCACGCGAAATGCAGATTTTTCTAATTTGCCCGAGATTACTTCACAGTCTCACATAGAAGACCCACATTCGTGTGGTTTTTAATGACGTTTAATAGCAGTAACTTGGCAAAAGCGATGTCTCCCTAAAAAAAAAAGACCCACAAGCAGGTGTCCCTTGCTTTATCCCATGATGCGCCAAGTCCCCGGAGTCACGAATAGGACTAGGGCTCCAGCCTCGCCTTCCAGCCGTTCCCAGCTGAGCAAACTGACCGTCTCTCTTCGTGGCCGAGAGGTCAGGGCCTCAGGGGCGGGACACGGGCATCCTTCCTCCCCTCATCTTTCCTCACCCGAGTCACCCTCTGGCCTTCCTCCTGCACGCAGATGCCGCGTGGTCACCTCCCCGGGGCAGCAGGTGCCGTGTAAATGCACACACACGTGCTGGTGGCGTCGCTGGTGAGGAGCCTGCCCGGCAGCCTCTGGCGGGTGCCCGGAGGGTCCCTACCCGAGCCCTGGCCTTGGTGACCTGGCTGCCCAGGTACAGAATTCGGGGCTCTGGGTGTCGGGGATCCGGGGCCTCCAGCATCCCGTGTTTGTGAGCTCAGTGCCAAATCCGTCCCCAGGCTGCCTGCATGAGAGGTGTGACCCCGACACTCACCCCACAGGAGCTTGCACCCCCGTAGGGCCCGCCGCCCTCTCGTCAGATGCCCTGTGCAGGGTGCTTTCAGGGGCGGCCCCAGGACCCACAAGCAGGTGTCCCTTGCTTTATCCCATGATGCGCCAAGTCCCCGGAGTCACGAATATGACTAGGGCTCTAGCCTCGCCTTCCAGCAGTTCCCAGCTGAGCAAACTGACCGTCTCTCTCCCGTCCACACCGGCACTTCCTCTGGCCTTGCTGATTTTATGGTGGCGGGGATGGCAGGAGGTGGTGTGTTTTCTTTGTTTTTTTTTTGTTTGTTTTTTGCTGGAATAGTGCTCACTGTCCTCAGTCCCGTCACCTGCGGGGCGCCGTATTTCGAGGGGAGCGGGGAGGGGGGCACGGGGGCGTGCGTGTGCAGAGCCCAATATTCCCCTGTCTAATTTATATTTTACATTTCTGTAAAATCATGCTTAGAGTATTTTGGTAATCTCTGCTGAGATTAAGTATAATGCTGTACATTTAATTGATATAAGTGGTTTCAATTCTCCTTAATATGACAAATCTCCAGTGTGAAATATTCTTAGTTAATGATCAACATAAAATAGAGTTCATTTTTAATGTGAGTACAAGATTTGAATTAATTTGTAGCTAGAGCAGGGTTATTAAATTTTGTGTGCTTTCTGTGCACGGGCACATGTGCGGTCATACATGTGGCCCGGGGCGTACGTGTGCGGGCTCTGGGTGAGGACAGGAGGCGCACACGCCCTCCAGTCGGAGCGGAGACTGTCCCTCGGTCTTCAGCGGCACCTCCAGCGCCTCGCAGGCGAAGGAACTGCCCCCCGTCCCTCCGTACCCACCTCCCCCCCCGACCCCTCCACCCCGAGGTGGCCGGGCCTGACCCGGGAGCCTTGCGGGCAGGCCCCCAAAGCTGGACGGACAGAGCAAGCCCTGCCGAGGTCACCTGTTCCACCAACGTGGTTTCCAAGGCAGCATTCACTGGGCTGGACATTCGCATGTTGCTTTATATTATCAAAACCATATGATGCCCAACGTCGCCCGGAGGAGTTCAAGGAGAGGTTCAAGTCCAAGAGGGTCCTTGCAAAGTCACGTCCAGGGGGAGGGCCTCGGTGCAGGCCCCCAGCCGTGCTGCTCAAAGCCCAGAGGTTTGCACTCCGGGCCTGCTGAGGCCAGGCGGGGGATGCAGGCCTCACGCCTGCAAATGCGCTGTCCCCGGCCCGCTCTGGAGTCTGGAAGCTTTATGCAGAAAGCTTGGGGGGCGGGTGGGGGGACAGGCCGAGGTCTTTGGCCCTGAGACCCAGGCTGAGGGGCCGCTCAAAACCTGCTCCTGCCTTTACTGCCTTGAGATAACAGGGACCCGTTTTCCTACAACTGTTACGAGAGAAAAGGGGGAATAAAAGCACCAGGCTGAGCGCCGAGCAGAATTTGAAATGTCCTATAAACCAAGCGTGGGATGGAGGCGGTGACTGGCAGGAAACATCTGTTCCCCTGGACCCTCCACTCCTGCCGCAGCTGGAGTGCAGAGCTCGGGCTCCCGAAACTTTTCTCTGGTGACGCCCCGTTGTGAGACAGACACCCTTCAACCTGCAAGCCGCCCCCCAGGCCCTGAAACATTGCCCTTGTAGTCACCTGTTTGACGACGATGCCCTCTGAATCCCAATAACATCGAGGTCTTTCCACGGGCTCCCACCGTCGCGGCAGGGCAGGGCCGGGGGGGGCAGGGGGTGCTGGCCTCCCGGCAAGTTCAATTGCTATTGGCTTAAGCGGCTGCGGAAAGAATCTTTAATCACATATACAATATTATTGGCAACACCGCGCAATAAAAAGGCTGAACGCTTCGTTTTTCTAGATTTCCTTTTATATTTCAAAATCGCTTTTCTTTCACGTTAGTGCGTCCTATACATTTTCTTAAAAGAAATTACTTATGGCTTCACTCCTCCCTTTCTTCTGTCGGCTCGCCCGCCCTTTGCAAAGTCCCCACCTCGCGGGGACTGCGGACTTTCAAGCGCTTTGCACACGGAATGAAAGGCTTGAGTTTATTATGTTGCAGTTTTTAAGAATGGCATAATTTTAATTAGAAATGTATAGATGAATGAAAAATAATGCTGCTGCACGTTACTAATTAGGTATTTTATTACTCTTCGATTTCAAAGAGAGGCACGTCTGCTCGCACAGGGCTGCACGATGCGGTTGTTCCGAGGCTTCCCCTGGGCTCTCCGGGGAGGAAAGGGCTCTGATGACCCGTCACCTCTACCTCGGGACGTCCTGACCTGCTCGTCTCCCGAGAACCCGCGCTCAGCAGGACAGGTAAAGGCACACGGTCGAATCCTGCTTTGGAAAATGATCGGCCTTTGAAATTTGGTATCAAGAGGCGGCCAAGACTTGCTGCCATTCCGAGCATCTCACCCCTCAGCGGGTGCGTGGCTTGAGATGCAATAGGCGGCTTGGATTGCTGACACTGTGAAGCTTTGAGCTCGTCTTTCTGCACCCCGAGGCTCCCGCATGGGAAGGGGGGCGGATTCTATCCTCTTGTCTACCCCAGTTGCCCAGTGGGACCCATGGCGGGGACAGTGGCTGTGGTCAAGGACATCGTGTCCACGGAACAGAGTCATGCTTACCGACCGAGGGAGAGCAGAGACTTTGTCCCGACCCTGTCCGCTGTGTGTGGTCTCAGCAGGGCCAGGGTGGACCTCCCGCGTAGGCCACTACTTACCTGCCCAGCTCTGCTCCCTCCGTTGTGCACATGTCAGTCCCTGAGCTCGGCACGGCATGTGTGGCTTGCCACAAAGACACGTCAGCGGGCTACCCCAGCGGATGCTGAGTCCCTGTATTCAGCAGCTTCAGGCTACCGACCTTGGGCTGGCTTCCTTGTTTCCCCAGATTTGTGGCCGCGGGCACTGGAGGAATTATGGGGTTAACAGAGGAACTTCCAACGTGTGGCACTTCTGCAGAGGGGTGCCTTCCAAGAGAAGCAGAGCGGCTTCCCCCATTAGGAGTGGTTTGTGGCCAGGAATCTCCGGGCTGTCACATCTAATTATGCAGCCTAGTAATCAGCAGAGAACTCGGTAGCGTCCCGACTCGGGAAAGTCGGCATCTGTTCTAAATCCTGCCCTCAGAGCAGGAGCAGTGCCAAATACTGCAAAGACTGCTTAGCTGGGTACAAAAGATGCTGTCAACAGGCCAAAAATGGAAAGGAGTCTTGGTTTGATTTGAATGAGCTATTTTTTTTTTTTTATGGGATAGAAAAAAAGTAATTGAATTACATCCAGTAAAAGTAGGCTCCTACGTTTTTTGAAAAAAAAAATAGACACGTTGTGTCTGGTTAGAAATAGAGATATTCACTGCTTTGGCTTCAACATACAAAGCAAAAATCCATGACCCCCTGCACGGGCTCGGGTAACAGTTTTTAAAGACTATTTCTTTGAGACTGTGCGTGGCAGGTGCGCTCTAATTTCTCAGGAACCCGGCCTCCCAGCCAACTGCTAAACTTTTAAATTGCTCCTTCTTTCCATGTCAGCTGACCACGAGGACAGATGCGCCGTGTGCCACCGAGAGACACCTATTCGTTCCTGCTGACGTGGGTGCCGCTCTGTGCCTGGGGAAGAGCAAACCCCTTCACCATCGTTGGTCACATTTGCCTCAACTTTGCTGTCATACTTGGTCATTGGGCCTTTACAGTAAAAAGCCGGGTCAAGCCTTAAGGCTGGAAGGACACGGTGGCATGGGGTACGAACATCCTTCCTTCCTGGGGTGTACGTGCCCCTTGACGGGATAAATCAGCCCCGTGTGGAAGCACTTTTTACAAAGAGGGATTTCAAACCTTTGTGGACAGAGCCACCAGGAGGTGGGCCATCCAATGGATGGAGGCGTGGGGGCAGGTGGAGAGTGTGATCTACAGGTTTCTGGACCTTTCCACTGTGGCTGGAGTGAGGTGAGGGGCGATATCGTCAGCGATATCGGAGTATGACAACAGTACCGAGGGCTTGGGTTCCTGGGCCCAATCACGTGGCCAACTTTTTCGTCCCCATAGCAGAAATGAGGTTGTGCTCCTGGAGGTGAAGTCGCACACCTTGATGATTTTAGCCAGTCAGAAGGGGTTGAGGGGTTGGAATGGACTTTTCTGGTTTCTGGATTTGCACACAAGGGTGAGGCCTGTAGCAACAGCTGGGAGCCATCTCTGAGCTCCATGCGCCGCAGCCCCAGAGGGATGAGAAGAGCTCCTGAGCCCCCTCCTAGGTACTGACACGACCAGGACATCTGGGGGCATCCAACCTGTCTCTGGTCCTCCCGGGCTCGTGCTGACGTGCCGTTGGTCCGTCTTGTCGTTCTGACATCCACATCGGCTCACATCCTCCCCCAGACACCCGACGTAGCCCGGACAAAGGTCTGAGGTCTTCACGAGTATCAGGAGACAAGTGGTCTCTAGTCTGCTTCTGCTCTGAGCTCCCCGACTGTCCCACAGGAGGACTCCTCAAATCACAAAGCAAAACTCTGTATTTGGAGACACAGTTCCGACACGTCGGTTTCTGAATCCTGTCCCTGGATTTCATCCTGCAGGGTCACCTACCAGATAATCGATGGACGGGCTCGGGGATCAGCAAACCCTCTTCCAGGCTTCCGTCTCTCTCTTCCTGAGGCTTTTCCCTGAGGACGAAACCAGGATCTTCTTGGAACCCAGGTCTCCCCAGGCAGCCCTTCTCGGTGCTGGCTCTGTGCTTTCACAGCCCACAAATCTCAGCTTCGGGAGATGAGTGAGGAGACCTCGTTTGTCACCATCACCACTTCCAGAAAGCTGCAACCCCACTCCCTTGTTTATAAAAACAAAAGCAAAACCCCGTTCCGCTGATGGCTCTGCCTTCCAGCAATATCACCCCGGTCCTCCACTTGTCACTGTCTCTACTTCCTCTGACATTGTCAACCTCGGCTTTTGGTTCACAGCTGTCCTTGTCACCCTGCTTCTTCCCAGGATCAATGTGAAACAGGCGTTGCCTGTGGATGCTCAGCTCCATGCGTGGGCCTTTCAATCCCTTGACACCTAAGCAACAGTGCCCATTTCTTCTCCCTGTCCTTGACCACCAGTTCCTATAAACACTCCCTCCCTGCAGCTCTCGACTTCCTGACTCATCTGCTCCACTCCTCCCGTGTGTGTTGAGCTTGGACCTTCACCCCCATTTCAAGGTCAGAGTTCACCGTTTGGTCATTTTCTCACATTGCCTGCTGCCCACGTGCCCCCTGCTCCAAGTATCTGGAAAAGCTCTTGTACCAGAAGAACCCCCAAATGTTCGTGTTTCTCTGCCTTAGGAGCACAGCTGAGCTCTGCTGGGGGAAAATCACAAGATGGGACAGAGGGGTGGCGTAGCGGATGCTGCATAACCAACACAGCCTCGGTTAGGCCTCCACACTCCTTGACGTCCTGCTATAGTCGGCCAGCCGATGCGCCGACGTCACTGCTACCATGTCATAAACACTTTGTTGGAGAGCCTAACAGGCCCGCGGGATACACGGCACTAAGTGGGACTAACACGCCGGCGCAGCCCGTTGCCGTCTCTTGTGGAAGGGAGGCTCGCCTAAACCGCGACAGCGTGTGCTCGCTGAGGTCCAGTCCACGGCCAGAGCCCTCGAGAATGCCTGTCAAGGCTCTCCGTTAGATCGAACCAAAGTACTTCAAACTATTTCAAGTCCAGAGGACGGCAGAAATGCACAGTCCCTTTTGACTTGACCAAAATCTTCCTTGAGTTCTATCCATGGAGCTGTGTAGACGTTTCTCCTGCCCAGGGAGCCCTCGTTTTGTCCTGCTGGGTTCGGTGGGATGAGTGTACTGTTCTTCCTCTTTGCATTTAGGGGTGGCCATATAACCGGTGGCCACAGCACTGTATTTCCAACGAGGATTATTTCAGATCCGCTCCTCTTGAGCCACGACACTCATGGAAACGCACACGGACATGGCAGGGCCTGAGCCGGGTCCGTAGTGAGGTCCACGAGCAGGGCCCCCGCCAGTGCACAGGAATATATCCCGGGAGCAAGAAATAGATTCGTTTCTGTCATTACCGCGGTGTGACTTAGCTTCATTCACTTGGCTGAGCCAGAGGCCCTAGAAGTGGACCGTCCCGGCGTGTCACCGGAACATTACCTGCCAACCTCTGGTCCCGCTCTGTTCCCAAAGATCTTCATCCCACTCCCTGTCCCCCGGTCTCCCCAGCAGTCCTGCCTCCACTGTGTTTCTCCTCTAGCTTGAGGTGTTAGGTGTTCCCTCCTCAGCCTTGTCGCTGGCGGACTTCGAAGAGGGATACTGTGGATCACGTGTGCAAGAAGGAGCAACATCAGGACCCAGGCTCGACCGGCAATCATAGGGAGGCCCAATCCAGGAGACGGGGAGCTTCAGGGGGACACCCTGTCTCCCCTCGCTGAGGGCCACCGTCATGAGGCAGGACAGAAGCAGCGAGTGGCCGCGGGACCAAGCGGCCTTGTTGCTGCAGTCTGGGCGTGCACCTCCTCTCCGGGTGCTCCCACCAGAGTCCTTGAGAAGGGCTCCCGGCCCTGCTCTTCTCTGCCTGTTCTGCACAGGGAAGCTATTAGCCTAGGTAAATACTCCTTCTCCCGAGTGACTTGATCTCTGTACTCCCTGATTCAGTTCCTTTGCAAGGTAAATAACTATAAATATTAAAACATGTCAATAGCTTTATTAATAAATGACTTCTGGCTGCCTACGAGATGCTGCACTGTGGGCTTTCGGTGGGTCTCTGGTGCATCTTTTCACGCATTTCATGCGGCGCAACCGTTGCTGGCTGAAAGATGCGTGGAACCTGGCCAGCACCTCACAGCTCGTGGTGTCTGGGTCCCCCTGCATGCTGGCTCTCAGAGTGTGAAATAATGGGTTTTATTCTCATTTCAAATTTTTTTCTTCTTATTTGGAGCACAGATAACATATATAGCCCAATATTAATACCAATTGATCTTAGATATGAAGTAGAGGGACACGCTAGTGCCCCTGCACATTTTACTGTTAAAATCTCAAATGTCCAAACCCTAACTTCTCTTCTCACCTCCATTAACTTTAATACATGTTCCTCACAAGAGCATCCACAACAATCCTGTGATGAAATGCGTTTGCAGTTAATTTGACATAATTGCCATATTATTTTTGTAAAACACCTCACCCTAGTGTCTTTTCAGGAATTGTCTTCTCAATTTTTCTCCAAGAAAACTGAGCTAGAAGTGTCATTCTTAAAACCAAGTCAGTTGGGCACCAGGGTGGCTCAGAGGTTGAGCGTCTGCCTTTGGCTTGGGTCATGATCCCGGGGTCCTGGGATCAAGTCCTGCATCTGGCTTCCTGCAGGGAACCTGCTTCTCCCTCTGCCTCTCTCTGTGTGTCTCTCGTGAACAAATAAGTAAAATCTTAAAAACAAAACAAAACAAAGTAAGTCAATTATCTGGACATGGCATCCTGGAAAACCCAACTCAAGTTTGGTGTCTTTCTATCTAATTTTGAATCTCATTCCAGAATAAGGACTCCAAGGAACAGTGGTTTCAAAATTCTACACAAATGCGATTCTACATTTTTCCTTGTGGCTTTCCCCAGCACCACCTGCAGTCTCAAAACGAACAGTGAGAGCCTCGTGGATCTGACTTGCATGGATGGGCCTGGTCCCACCACTCTGGGCAGCTCTCAGGCCATGTGGAGCAGAGCTCGGGAGGCCAGAGATCTGGCCCGAACTGTGCATTGTCTTACGCCAGTAGCAATGCTGAGGGCATTCTCAGGCACTTCTGTAGGCAGCGGGAAACCTCACCCAGTGTTTTCTCTGAAGATACATCTGATTTCCCTTCCTCTTTCCTTTTACCCAGTATGAAAAGAATTGCTCCAGGAAAGGAGGCTGAGCAAGGGCTTTACCATGGTTAAGCTCTTCTGAGGAGCATTCAGGTGACCAGCACCCTCTCCAACTCTCTCTGCCCATCTCTAGGAGGAAAAGCAAGGTGCAGTGAGGAGCAGGTATCTGGGGAGGTGACTGGTCCCACTTTAGCTGGAAAAGGTTGCTCTGATCCCTGGGTAGAGAACCGAGTGGCCAGTGGCAAAAAAAGAATCAACAGTAGTAGGTCACGGCAGTAGCCCAGGGGAGAGATTAGGTGGCTTGACTTAGCACGACAGTGAAGGATTCAGAGAGGAAAGACTCAACTGTGGAGATATTCAGGGCAGCGACTCGATTGACTAGACTAGGTGCGGGACATGAGGGGAAGGTGGGAATCCAGTGAACTTGTAAGTTTTCCACTTGACCAACAGAGGGGACGGTGATGTCATTTACTGAGATGGGAAAAACTTGGCAAGTGATAGGTTTAAGGGGAAAATTAGTGTTCCAGTTGGTCATAGAAGATTTGTGAAGCTGACAATGATCCTTTTGGTAGAGAATCCAAATAGGTAACTATAGAAACACCCCTGGAGCACAGAAGGGTGATGTGATCTGCAGATCTAGAGACATTTCCAAGCAGATGAGATGTAAGGCTTTGAACGGGCAGAAGTCACCTCTGGATACGGCATCCTTTGGAGGGGGTGATGAGGGAGGGGAGGGTAAGGAGTAAACCCAAGGGTGTGCTAATAGTTATTTAAAATGATTTTTTAGACTTTTATTACAGGAGACATCACTCACTTTCAAAAGGCTTATTAATAGAGATAAAATGCACATCCCATGTGACTACCCCTAAATCCTGTCCTATCCCCCCGATTATTCCTCAGACCCAGCATTTAAAAAATGCACTACATACACACATTTACATGCGTATACAGAAATATACCATACTTAAATGGTGTCTTTCCCTGCAATGGTGTCTTTTATTTTCACTTAATATATGTCTCAGAGATCTCCACCCGTCAATATATATAGATTTAACTTGATTCTTTAAACAGCTACTCGGTGTTCCATATAATTAACATGTCATGGTTTACATAACACTTCCCTCATCAGTGGATATTTAGGTTGTTTCTAGTGGTGTGCCCTAACACGCCAACATCTAGAGATTGTTTGGGTTCAGGAAAAGATGAATGGCTCTACCAAAGTGTCCTAAGATAGAGGGAGTGACCAGAGAAGAGGACAGGGAGCGATGTTCATGATTCTGGAGGCCAAGGGAGGAGGGGACTTGGAAAAGAGCAGGGGCCCCAGTATTTTGAACACTACTTAGAGGTTAAAGTTGAGGACCGAGAAGCATCCATTGGATTTGGGAACATGAAGCTCATTAGTGACCTGCTAAGGCTGTTTCAGGGGAACAGGAAGCACAGAAAGCAGATGAAAGTAGGTTGAGTACGACCCAGCAAGCAGAGCCCCGCTCTGTCTTTCTACGAAGGCTGCTGAGAGAGAGAGCAGCTAAGTGGGAGCAATGGCCCCGGGCAGGGGCGGGGAGGGGAAGTGGGGTTGGGGGAGGAGCACTCTTTCTTCCTCTAGGATTCTCTGCTCCCTCCTTCCCTCGGTCTATGCTGGAACATAGTAGATACTTTACAAATAGTGCTGAAATAAAGAAGGAATAATGTGCATCTTCCTGGTGGACTTGTTTTCTAACAGGAAGATGTGTGACACTCCCCTGGAAAAGCGTGGCACCTGCTCTACTTACTACAGGTCACACTGCCAGGGACTGTCACAGGAGAGACATTCCAGCAGCTTTCTTTCCTCCAAGCCCTCCCTTCCTTTTTTTTTTTTTTTTAAAGATTTTATTTATTTATGAGAGACAGAGTGGGGGGAGGAGCAGAGGGACAAGCAGACTCCAAGCTGAAGGCGGGGCCAGATGTGGGGCTCAATCTCAGCACCCCAAGACCAAGACCTGAGCTGAAACTGAGAGTTGGCCACTTAACCGACTGAGCCACCCAGGCGACTCTAAGCCTTTCCAGTCTCTGATTCACAAACTAAAGGCACCAAGACATCAGACCTGTGGGATTAAAGAGGTGCCTGGGTATTTCTGGTGATGTTGTGACATCCCCTCCGAGCTGGTGCCGGTCGGGAAACCGCGCTTCCTCCAGCCCCTATCCCACTGGGTGATCGTCACCTCTGGTCTCTGTTGCATTGGAGAATTTCTTTAGCTGCGATGCTAGCTTTGGAGAATCAGAATCGGGAATTTTTTTTTTTTAATAACACATGTAATTGTTAGGAAAGGAAAAGGATGTAAATACCTTGGACCTCGTGAGATGTACTACGTGTGGCTGGGAGGGTGAGTGAACATTTTCATTATAAAAGTGACCAAGCTGAGGCTCTGGCAAGAGGCCATGCTGCAGGGAGGCTGAGCCCACCTTCCAGAGAGATAACAGTCATGTCAAGTGCAGGGCAGCTGCGACGCCACGGAGATGGTGCTTCCCGCCACTGGCTGGGTCTGGCCACTGCGCTCTGACTCCAGCTTCTCAAAACATAAATTGTCTTTAAACACCCAGGACCTGCCTACCTCCTGCTGCCATCTTTGGACCAATTTGTCAATCCCTGCTCATTCCATGGTCCTTTTTTTTGAGTCTTGATAACGCTTCTGAAGGGAGCTGGGGACACTTTTGCCATTCATCACAAAATAATGCAACATTCTGTACATTTATTACAGTATACATTATGACTGCACTATTAACTTAAAAAAAACTTTCATTTCTCTGAAGTTTTCCTTTATCTTTACCAAACAGATCCCCAGTATGACTGAGAATTTAATACCCTAAAGTTTAAGGCCGGTTTGTAAACACAGTCCCTGGTGTCTACTATTGATCTTTTGCTATTTTAATGCATTTTTACTGACCGACATGTCCTGTGGTAAAGAATATTGCCTAAATTAGTTATCTGATTGGTTCTTTTGATTAATGATGGGCCTGTGCTTCATTACACATGACAACATGATCAGAATAATCACTATTGCTCTACAAGGCAGGCCTGGCATTTTTTATTCCTTCATTTTTAAAGTTCATTTATAAAATTATTTAATGTATACGTCCTAAGTTGTAATTTATTTACATGACACTTTTTTCGATGGGAACTGTTGTACTGTGTCACAAATGGCTAAGAAAACAAGGTAAACTAGATGTACAGATCAATGTCTCTTGGCTCAAGGGGGAAAAAAACATAATCAAGATTCAGGAGCTGACCTTGTACCAAAGTCCAACTTGTCACAGAACAAACACTAAGATACCCAACAAATCACCAGAACAGCAGGACGTGTTCTCATGCAGTCTCTTCTCTGTCGCCTTCTCTCTGCCCGGAACTTCAAGCCGACGGAGTTCTCAACTTCTCTCCCTCTGCCCACGGGACAGTCCTGGCCCTGCCTTCCAGCCCGCGCTCGTCAGGGGCCCTTCTCTTTCCTGCACTGTTTGGCAAGAAGGCCCATCAGGGATTCGGGATATCCGAAATCAGAATTTGGCCCAGATCTGAGTTATCAAATCGGGCCTGCTTTGTCTGAGTTTGTGTGGCCTTGTATTAATTCCAGAGAAATGTAAAGATGCCAATGGAGGTTACGAAGTTACTGGCGATCCCACTCCTCAGGGTACCTGCCTTAGTTATGGTTTGGCTTGTATAGCAATGAGCTGGATACTCAGCTTGAAGTTATGGGTAAACCTGGCATATTTGGGGCTGCGAAAGCTTTTTCTCTCCCCTATATCTGGCTGGCTTTCTAACAACGGCCAAGAAGAAAAGCTTCTGCCGTCAGTTATGTCATTTTTGTGAATTTCTGGACTTCAGGTGACTCTGGTTCCCAGGGAGCTGATGCTGGGCCCCAGGAGTCAGCTGTGCAGCTCAAAGTCAGACCCACTGAAATCCTTCCTGTAAAGACCCGTTGCTCGAGGAAACCCGGCAGACCTTCTAGCTACCCCTCCCTCTGGAGGAGTTTGGGGTCAGAATGACATAAGCCTAGGGACGTGCTGGATTGCATTGTTTTTTTCTAGACAAGACACGATTGTCTTCCTCTCTGTCTTGCTCACTCTCGCCTCCTTCAAATGGCCTCCACTCCCTCCGTAAGGGGCCTTGTCATCCCTCTCATGTTCCTTTCTGCTCCTGTGGCTCATTCCAGCACCACTCTGAGTGATCGTACAAGGTACCTGTGCTCTATGCTTTCACGTCGGTCAGTGATGCACAATGCAAACTCTTAATCTGACATCAAACACTGGACAAAATGCGTGAATGGTGTCAGAGATGGGATAAAATAGAGTATTTCCTTTTATCCTTCAGAATCCTCAACCATCCTGTGTACAGGATGTCGACAGCGACATCGGCCATTCACCAGTTGACCGACCGCTGTTGAACTTTGGCACAATGTGGGTGCCCCAGAAGGTCAAGTGGGCTGCGGGCTACCACAGAAGTGGTGTGTTTGGGACCCTTCCAGGATGGAGAACACATTCCTTTCCGCAGACAAACCAAACCTCCACAGCAGACTCCTCTCCTTCTCGAGTTCCAGGGCATATGGGCTTGCCTTCTACCACACAGGGGAAGCCTCCTTTCTGATGAGGAGGGGTTTCAGCTCTATATACTGTTTCCTGTGATTCATGGCAAGTCCTGGCACCTAAGGCATCTTGCCGCGTTATAAAAAGCAAAACAGACTCAAAGCACCCCACAGCATATAACAAAGTGAAAAAGTTCAGCCTTCTACACATTGCTTGAATTTTAAAGTAAGTAGAAGGACAAGACGTGGGTTCCCAAGCAAAAACACTTAAAGTGAAGTAGATTTATATGGTTCTTTTTTACCCCTGGACTTAATTAATGTTGTAAATAATGCCTCCTATCTTCTGCATAATGATTTGCTCTGTTATGCTATTAAAAAGTTCCGTTACATCAGCTCACACAGACAGTCATTTGCACAGCTTAGACATTAAATAGAACTTTGGTTAAAAGCCTACCACAGGAAATGAGTGTGTGTGTGTGTGTGTGTGCAAGAGCGTGCGTGCATGTGTGTGCCTGTTGCCTTGTGAGGCTTTCTGGGGTATAAGATAAGCCAGCAAGTGAGATTATGTTGAATATGCAAGTTATATGTTAATATGATTAAATGACTACTGGATCGCCCAACATAATCAATTGAAATATTCACCAACTTTGTGTTGAAATTGGAAGAAATTATTACCTTGAGGCTGCCAAACACATTTTGCAGCTTTGCATTTGCAATAATGCGTGTCTCACTTAGCATTTAAAAACATATTTTTGACTTTAATAAAGCAAGATGAGTCTATTAAAGAGATACTCACTAGTATGGAAGGCAGATCCAATAAGCACGGAAAACCACCCAGAGGAAAGGCAGCTGGGCCATGGAGGTGCCTCCTGCCCTTCCCTCCCTCCTGCCCTCCCTCGGTCCCTTCCCTCCTTCCTCATAACCACACTGCACGTGGGTTGAGGGGGACTCAAGGCGAAGTTTTCCAAGGAAAAGTATTCTATTCCAAGCCATTCATACTAATTTATCATTGAATTATTTGCCTTCACTCTAAAAATCCTACAAAATGATTTAGTCTCTTGATGTGATTTACTTGTATTTTTAAACTCCATGCAACACCATCCAGATCACAGGGATGCAAATGTGTCTTCTCTCTCACTGAACAAGCACAGCTAAAACAAATAAAATCAAAGATGCATATTCCTTCGCTGTGGCTTTGCAAAATATAAGTGATGGGGGGAAGGCAGCCAGTCATTCGGCGCTGGTCTGTTATTGACAACAGCAGAAGTAAGAATTAGAAAACAAATCCCCTTTTAAATGAAATGAAGTCAGAGGCCCACCTCGCTCGGGAAATACTAATTGGAACTACCTTGCTAATGCTAGCGAGTCACAGGAAGGAAACATTAAGTTATTATTTTTAATAATGTTTACAAGTATATCCAGCCATTTCCAGCCGGTGAAAGATGTCAGCCTTGGCCAAACGTGGCAGATCTACTTTTCACCAAAGATGCTCCTCGTCTTCCCCCTGATAGCAATCATTAATTTTATTTTTTAACTCGGTCTTCAAATGAAGACAGATGAGCTGGAGAGTTTTAAATGCAGGCTGCTTATGTTCAGAAAAATGGCTGTGAGATAGTAGATCACGGCATCTGAGCCGAGGCCAGTTACTGTTTGGGAAGAAAATAAAAACAAACCTAAGGTGAACAGCGGAGTGGGCCTGAGAAGAGGCACCGGTGAGAGAGGGGGTGAGGTCTGTGCGCTGCTCCTCGGGCCGGCTCATTTCCTGATTGCTTTAGAGACTTCGAGACATAATTATTGTTAATTGCTCCTGATAATTTTAACATTACAGTTTACTATTTATTTCTTATCAACAATCTTCTTAAGTGTCATAGATCAAAATGTCTCTTAGGTGTCACATCATTCATAGTATCGTGCCTTATCTTTAAAAACGGGTTTCTCATTCATGTAATTTTGTCCAAGAAGCCGTATTTTCTCATCAAATATCAATTTCCTTTACTTGGTTGCTTTCATTTTATCTTGAAGTTAAGGATTTGGGACCTGACCTCACCACAGGCCGCTCCAAGAAGATTCAAGGCACCTCATCTTAGAGGTTGTGAAGGAACTTTCCTACTTGCATGTAGCAAATCTTTTTACTCTCGGAGACCATCTGAGTGAGATGCTTGTGGTTCCATTTCATGACTGGTTTGGAGTGAGCACAAGGAAAAACGCGGAGGGGTGGGGAGGAAGGAACATAAAATAAACGTGATAGAAGGTCACCAGAATGGTGAGAATCTGGCCCTCCATAAAAGCATTGGGAATACTGGCAAAAAAATGTTTAAATCCAATTTTTCTGGAACTCCAGAAATTAACCCCAAACCTCCAATGATCGGAAGAGCATTTATTCTTGAGAAAAATAGTTAAGATAAGAATAACAAACATGAAAGCATTTTAACTTGCTCCATTTCCACTCCTCTCCCCAGCTCCATGGTAGTCTCAGAATCACAGTAGATGTGAAAACCAACTAAAGTAATTGTCACTATTTTACCTGTTTGGCAGATGGCCAGAAAAGCCTCATTCACAGGGCCTGTATTTATCTGACTCAAAGCTCCTTCAGTTGGAAGAGTCCTACTGCCATGGTGTTTGTTGAAAACAATCAGCAGAAATTATTTAACACTGCAGTGGTCTGAGGCAGTGCTTCCAGTTGGGGTAAACAAAAAACTGGCCAAAAAAAAGAAATATCTGAGAATGAGATGACTATAAGAACTGACATATTCCTATGGACCCAGAGGAGCACGTATAGCATAAGACTGCATATTCCCAGGGTCATAGCACTGCCAGGAAAGATCTGAGAAAGCCCCACTCTCACACCTCTGGCCATCCTCAAGTCTCTGAACACTCAGGAAGTGGAGGCTAGGGCAGAGTTATAAACCACTGGAGCGTTGAAGTGGTGCCTCCACATGTAGAGTGCCTCAGCAAAGGGTGGGGGACATTTGGCTCAAGGCATGTAAGGAAATCTCTGTTTAGTTATTAACTGACCATGGAGCTAACCAAGAAGAGACTTCAGTGGCTGCAAATAACAAAAACAAACTTAACAGGATTGATTCAGGAAAGTCACTGCACAAACAAAAATAATTGCTATGATAAGCAATAAAAACAACAAACCCTGAGAAGGGGAGAATCTGATATCCAGAATTGCCATATTGTAATATTGAAAATGTTTAGGTTTTTTAAAAATATTTTATTTATTTATTCATAATAGACATAGGGAGAGAGCGAGAGGCAGAGACACAGGCATAGGGAGAAGCAGGCTCCATGCTGGGAGCCTGACGTGGAACTCAATCCCGGGACTCCAGGATCATGCCCTGGGCCAAAGGCAGGAGCCAAACTGCTAAGCCACCCAGAGATCCCCCTGAAAATGTTTAGTTTTCCACAACAATGACAACAACAACAAAAGAGACATGCAAAGAAGCAGGAAAGTATGCCCCATAAAGATGAGAGCATAAATAAATGGAATAATAAAAAAAGATATTAAAAAATCAATGAAACCAAAATTTAATTTTTTGAAAAGATCAAAAGAGTGACAAAATTTTGGCTAAACTTGCCAAGAACAACACAGCAAGAGCAAAGAAGACTCAAATTGTTAAAATCAAGAATGAAAGAGGGGGCATCTCTATGGGTCTTGCAGAAATAAAAAGGATTACTTTGATCAACTGCATGCTAGAAAATTAGATAACTTAGATGAAAGAGAAAAATATTTCTAGAAAGACATAAGTCACCAAAAGTGACTCAAGAAGAAACAAATAATCTGAGTAGATATATAATGAGAAAAATGATTGAATAGCAACTTTAAAAAACCATTCCACAGGCCCAGTTGTCTTAAGTGGTTGATTCTACCAAATGTTCAAAGAATTAATACCAATCCTTATGAATATAAACAAAAATTCTCAACAAAATACCAGCAAATCAAATCGAGCCATATACACATATATATAAACAAAACGGAAAAACAAAAAAATAAACAAAACAATATATATGAAAAAAATTAAAAACATAAACAAAGCAAAAATATATAAACAAAAGTATATATAAACAAACTATATATTTTTATATATTTAATATATAATGTATATTATATATTAATATGCAATATATATTATATATCCATATAATATATATTAACACTATATATCATATTAATATAATATATTTATATATCTAATACATAAAATATTATAAATTTATAGATTTAAAGATATATATGAGTAAATATGTATGAAGGACTATGTTTTAAGTAAAATTCACCCCAAGAATGCAAGGTTGGTTCAATATCTGAAAGTCAGTCAATGTAATACAAGATATTAATAGGATAAAACTGATCATAAGTATCTCAACAGACTCATGAAAAAAATTTTTTTTGATTCAGGAAAAATTTATTTTAAGTGCCAATATTTAACATGCTTTCGTGAAGAAATGACTCAACAAACTACGAATAGAATAAAACTTTGCCAATTTGACAGAATATCTACAAAGAAATCAAGGTGACATTTTAGTGGTGAAAGACTTTTCTCTTTAGATCAAAAGCAAGACAAGAATGTCCACTTTTGTTACTCCTATTCAACATTCAACATTGTATTGGAGATTGTAGCAGGTTAGATAAGAAAAATAAATAAAAGACAATGAGATTGGAAAATCTATTTACAGATGATAATATTTTTCTCTTTCATTTTATATGTAGGAAATCTCAAGGAATCCACTAAAAACTATTAGAACAAATAAATACGTTCAGTGAGGCTGTAGGATATATGATCAAACATATTTCTACATACTAGCAATGAACAACCAAACCATTAGATTAAAAAAGCAATTTGATTTGCAATAGAAACTAAAAGAATCAAATAGTTAGGAATACATTTAGTAAGTAATTGAGAGACTTGTATATTTAAAACTATAAAACATTATGGAAAGAAACTACAGAGATTAAGGAGTGCGCTTGTGATGAGCACTGGGTGCTGTACGGAAGTGTTGAATCACTAAACTGTACACCTGGACCTGATATTACACTGCGTGTTAACTAACTGGAATTTAAAGAAACACTTAAAAAAAACATTGGTGAAAGAAATTAAGTAGATCTAAACAAATGAAAAGATATCCCTTTGACATGGATAGAAAATTAGATTAGGCAAAGATTCTTAAATGAATCTGTAGACTTAATGCAGTTCCTACCAAAATGCCAGCTGCTTTCTGGAAGAAATTGGAAAGCTGATCGTAAAACTCATATGGAAACACAAGGTATCGAGAATAGCCAAAACAGCCTTGAAAAAGAAGAACAAAGTTGAAGGCATTATACTTCTCAGTTTTACAACTTACAACAAAACTATGGTAATCAATACACCATGGTACTGACATGAGAATAGATATAGAGATAAATGTAATAGACTTGAAACTCAAGAACTAAGCCCTTATATTTATGATTTATGGTCAACTGATTCTGGACAAAGGTGTCAAGACAATTCACCATCCACAAAATCTAATTCAGAATGGATTACAGTCATAAATATAAGAGTTAAAATTATAAAACTGTTAGACGAAGACAGGAGTAAATCTTCATGACCTTGGGTTCGGCACGAGTTTTTAGCTATGACATAAAAAGTACAAACAATGAAATTTTAAAAAAATAGATAAATTCATCTAAGTTAGAAACTTCAAAGAATACCATCAAGACACTGAAAAGACAGCCCACAAGATGGAAGAATCACCTTATGAAGGTGTTCTAGCCAGAGTATATGTGTACTCTAAGAACCTCATAATAAAAAGATAAATAACCCGATTGAAATACGGGGAAAATGTTAAAATAAACATTTTCCCAAAAAACTTACAAATGGCCCCCAAAACCTGTTCAACACCATTAGTCTTTAGGGGAATTGCAAATGAAAACCACAATGAGGTACCACTTCCTATCTCTGAGGATGGCTAAAATTAAAAAAGATGGACAATCTAAGTATTTGCAAGACTGCAGAGAAATTGAAATCCCATACATTCCTGATGGGATTGTAAAATGGTGTGGCCCCTTTGGAAAACAGTCTTGCAGTCCACCAAAAATTGAAACAGTTAGCATATGAGTCAGCAATCCTACCCCTCAGTATATGCAGTAGATAAATGAATACAGATGTTCACATGAAGACCTGTACAAAAATTTTCATTGCAGCATTGTCTGTAATAAGCAAAATGTGGAAACAACTCAAATATCCATAACATAATGAATGAGCAAATAAAGTGTGTGGTATCCATTCAATGGAAAGGCAAGAAAAAAAATGAAGTACTGATAAACCTACAAATGAATGAATCCTGAAAACTTTGTGCTAATTAACGAAGCCAGTCACCAAAGACCACATGATGTATGACTCCATTTCTATGCAGTGTCCAGAATAGGCAAATCCATAGAAACTGAAGATGGATTAATGGTCATCAGGGGTGGGGCTGGGGGAGTGGAGGAAGACTGCTAGTGGGCATAGAGGTTCTATTTGGGCTAATGAAAGGGTACTCACATGAGACACTAGTAGTTGCATAACCCTGTGAATATACTAAAATCCACTTAATTGTACGTGTTAAAAAAATAAATCTTATGGTTTGTGATTCCTACCTCAATAAACTGTTACTTCTTAGCTATTAAAGCTATTATTTAGCAAATATGATGACAAAGACAGGAAAGACAATTCCCCAACTGGTTTGACTTTTTTGCCATTATCAGCCTCACAGAGAGAGAAGAGAAAGAGAAAAAGGAAGCCAGAAATGATAACTTTGGTGTTTCAGTGGAGATCAAGAAACCCAGCATTGGGTGCTATTAAGACTGTCCTTGTCATGGTACAGGGTACATTCCACCTTTCCGGTGGGTGTGACAACTGGAACAAGGCAGGGCTGCTTTGCTCATCTCTATCTCCTTCTGCCAATGCCTCACTCTCTGCACATGCCACAAAGCCTTGAAAATATGATGGCCCCAATAAATTATAGGTGAATAAATTGACTAACCGCCTAATGGATGCAAATCCCATAAAAGAACTGTGAAGTCATGGTGATGATGGTGATGATGCTGAGTAGCACTATTTATGGAGAGGCTAGCTAAACTAGCTTTGAAGGAACTCTCCAAAGGTGACTTCTAGAAATCACTTCTGCGATAGATAAATTGCAGAAATAAGCATCGAACTGCCCAGGGTTACTATGGTGAAGTTCAGCTATCGTATGGTGTCTATGTTTCTTTTTTAAGTGTTTATTAATACTTTTCTGACTAATACGTAAGAGTTGGCAAAGAAGGTGAGCACAAAATGCTATTTTTTTAAAGATTTATGTATTTATTCATGAGAGACAGAGAGAAGCAGAGACACAGGCAGAGGGAGAAGCAGGCTCCTTGAAGGGAGCCTGATGTTGGACTCGATCCCAGGACTCCAGGATCACGCCCTGAGCCAAATGCAGATGCTCAACCACGGAGCCACCTGGGCGTCCCCAAAATGCAATTTTTAAAGCCATTCTCAAATTTTATTTCTCTTTGAGGTTTGTTTTCTTCTTCCCTTAACACTGGGCTTTCTGTTTTGGAGGAAGGAGCTCAGGTCAGGACCACGGCTGGTCTTTCTGCGCTCCCGGGCTACGTCTGTCCGTGGCTGCCGGCAAGCCATCTACTATTGTTTAGATTTCTGATTTACCACGGTCATCATTCTGATGATATTTTGATATTTTGATATTTTGGGGGGAGTGAAGGGAAAGTTCCTGCAGCTGCCTTGCTATTTTCTATTAGGGGCCCTTCTTCCCACATGCCTCGCTTCAAAGCCTCTCCTCATTTTTCCTCTCTACCTGCTTTCCCTTCCCTCTGTTGTCTTTTCCTGTAGGCGACAGAGGAGGCAAGAGGCCAGTATGATCTTCCGAATGGAGGAAACAAAGCTTATCAAGCATATGGAGAATTTGTAAAATGAAAGGAGGCATATGATGGGGTGGCTGGGAGAGAAAGTAATGGTCCAAAGTGGGGAGAAGATAAACTTTGTTCCTGTTAGCATTGCCATCGCTAATAATTTAATGATACTCTGTGCTGTGTCGGTAGGAAATTCCTTATATCTTGCAGAAATAGAAATGATTGAAACGGAACAGCAAGAATTGGTGTAAAAACAGGACTACAGAGGTTAAACAGGTTGAGGTGTCTGGCAACTCCAAAAACAGATGAGAAATATGACCCTGGGGTGCAGCAAATTTAATCTCCAAGCAGGTTTATTGTTTTATCAGGTTTTTGTTTAAGAAGGGTTTCATTATATATAACATCGAGATAAATTTTTGCACAGCAGATTTATTCAACAGGTTTATTCCTTTACTAGGTCTCATAGTATTTTACCATACGGTACGTGGGGTCTTATTCATCAAAAGGGTTTATGACTTATCATTTATGAATTTTAAAAAGTTTTACTAATAATGCAGGATGTGTTGAGATTTATAGGCAACGCATTCATTCTATTAGGAGTTTTATTTTGGAGCTAAGATGCGCTGGAGATGTAACACAAGCAAATTGCATGGTTTATTTGTAATGAGCAGACGTGGTCTCTGCAGGGCCCCCTGCTATGAGCAAGGGATTTTATTCTTCATTTTATTGTGGCCTGAGATACTCTAATGATTTCTATGAGTCAGGTCATCGGTGAGTCTAAAGCTTTGTCTAAAATGTCTGTGGCCCCTTTTCCCTGTAGTATAGCAGGCTTACCTCACTCACTGCTGGAAGCTTTGTCCTGTGAGTATTTTAAATTCCCATTTCTTCAAGTAGAGACCACCACGGCTGCTGGCGCTGAGGTCAGAAGCAATAATTTGTGCTAGTGGTCATCCTCAGTGGGGCTCAGATGGGACTCTTACCCGGGGCCAAGAGATATTTTGTAGAGGAGAGCTTCCACTTTCCTGGGGCTACTTAGCGGTGTTTGTTTCATCGTGGTGTCCTGGTTAATAAGGCTTTGTGCATAATCCCAGCAGACTGTCAACTTCTGTCTCCTGACCTACCTGGCTGTCATTTATGATTTATTTGTGGCATTTTCCATAGTCGCCATCGCATCCTAGGTCATCAGAGAAAATCTTCTATAGTCACCAAACATTTGCCGAGTTTCAGTAAAAGATTCCCCTCTCCATCTCTGTTGAGCAGACAAGTGAGCGTAATCCCAGCAGAGTTCCACCTCTTCCAGTCATCAGGATAGAAAGTCCTGGCAATGGGGCAAAGTTCTAACAGAAGTGACTCTGGTTAGAGCTTCCAAAATGGGATAACAATATTCAGAGGAAGTCAATCCTTCAGGAGAAGACACTGATGTCAGGAGGCAAGGTTAGCAATTGGTTTTCAGATCCCAGTTCAGCCCAGAATCCATCATTCACTGAGAGAGAAAAAATGATTCATGGTCAGTGACTGGTCAAAACCTATTGCACCGGCTCAACTTAGTCTTACACCTCCTGTCCCCCATATAGCTCCTTTAACTGTTGACTCCAGGACCCCGTCCTTCTTTGAAACCTATTCTGACCACTTTGTTACTCGCTGTGATTTGCCTTTATTTTTCATAAGAACACCCAGTAGGGTTGGTTTCCACCCAATTCCCTCACCACGGGTGTTACTTCCCTGATCTTCCCCCATCTGTGGTTGGTACTCATGGCTCCGCAACGTTCCCTTGTCCTTCGAGCCCTGCAGCGAGGGCTGTGGCTGGCTCCACCCGCACGGCGGGCTAACAAGGTTAACAGCACAAGATGCTCTTTGGATCTGTTTCCTCATGAGGAGCTCAGTCCAGCCATCCTCTAAAAATATCTCCATAGTTACTCTTCCTCTCTCTTGGCCATTTTCCACATTGAAGCCGGTGAATCTTTTTAAATGAAAATCTTATCATGCCACTCTCTTGAGTAAATCTGCTAATGCCTCCCCATTTCCCTGAGGACACGCTTCACCTGGCCAGTAAGGTTCTTCATGACCCTGGCCCTGCCTAGCTCTCCAGGTTTATTTCAAGCCCTCCTCCCTCACTCACCAGTGTTCGGGAGCTTTTTCTTCCTAAAAGCATCAAGCTCCTTCTCAGCTCTGAATCTCTGACCCTTGGCAATTGTCATCTCTCTTCTTCTATTCTTTCCCCGGCTCCCTCCCTGGGTCGTTTCTGTCATTTCCTCCATAATCTCCTCTTGGGATGCCAGACACACATTGGTAATGAATCTCTGCTCTTTCTTCAAAGTCCTTCTTAAAAGTCTAGTTAGATGTTACACAAATACTCAGACAAAAAATATGCATGTTTCCTTAATATGAATGTGAGTTCCATAGTGGCTGGACCATGTCTCATTCATATCGGGGTCTCCAGGATTGGTTCAATGGTGTTGAGCAAACAAGGGAACAAAGGAAGGTTTCTTGTCCTTCTCATAAGTGTTAAGATCCATTTGTGCTGGGATTTCATCTTCACATTTTCGCCTCTGTCCATGGCATCTGGCCCAGGGCTGTCTGGCTGGTTGGTCAAATCCAGAACCTTGAACTCCTTAGCACTACCCTCCTGCCAGCTCCCATTCCTTCCAGAAGTACTTGAAGGGGAGTGCTGCTAGTGCTGGTTCTGAGATTTCTCGAGGAAGCCTTAAAAGGCTAATGTTTTCCTTGCAGATTATTTGGTATATAGAGTTCTATGCAGTAGCATCGTGGCAAACACATTTGCTATATCCTATTTCTTTCTTGCTGGCAGGGACCACATCTGTTTGTGTGCCCGCCCAGCCCTCCATGAAATTATGTTACATAATATTTAACAGAGTTATCCCATCCCCAGAGGAAAATCTCACTTGGTATAAACAAACAGTCCCTAAAGCATGGTCTACAAAACCCGTCTCAGAGACCTTTGAGGGAGTCTTTTAGGTCAAAACTATTTTCACAATAATACTTAGACATAATTTGCTTTTTTCCAATGCTGACATTTGCTCCGATGGTAAAAAGCAATGATGAGTAAAATGGCTGGTGCCTTAGCAGGAATCAAGGCGGTGGTACCAAACTGTACTAGTAGACATTGAATACTTCACTGCCATATGCTCATGATAAAAGAAAGAAAGAAATCCGTTTTATTTGAAAATACCCTTGGTAATGTAGTAAAAAATATAATTTTTATTAAATCTTGACTCTTAAGTACATGTCATTTTATTATTCCGATTGAAGAAATGGGAAGTATGCATAAATCAATCTCTCTTCTTCCCAAAGTCCAATGATGTGGGTATTTCAAAGAAGTACCCTTGGGCAGTAGTTTGAATTGTGAGCTGAGAGAGCTGGCTTTTCTCATGGAACACCATTTTTACTTTATATAATGTTTGACAAACTATGGTTATTCAGACCCGGGCGTCTGGCAGATGTTTTCTCAAAAATGAATAAAGGAAAATAACTAACAATATCCATTGCCAATGATGAAATGTAAGCCTTCAAAGTAAAATTATATATTTTAGAAAAATTTTATGTGCCACTATAAGCTTCACAGTTCCCAATATTTTAAGAATTTTCTGATGAGATCGGTGGAAATATTAAAGAATATAATGTTTCAATTTTGTGTAATGAAACATATCAACATGGAAGATATGTGTAATTCAATGAGCCAATAACTGCCCAATGATCAATGCACGATGTCACCCAATCATGCCTGTGTAAAGATGCATTCAAAAAGCAAGATAAACCGATGGATTTTAGTGTAACAGAGTATATGAGAAAATCTTTGATGTGGCTTCTGATTCCACACTGCACCTAACCTTCCAATGGTTGCCATTTGTTGAGTTTTAGTAGAGTATCAAAAAAGAATATCCACAGTTATCTGAAGCGATTATTAGAACACTCCTCCCTTTTGTAAGTACATGTCTTTATGAGTCTAGATTTCTTGATATCCTTCAACCAAACCATGTATCACAAAAGATTGAATGCAAAAGCAGATCTGAGACTACGGCTGCCTTTGACTAAACTAGGTGTTAAAAATTTTACAAAAATGAAAAAAAAAAAAACATTCTTCTCACTATTTTTTTTCTTTTGGTAAATATAGTTACTTTTCATAACCATATGTTATTTGTGTTAAGATAGTATGAGTTTATTTTTTTCTAAGGAAATTAATAAATATTTTGAAGTTAATCAGTTTTAATTTCTAATAAGGGATACATTGATAGATATAATCTACATTTTTTTTTTTTAAAGGCTTGAACACCTCTGGTCAGGATGATCATTGTGTATTTTGCTTACTGGTGATTGTTCTAGCCACAGGCCTGCAATGAGATGTGAGGGGAATCCTGTCTGGAGGAAAGATTGTGTTGCTTTGAAAGCGCAAAAAGAAGAGGTGGTCTAGGTGGTCTTTCTTCCTCTGCTGGCCGTCATCGGGTCTCTATGTGATGGGCTGACGGCAGGCTTCTTGTAGGACCTTATGCTGATGGATGGAAGGCAGCAAAGTGAAACATAAAAATCACTTGGGTCCTGGTCAACATTGTTGAACTGTAGGATTAACCAGCCCTGGAGCTGTCTTGTCCCTAAGCTTGATGATATTTGAGAAAATAGGGTTTTTCTATTGCTTAAGCCATTTGGGTGGGGGGTTCCCTTCACTTAATAGCCAACAGTGTTCTGATATAGGAATATCCCCCAAACTTTGAACATATAAAATAACTCCTGACCAGGGTGAAGAGTCTTTTTTTTTTTTAATCCCTTTTGAATTTTTTTCAGTACAGAGCTCAAATTCACATCTGCCTCAAAGATCATTAGTGCTGCATGCCCAATCTCTTGGTTTTATATATTGCAGTTTGTATGTGGGCATATGATTTTTCCTCCTCATAGCCCCTCTTACCATCCAAACCAGCAGAAAAATAAATAGCCATATAAAAGAGGTGAATGTTATAGACAACAAGAAACTGCCGGGATCTATGCCGTGCTTCCCCCAAAGAGTCATTTCAGTCTATTAGGCACATAATGCATGTTTTAAAAAAGAACCCGTTGTAAATACATATTTGTTTAGATGGACTGCAGCACACAGAGAATCTCCTGGGGAGAGAGGATGTATTTTACAACCTGCCGAAAAAGATCCTGGGAAAGGTAAAATAAGGACAAACAGAAAGGCAGAGAAACCCCCACCCACCCCCTATCCCGACCTCCGGAGGCTGAATGCAAGCCCAGTCCCAGGACGGCACTCTTGGGGATGGCCTGACCTCAGACACTTTGATCTCAGAGGTGAAAGACCCAGGTCATTTGCCTCACTGACCTCTTTGGACCATTCATGCTAAACCTGGGATCTGAGGAGACAGCACTTTGGGCTCATACTGGAAAATGCCAGCACCAGGTTGATGATTAGTACCATGTAGGAGGGATCTTGAGAGAGAAAAGCCAGGTGCCTACTACCGAATCTCAGGCCCTAAGAGGTGCGGGGGGTCCTTTTTTATCTTTATTTCATGGATGAGCCATTCTTCTGCATTTTGCCAGAAAACATCAGCTTTTGGGTACAACTAGAGTGCCCCATTCCCTTAGGAGTAATTACTCAGATGATGATGTGCACTTCCTGTGGTGTCGCATCAAGAGGACTGTGATGTCAATTTGTCTATTCATCAATGATGCTAAGATTGCTCACCTGGTTAAACCCTAACTTCCCCATCTCTCCATTATACAAATAACCCTGTGATTTTATAATTAGTGAACCATCTGTGGGACAATTCTTAGAGATCATGTAAATAGCCTGCTCCCCAGTGATTTTTCAACCAGCGGTTTTATCTTATTTTTTTAAGATTTTATATATTTATTCATGAGTGACAGAGAGAGAGAGAGGTGCAGAGACACAGGCAGAGGGAGAAGCAGGCTCCATGCAGGGAGCCTGACGTGGGACTTGATCCCGGGACCCCAGGGTCATGCCCTGGGCTGAAGGCAGGCACTAAACCGCTGAGCCACCCAGGGATCCCATCAACCAGTGATTTTAGAACAACCCATGATTTAGTCAATTATTACATTTATGTTTGCAAAATGGTGATTTTTTAAAATTAAGTCATTACTTCTATGATCATTAGCTGGTGTTGATAGGTAAATAAGGAGGTGTCACCATAGACTCCTGATTCTATTTTGGTCAAGTTGCTATAATCCATTATTGCTGATATTCTCTTTGATGCTCAACTTGTCTCAAATTTGGCCACTAGGAACCCCTGGGGCTTCAGGACTTCCTTGCTTTCTGTCATGGGCTGTTCCAGCGTCAGCTTGTCCCTCTTGTCCTAGAGCTGGAACCAGTCACTTCTCCCAGAAGTACTCATTCTTTGTAATGGAGAATGGCATCTGCAAACCAAGATCTGGGTTCTGGATGTTGCTCATTGCTACTGGATGGTCATTGCTTCTAGGCCATTTCAATGGACAGAGCTGGAAAATATAGTGTTTCATTTTTACCTCTTTCCTTATCTTCCTTTAACAAAATCATGACTTCATACAAGTCCCTCCAACTCACTTCCAATACCACAGGCATTTTCCCTGCTTCCTCTAACTCACATTAGTATGTCCTTTCTCAGTGAGAATTCTAGTTCCCAGCAATGCTAATCACACTAATGATATATGGATTTTTCCCCCTCTGAGTTACAGTATGCACACCATAGTTTCAAAATGAGTAATTATTGATAGCACGACCAATACCAACTTGCTAACTAAAGTTCAGGGTGTATCTTTGCAGTGGCCTTGTTCTCTTTGTAGTTGTCTTACCGGTACATTTAATGTCAGTCCAATCACATAAGGAAGTATTAGAAAAATCCAGATTTGGCTATGTTTCTCAGGATAACTGGCTGGATTCTTTAAAAGTGTCAGTGCTATGGAAGTAAGAAATAAAACAGGGCAGGGGGAGGGGGATAGTTACAAGTTATAGGAGACAAAGAGACATGGTGACCAGATGCAAATGTAAGATCTTTGGATCCTGAAAGAAAAGAAAAAAGCCATAGGGGTATTTTATATTAATTTTAATTTTATTTATTTATTTGAGAGAGAGAGAGAGAGAGAGAGAGAATGAGCACAAGCAGGGGGGAGAGGCAGAGGGAAAGCAAAAGGTAGAACAGACTCCCTTCTGAGCAGGGAGCCTGATGGATTCTAGGATCATGACCTGAGCGGAAGGCAGATGCTTAACGGACTGAGCCATGCAGGAGCCCCAGAAGGTTAATTCTTAAAAAAAAAAAAAAATTGTGAAAAACAAAACAAAACAAAACAAACAAACAAAAACAACAAACCCATTGTGTGTTAAAAATCATTTAACAAATCCACTCTATACAATGCCTTTAAAATTGACATTCCATTTCTCAGGTTTGGGGCTCTAATCCACCTGTTTATTGTTTCTGCTTTCATTCCTACTCTGTGGCTTTCTTTTCTGCTTGGTAATTTTTGATTATGAGCTTATTGCCAGGGAGCCTCTCTTCGCTCATGAGAAACCCAGGTGGAGTGTTATGAGATCATCCTCCCACAGAGGCTTTATGTCCTTGGCTTCTTCTGATGCCCCAGGATTATCACCAGTCCAAGGCAAATTCTATATTAATTTTGGGGAGGTTAATGTTTTGTGATTCCTCTGGAAGTTGCAAATTCAAACTCCAGACAGTTTAAGGTCAGACTTTTGAGTTCTTTTTTTTTAAAAAAAAGGTTTTATTTATTTATTCATGAGACACACACACACACACACACACACACACACAGAGGCAGAAAGAGAAGCAGGCTCCATGCAGGGAGCCCAATGTGGGACTCCATCCCAGGACCCCAGGATCACACCCTGAGCTGAAGGCAGATGCTCAACCACTGAGCCATCCAGGCATCCCAGAGTTTTGAATTCTTAAGTAAGCTTTTAGACCCAGACTCCTTAATGAGTTTCTGTTTCCTTTCCCTGAGATGGCCTGTGATTTTTTTTCCCCCACAGAGCCTCCTCTTTAACAGAGGATGCAGCTCTTTGAAGATCTGTGTAGAGGGAGGCATCATGTTTCAAGCCCTATTCATACTGGTCTAGGGCCAGATCCTAAGTCTTCATATAGCTTTTAAGCCTCCAGGATTGCCCTGAAGGGTATTGCCATGGGTCGGATGGTATCCCTTCAAAACAGATCTGTTGAAGTCCAAACGCCAACATTTTAAAAGGTGACCTTATTTGGAAATAGAATCTTTACAGAGGAAATCAAATAAAATTGAAGACATTAGCATGGACTGCAATCTAATATGATTGATGTCCTTGTACAAAAAGGAAACTTGGACACGGAGATAGACACTCATAGAAGGAGGAGGATGTGAAGACACAGAGAATGCAGTGTGAAGACAGAGGATTGGCACGATGCATCTACGAGTCAAGGGACGCTGAGGCTGCCAAGAGCTAGGGAGAGGCATGGGGCAGTTCTTCCCTAGCAGCTTCGGGGGGATCATGGCCCTGATGACACCTCAATTCCAGACTTCTGGCCCGTAGAGCAATGAGACAATACATTCCCATCATTTCAAACCACCCAGTTAGTGGCAGTCGCTACAGTGCTGCTAGGGAGCTGGCTCACACACCTTCCCCTATGTTGCCCACGGCCAAAGAAGGGCCACAGTGTTGGCACCTACTCCCTGCTCTTGACATCAGCTCCCTCTTCACTTCTGACCCCTGAGGATTTCCTTTCTTAAGCTCAGCTTTGTATTTTTAATATTTTTGGATTGTTCTATCTTATCCAGTGTTCCTTTGCATGTGCAGTGGGAGAGATGTCATGTTATCTCATATTCTCTACTTGGGCCCCATCGTTGACCTGTGGGCTGCTGGGAAGCCAAAGGAAAATGAGGCAGACATTTGCAGAATAAGGAGGCAGCCTGGAATGAATGCTTCCCACTAGTGCCACCCTGAGCCTCACCCGGGGGTAAGGCCCAGAGCGTGTTGCAATGTCCTCAGAAGTGGCCTGGAAACGCCAGGCTGCCAGAGGCCAGGTGAATGACACAGAGAATAGAGCTGGCTGCGTGTAACACATACCCGTTATTTTGGAACCCTCAGACTTCATGGTGTAGCAGTTATTTTTCTTTGATAGCAACCTGGATATTACATCCTTAATTCGACTGTCACATGCAAGTGTCACGCAAACTTAATGCCAAGTGGCAACTGCTCTCCAAGGCCTGAAGAGGCAGGTCACAGCGAAGGAGGGCGCGTCTGCCAAAGGGCGGCTGCCGTTTGTGAAATATTGTCACATCCTTATGGTTTCCAAAATAAAAAAAAAAAAAAGGAATTCATATCTTTATGTGAAATCCCTTGATTTTAGAATGTGGGCACTAAGAAAGAATTCAAAAAGATTTTAAAAAGTTTTTTTTTTCAGTCATACATAATATATGGATAGGCTTGTATCATCAGTTTATAAAACACAATTTGATGATTGCCTTTTCAAAATTACTAGTTATATAACTTTTCTGAAGAGGAAAACTATTCTATAAAACAATGACACACGTTTGTAGTTCTCTTTACACCCCTTTGTCACAAATGGCACATTTCCCTGTGGCAAAAAGCAAATTCTAAATGGTGGCACTTTCGTTGGTCTTTTATTTATTTATTTTTTTAAATACAGAGAAGCTCAAAAAAAATAAATAAATACAGAGAAGCTCTTGACTTTAAAGGCGTGTTTTCCTTTAAGGAGAATGATAATGAATAAAATTAGCTGGAAGCAGACATCGCTTGACCCTCAAGTTCTGAAAACAGACGGAAAACTCAAGGTCAACATAGAAACTCCAAGTTTAATTTATTCGGTTGTTTTTCTTCCTTCTCTCTCTCCAGAACATTCTATATTTTGTTAGCTTCTGTCAGAGAAATATAGCTTCATTTTGATCCACCTCTTTGGGAGGGGGCATTAAGTGGTTGTGATTCTCAGGAGGCCATTCCAGAGAGAATCACCTGCTCACCTGCCTGCTATTGCACCGTGAGGGTTGCCTGGGTGTTGTTTTCTGCTGATAGGAGGTGAACTAACTTGCTACCGGGTTTGAGGGACCAGCATTCCTCCAAGAAGATACCTATTCAGTCACACCTTTGCAATGCTTGGGTTGCGTCATGTTTCGGATTCAGGTCTGCCCACTTGTCCCCTACTGAAGGAGCAAGGGGGGAGCCAGTGACAGCAGCATGGATAGACCGTATTGATGTTGTTGTGCCACTTTCATGCTTGCTGGATCAAAGGAAGCAGAGAGCTCTAGATAGCCGCCACTCACTTGATCCATCCAGCCTCTCAGATGTGATGCTCACACTGCTCATGCTTCTCGATGTCTGTTTTGGGGCAATGCCTCTGATATGTTTTGTCTTTCCTAATACCCAAGTGTAGTTCACCATTTATCAACCTCGTATGCAATTTGGAAGTTTCTCCATGTTTTCAGCCCAAACTGTCTCTAGCCTGAGGGTTTCATAATCTTTTCCTTTTCGATGAAAATATTTTATCCACAATGCTGAGTTCTCTCAGTACTTTTGCCCATGACCTCCATAGTCCATTGGCTTGCAGGATTTGCTACTCTGCAAAATGGCTATGTGGACTCTACGGGTTGGTGAAGAGTGTGTCTTTAAATGTGTGCCTTCAAAAAAAAAAAAAAAATAAAAAAAAAATAAATGTGTGCCTTCTCCTTTATTTCCATAACCTTCCGTAGGAAAATTCTTCAACAGCTTTTGACTCTCTCTGGCTGTCAGCCTGTCTATCCTCTCACGCCATCATTCTCATAATTCAGTTGGAGTGAGCTGAGTTTTCAAAGACAAAAACTGACCACATCTTGACCGAGGTTTAACCCTTTTATGACTCCATTACATTGAGAACAAAAACCAAAACCTAGAGCATAACACTGAAAGGCCTTCACAATCTATCTTTTATCTAATTTACCAAAATTTTCTCTTGGCATGATGCCTCCATTCAGGCTACATCAAACTATTTTATATACCCCAGGTAGAAGCAACATATTGGACAGGAGGTTTTAGTTCATTTTATAAAAGCTGACTTTATATACTCAAGATCATAGCTTTATAAGATAGAAAGCAAAAGTGATAAAAGTATAGAAAGAATATAATAAATCCTTACTTATACTGAAAGATATTTGCCTGACCTCTCAGAATTCAATAAATTAAGGACATGCAAACTAAAATAAAAATAAGAGTGAACTGTACACTTCAATGTTCACAATGTTGTATATCAATTGTATCTTAATAAATCTAGGAAAAAATTAAAATGAGTAACGTTATAAAAGATTTGAATAATCAATAATAAGCTTGACTATATATGTTTGTATATGTGCACACACTTTTTTTTTAGCAACTAGAAAACTCACTCTAGTATCAAACACACATGAAATACTTACAAAAGTGACCATGCATTTTAGCCACAAGGAAAATTTCCATAAACTCCTCAAATCGGAAATGACATGAATCATAAAAACAGATCACATTAAAAATCCAGACTTCTAAAATAATCCTTGAGTTAAAAAGGAGTTAAAATCAAAATAATAAACTCATGATAAAAACAAGAGTCATGCACATATTTTTTAAAAAATCTAATGGCAACTGTATGAATTTTAAGGGTATATACTAGAAAATTAAAATGGGTGAAATTAAATGAACCACATATGTAATTCAAGAAGGTGAAGAAAAGATAATAATATAAATCCAAAGAAATAAGGAAAACTTTGATGATAGTAACAAATCCAAAATTTATGAGTTTTTAAAAAAGCATAATTAACTTTAATATCTGTTTCTCTGAAAACATAAAAAAAGTATCTGACCAGTATGGTCAAAAAATAGTATATACAAAGATATATAATATTAAAAATGAGGAAAAGAATATAACTTCAGATAATGAGGAAATTATAAAATCAAGTGAATGTTATTACATTCTAAAATGTAGCCAAAATAGAAAAAATTCTAGTAAATACAAAAACCAGTAAGATTGACTTAAGCGGACACCCTTAAAAGAGCCGAATTTGTAAAAGAAATTTTTAAATTGCAAAAAAATAAAAAAACTTTCCTAAAAATGGCACCAGATCTAGACCATCTGTAGATAAGTTGTAAGAAAACTTCAATAAAATGGGTAATTCTTATATTTCACAAAAACCTTCCCGACTCTTTCTATAATGGTAATATTTCCCTGACCCTAAAAGAAGACGAGAGTAATGTAAAAAATAAAACTTTTTAAAAAATGTATGAGCATAGATACATACAAAAACTCTAAATAAGATATGATCATGAAACTCATTACTAAGTTGAGTTCTTCTTGGGAGTGAAAGGTTACAATGTCAGAAATATATTTCTGTAGTTAATGAAATTAAGAGATTAAAATAGATACACCACATGAATAGGCACTAAGTAAAATTAATCTCTCATTCATGATTTTTAAAAGCTATAGTAAGCTAAGAAATGAAAAAAACTTTTTAAATCAATAAAGCGTTTAAGAAATATAAATTAAGCATGTAAACTTAGGAATATTTTATTTAAATTTGTTAAGAAACTAGACAAGACAATCACTGATGTCCACACCGGTGAATAAAGAAATGCAATTAAGTGAGTAGATAAAATATTGTAACAGAGAGGGGGAATAATCACTATTGAGAATTAATATGTTTACATACTTGACAAATGTAAGTAAATTCCTTGGAGTTATTACTTGAAGGTAGTTGGATACAAGATAAATATATAAAAACAGAATTTCTAAACAACAACATCTAGGAAATACACAGTGAAAATAACCTACTTGATAGCAACAAAACTCATAAAAAAAAAAGCTAACGGCATGTGCAGGACTTGTAGAAGCAAAACTATAAATGCTAATAAAGGACACAAAGGAGAGAACATAACTAAAGAGTCCTCTGAGGTAGGAAGACTTGATAATGCAAACCTGTCAAATCTCCCCACATTAATTGTCTATTCAATATTCAGTGCTCTTCTGTCTTGGACTGAGGGCTTCTTCCCCAGGAGGTAAAGCCTGAGACAAAGGCTTGCCTGCTGGGAGTTTATTTTAGGAAATGATCCAGCAGCCTCTGGAATAAAGGGAGTTTCTGAGGAGTGTCACTGGGGCACAATAGTGTCTGATACATGTCCCAATCAAATCCCAGGGAGAGATTTTTATAGAAAGGTGACAAGCAGATTCTGAGCCCATATGGGAGAGACATCACAGAAGAATCCTGAAGACAATTTTGAAAAAAGAAAACTGATGTGGGAGGACAAATTTCTCACCAAATTTCCACACCTAATCAGAGTGTGGCAATCACAACCATGTGATCTTACAAAAGAAAGAGCTCAATGGCGAAACCTGAAGAGGGAAGAAACAGGATCATGTAACTGAGGGTTCAGTTCATGACAAAGGAAGGACTTTGGGTAGGAGAGGAAAAATAGACCAATTACCCACGATGAGGATAGTCGGCTATTCATTCAAAAAATCAGACCTCCGGGACGCCTGGGTGGCTCAGTGGTTGAGCATCTGCCTTCAGCTCAGGGCGTGATTCCACGGTCCCGGGATCAGGATCGAGTCCCACATCGGGCTCCCCGCAGGGAGCCTGCTTCTCCCTCCGCCTGTGTCTCTACCTGCCTCTCTCCCTGTGTCTCTCATGAATAACTGAATAAAATCTTTAAAAAAAATTAGACCTCCATTTCATGATGTACAAAATTTCAACATAGATTTAAAAGTTCATAAAAACAGTTAAAAGAAAACAATCTTAGGGCCTAAAAAAGTACCCCTAACTAAGGTATGAAGCCCAAAGGCTCTGAACAAACAGGAGGACATACTTGACTACATTAAAACAAAAATCTTCTATAGAAAAGACAAATGATGCATTGGGAGCAATATTTATAACGTATCTTATGACATTCAGATTTTCTAATCAACAGAGAAATTCAAATTAAAACAAGATTGTCCGTTTTTATACCTTAGAATAGCAAAATTTTAGATGACTAGTATATCCTGAGCAGGCAGGGATGTAAAAAATATACAAGGCATCTGAATTTAAAATGTACATGCCCTTCAAACAAGTAATCTTAATTTTGGGAATCTAGTTTACAGAAATATTTCCTTGAACGTTCAAAGACTTATATATGAGATTTTATACCAAAGTCTTATTTGTAATAATGAAAAAAATTAGAAGCATCTTAAATATTTTTAAAGAAATTATAGTATATGCATACTATGGAATAATAAACAGCTGTTTAAAAATATGTATTGGTTTTGAAATATCTGTAAAATGAATTAAGTGAGAAAAACCAAGATCCAGGACAATATATAGGATATATCTTTACTTCTGTGAAAATCCTATATGTATATTTAATATATAATTAATATATTTATAATCATACATATCACATATATTTATGGAAATGGGTAGAAACAAATGACTGGAAAGATGTACACCTAACTGTTCCGTAGTGCTTACACTTGAGGAGGGGCATGGAGGTGGGGATAGGTATATTTAGGGACTCACACATTTATTCTATGTATTTCAGTGATGCTTTTTTTTTTTTTACAATTTTATGTTGATATATTACTGAGAAAGAGCCAAAAGAAATAAAGATGTGCAATTTTATTATCAAATATCACTTTCTACCCACCTTCACTAAATAAATACTGAACAAATATTTAAATATACCAGGGTGAAGGGGTCTCTAATTATTGACTTGCGGAGGGCACCTCCCCATCTCCATCCCATCTGCTCCCATCCCCATCCGACTGCCTCCGGGCGGGCCGGAGAGGGATATGAGGGTGGGCCCAAGCCCCAGGGGCATCTGGGCTTCTGCAGCCACAGGTAAATACGGGGGACACATGTGCTCAGCAGCCGGGGATGACCCAACTCCAGGCATGCTGGGAGTGCAGGGAGACACCAGAGTGGAAAACATTTTCCTCTTGAGTCAGGACAAGCAGAACATTCCAGGCGCCCTGTGCCAGGGGTGCCCCCAGCCCCAGGTGCTCGCCGCTAAGCTCGCAGCCTCCCTGTAAAGGTTGGCCTCGCCTTTGCAGCTATCCGCAGCAGACCTGGAGGCTGGCTGAGTGGAGACATCAATGCTGGTGTTTGGACCTGCATTCTGGAGGAGCCCTGCTTCCTGGGGACCCCTAAGCTTAGAGCTCTGTGCCATCCCCAGAGCTTCGGGCAGTGCAGGTGGGTACAGCTGGCCCTTGTCCCATCCTGTGCCACTAATGGAGTTGGGGTGCGATGGGTCCCCAGAGCATCCAGCGCACATTGCATTTTCTGAAAGCCTGACCCATCACCGTTCTCCAGGGCACGCCAGGCTTCCATGCCCAGGCACTGGTGCTCGAGGGCAGGGGCGTCTCAGGGACCTCAGATGTATCACTTCCCCGTTGCAGCTCAGCAAACCTAACGGCCTCGCCTTATGATGAGCTTGGCCAACGGGATGGATGAAACCATACATCTGACCTGCACACCTATCCCAGGGGGAGTTTTCGTGTCCACGCATCGAGCACCAGTAAATTTGCTCAGTACAAATGGAAACACGCCCAGCGCCTCAGACTCTTCCTGCAAAAGCTCACTAATAAGGCATTTATAAGTGGAGGAGCTGCAGTGCTGGCCTCTCCGGAAGCTCGTGGTCTTGGATGCACGAGTTGTGCCCATTGCTGGGTCCTGAGCATCCTGGAGCGCAGTGCGATGTCGTGGCCCTCAGCCATGGCCACTTGCAGCCTCTTTGTCCCCTGCAAATTACGTTAGCCTCTCTGAGTCTCTTAGACCGTGTGCCACTATTGCACGGTTGGTGCTCAGATGCCAGCATTCGGAGGTGCCAGTGTTCCCCGACCTTTTAGGAGACCCAGTAAGCGGTGGCCGTTACGGTATTATCCCCAGGCTGCTACTTGCACCGCTGGACCTCCTCCCAGGGTGCAGGCAGGACTGGGAAGGAAGACCCAAAGGGTCAGAGAGCATGCTTTTGCCTCCAAGAGGTGCTCCCAAAAGCAGAGGAACATTCTGGTCCAGTGAACTTGTAGAGCTGGAGGCTTTCAAGCTCTGAGACACCCTCACAAAACAACTGTCTCTCTCTTTCTCACACACACACACAAAACTTGTTCAGGAGAACTATATGCTTTCTTACATCAGCATCATCCACATAATATTTTATTGAGAATAAACATTTTTGTCCCCAAAATGTGTTCTCCTGGGGAGAAGGGCAGATGGATATTGTTCTCGAGAACGGAGTTGCTGTGACCTCACACCTCTTTGTGCTGAGAGGCCAGGAGGACAGGGGTTGAGGTAGTGGGGGACACATCTCATGGGACATCTGAACAGCGGGTGCCTGCACACAGGGCCTGGGAGAGCCAGGAGACCTTTCCAGGTCCTGGTGCAGAAGCTGGGGTATTTACTCCATCTCTTTGCTTTTACAGGATTCTTACCATTTTTCCTACAGTATCTTTGGGAGGTACAGACCACTCAACCGACATCACGTTTATGCTTAGTGATCCGAATGCGAAGTGAAGTAACCGGTTCTTTTCTGATTATCTGAGTCTTTCCAGCACTTAACACGCTCCCCGGTGTCCTCTCTGATGTCTCTTCCCACTACTGCTCCTTCCTCTGCCTTAGAGAACCTTTTCCTGTGTTTAAGGCCCATTTGGTAGCTGTGCTCTGTGTAAGGGACCCTCTCCACTCCGCAGGCTTGCTTAGGAAAGGATGGAGCTCAGCTGGAAGGTTATAGGGTATTTCCCTGAAATCGTGAGGAAGCGATGCCCCTGGACGGCGGGAGGGACAGAGTCAGGAAACACAACCGCCTCTTCTTGGGGACTTCTCCGGGACCTCGGTCTTGTATTCATTTCAGCCTCTCTCTACACATCTGTACTCTCGTTCTCTCTCCCTCCTCCCTCTCTCTTATCTTGCCCTCTCCTGTTTTCTCTGTATGGCCTGACCTTGCTTAGCCTGCAACCGGGAGCCACATAGGCCCAGCTTAGACGTTCCGCTTCCACTTCTGAACTTCCAAGGAAAAGAATCTAAATAGCTCAGCTTGCTCTCTGGGTTGACTGTCCCGGAGTCGGGGGAACTCCGCTCTCTAATCAACTGTCCAAAGGGGGAATAATGCAGTCCCGTTTCCCCGACTACCTGAAGGTCACGGAGGGCGGGCGCCGGCCCTTCCACTTGGACTGGCACCCAGTAGGTAGTCTGTAAAACTGATTGATTGACTGATTATATACTGCACCCTAGGCTAAAAGTTCCTACAGTGTGAGAATCGCTTTCAAATTGTCACTTGCCCCATCTAAGAATAAATGTCAGATGATCCAGGCTGAATAGAGTGTTGGATTCATTTATTTTACTTTCTGTAGACCTTCTGGGTGAAAGGCAGGCTCATAAAGCATGTGTATGAGCTGGAAAAGCTGGGGTACTTGCAAGGATGAATTGTAAAGTGTAATTTAACAACATCACTTACGTGTAGCGTCAGGCTCTTGGTGGGATGCGATGGGCAACAAGCTGCTGCGGGTTTCGCTGCCTTGGCAGTTGCGAGGCCCTTTAAGAGACACTATTTCTTCCCCAGGCCGAGACAAAGGGGGGAAGAAGAGAACAGGTCTTTCTTAATCAGCAAAAGCGACCACACATTTCCCAACCGGACGGCCTCTTCCTTCCCCGGCCCCCGTGAGCTTTGTGGAGAAAGAGGAAAAGGCGAAGAGGCAAGAAACAGGGAATGGCAGCTGGGCGGACGGGGCCTGCGGAGCACCTGCAGGGGGTGGTCCCCACGCAGCCTTCTGTCCCCGTCGTCCTGGGAGGCTGGGTGCGGTCAGGCCCGCGGTCCTCTCGGGGCCCACCCCCCATGTCACCCTCAGTGACCTTAAGCTGATGTCTCGGCGGCCCCCGCTCACCCCCACGCGGGCCCAGACGCCCGGCACCGGGCCGTGGTGGCATCCGATGGCCGCTTAGATTAATGATGTGCTTGCTTGCTTTCCTTTTGGAAACCCCAGAGGAGATATCTGCAGATTTAATTCTCGTTTAAAGGTGGAAGTGTGGGTTTGAATCTTGTATCAGGTATCACCACCTTCCTGCTCAGCACATCTCCGGAAAGGTCAACCCCGGGAGAGATTGGAGTGTCGGAGTCTTCTCCCTGGAGCCGTGTAAAGACTTCTGACCTTTCGTGGGCCTAATTCCTCCCTCCGTCCCTCCTCGGGTCCCCCCCTCCCCGCACTATTATTTATTGCAGTGTAAAAGATGTTGTGCGCACACGCATATTCGAAATTAAAAACTACAGCAACAACCGGCCTACCGTAAGTGGCACCTGGCAGCACTCCTCAAAACGGCCGAAGTCATCCAAGTCTGAGACGCTGTCGCACCTCAGAGCCTCAGGACCCCCCCGATGTGGGGGCCCAGGACAGACAGAGGACATCAGGGAAAAACGAGCCAAATCTGACCCAAGCAGGGGCTTCGGTTAATGATAACCCACCGGTGTCGGCTCGTGGATGACGCCACGTGGGGCCTACTCATTTCAGGTTTAGTGACAAGGGACACTGCACGTGTGGGGAGTCCGTCTCCTCTTCTCACTTGTTTTGTGAATCTAAAAGTGCTTTAAAACATGAACTGAAAATGAGGAACCCAAAGGCGTGTGTGCCGGCCGGGCCGTTGGGCTGGGCACGTCACAGGGGATCACCTCGGCCGCTGCGGCTGGGAAGGCCGGCCGGGGTGGGCCTGGGGGCTGGGTTAGCTGCGAGCCCTTCTCGGTAGGGAACCCGGACGTCACTGAGCAATGAGCTTATTGCTCACATTCATTTCGGGGCTTTGCTGGAAAAGCTAGAAATGAACCTTGGAGGATGACTCCGTACGGTTGGTCTCATTAACCTGTTAGGTCCCAGGCAGAGAGCGTGGCCCAGACAACGCCCTGGAGGAAGAAACTCCAGGCTGTGCTGGGAAGGAGGGGAGGCTGGTTCCCGACCCCTGCACCCCCCGGGGATGAGCTAGGCTCCTGGACATGCGGGGAGCCTGCCTTCCCCCAGCCAGCCTCGGGAGGCAGCTCCAGGAGCCCGGGGGGGCCCAGGCCTCTGAACCTCCCAACCCGCGTGTAGCACTCGGGATACCAGAGAGGCGCGAGGGGACTTTCATTTATTTACTGCCTGTGACTATTACATTTGAACCCGTCCCCGACCGCAGGAGACGGATGGGCTTTGTTCTCCCCGCCGGGCGATGCCAGGGCCCCACGCCGGTCGGTCACCCCACGGCTGCGCGCCTCGGGGCGCCTCCCTCTCCGTGTCTGTCCTCTCTCGTTGACATCCCAGCCCTTGAAACAAGGTCTCGGTTCCTTTCTCATTTCAGGATTTCGTTTTGGGGGAGCCGGAACACCTGTCCGCTGATCGCCTGCCACTCCGCATCTGGGCTCGGCTGACAGGCTTGTCTGCTTTGACTAATGATGTGATTGATGGACAAAATAAGGAAGAACATACAAAAAAACATTTCTGTCTGGTCTGGTGTGTCAGCAAGCCTTCATCAAGTGGCTGCTGAAGGTATATTTTGCTGCATGCCTCATTACACAGTAATGGCATTCCCAGGCAAAGCTGTTTCTTTTCATGACACAAGACAGCAGGCAGCTTTATGGGCGCTGGGCCCACCAGGCCCGGAGGAAGGGGAGGCGCGCTAAAGAGCGGTCATTTCCAAAAGTGCCTCAAGTTGCTTTTTTGTTGTCATGAATTTAATATGAATCAACACAATATGAAATGGGCATGAGGGATTTTAGTGACTAGTGATTTTTTAAGACTGCTGTCTAAACAGCCATCAAGAAGAGAGGGGAGGGTAGCACCACCACATTTCCTTTCTCCAAACCTGTTGCAAAAAGGAGTCATCTGTCAATTTTATTGCATTAAGAAAGTACACAGAAGCATATAGTCCAAACAAATGTCTTCTTTCAGGCTAAACATGTGGAAGATGCCACATAGCTGATGCCAGAATCATCTCACTCAGCAAACCGCGTATTCATAACCCCGTTCCGATGGCCTGCTGTGGATGGGGTGACATTCATGAGCGCGGCACATGCCACGCCGTCGCCTCTTTGTGCACAGAATCACGATCTGGAAGTCGGTTCTGGCTGGAACGCGGCGGAGGCCAAGGGCTGCTTCGTTCGGCTAACGGGACGCGTGCGAGTTAGAACCCGGGGCTGAAGGATGAAAAGGACACAGGCTTAAGGATGAGAGAGAGAGAGAGAAACTCGGTAAATTCTTGGCCTGATTTTCTTTTTTTATTTTTTCCTCTCCTTCTCTTTCTTCATTGGCGTGCAGTTTCAGCGGGCACACTGAGCTGGGCCACAGAATTCCTACTTTTTTTTCTTGTCAAGCATTTGAACTCTCTTTGATATTCTGTTTCCTCCTTCCCTCCCTCTTCCCTCCTTCCTCCTTCCCTCCCTCCCTCCTCCCTCCCTCCCTTCCTTCCTTCCTTCCGGCAAATTTTCTCTGCCAAGGTATTTTATTACACACGTTCCACTCCTTTCTTTACCACGTTGGACTGTCTCCAAAGAGGCATGCTTAAAATGAAGTTTCATTTTAAAAACACTTTTTTTTTTTTTTAATTTTTTCTTGCTACCGTGATGAGTCTTTAGTGGTGGGTTATTGTGAATAATATGTGATTTTAACGAGTTGTGATTAGACAAAACTCTCTCCCTATAATAAATACCAGATAATAAATTAGAAAATGTATATGAGATCCTTATTCCTATTTAAAAAGAGAGAAAGACATGAATGCAAAATCTTGTTATGATAAATGTAAGAGATAATCTTTTAACATGCATTTAATTTGCTGTGAGAGGACGAGACAGCTGTTCGAGCTCCTGTGTCTGTGTTGACACCGAATTGCACCAGCCAGTCTGGCGCTGGGGACGGTGGCCACCTTCCCACCGGGGTAATTAAGAGCCAGACCCCCGGGGCGATGAGGGGAGGGGGTGCAGGGCCATTAGCGCCAGGCAGAGGAACCCAAGTTTAGAAATAAACAGGTCACCCAAACCAAGCCATCGGCTGCCTTCCTCTGTGCACGACAATGAGCACAAAGAGGAAATGAAGGAGGAAACGTGCTCCAGCGTTTGGTGGAACAAAGGCAAAAGCAGCTGTCCACATCTTTCCTTAATTTCCCACATCTGTGCCCATCGTTCATTGAGTTTTGATACCAAGATACGGGCCCTTCGAGCAAAAGGCCCGTGGAATCCTGCTGCGCCGAGTGCAAGGCGGCCTTCAGCGGGTGTCAGGGAGCAGAAGTTGCTGGAACGTGCGCACACCTGCCCGTGCCCAGTCACTCAGCCACTTTAGTTTGGAAGCAGGTGGCTCTTGTCCCGGCGAGGCCACCTCGTCGGGGGTCGGGGGGCTCCGCTGACTGGGGCAGGGAGGCCTGCCGCCGGGGCCTGCCGTCTGCTCCCGCTTCCTGCACTTCAGGCCTGAGAACCTTCGCAGGCCGCAGGCTTTGCTCCCCACCAGCAGCCCGTGCTGGCCTCCGGGCCCCGCAGCCTGTTTTGCTGGCACCTTCTTGATTTACACCCTGGGAGCTCAAGCAGGGAGATGCGTTGACCTAGACCCCCTCCCTCCTCGGCTTGGACCGCACGCAGACGTCCTCGCCAACGAGGGCCTCATGGACCTTGGAACCTTTATTCCTGCCTTGTCTTTCCATTTTCAAGCCAGAACCTTTCCGCAATCCGGGGGGCAGCCAGCGGGCGGGGCGCTGGGCTCCGCATGGGGGGCCTTGAACGCCAAGGCTGCGCCCGTCCCTTCTCCCGCGAGGCCGCTTGTTTCGGAGCTGGTGGCTGCGGGAGCCACCGGGGAGCGAGATCATTTAGCAGCAAAAATATTCTTTCTCAGCAAATTGCTTGGAGCCAGGGGGATGAAGCTTCCAGGTGGGTGATGCTAAGCGCCGAGTGGAAGGAGAAGGCAACCCTCACCTCGGGTTATTTTCTCTAATCTTGTAGGAACCAGCCACCCGTTCACGGACCGCTCTCTATATTACGACATACATTTTTCCTTTCCCTAATCAGGTTTGTGTATCTTTCTTGATTGATTTTCTTTCACAAAACTCTTAATATTTTTCCAGATGCCTTCTAGCTTTTGTCCTCCCAGCTGCCACTCACTCAAGACAGGCTCTTCGGAAAAACATCCGGCTAGAAAGGTGCGCACTTTCTTCTCGGGCCTCAGTTCCTCGCTACAATTTTAATTTATTCGTCTCCTTATTATTTTTATCATCTCAGTCGACGTGGTGGCCTTATTCAGTTTTGCAAAGAACCTCAACCCCCCACTTGGTTCTTGTCTCCATAACACAAAGCAGCTGATTGGAAGGTATATGATTTTTAAACTCAATATTAGGATTCATCCGCTTAATGTGTGGGATCGATTTGGTAGATGTTTTCACATCGAGAGAAGGCTGGTGGGTCACGAGACGGAATTTTCTATTGCACTCCAGGGAAGCTTCCTGGAGGCTCTCCCTCTGCTCCAAGCAAATGTAGATGTTGTCTCGGCCGCCTGTTCCCTGAAGAGCAGGGCCTGGGGACTCTGCCCCAAGATCCCTCACACAGAGCGCCTCAGGTGCACCCTGCCAGGCAGCATGGCCCCAGCCGGGGGTGGGCCAGGGGTCGGGGGAGACAAGGCCTTCACGGTGAACCCACAGAGGAATCTGGAGAGAGAGGTTCCGGGCACCAACAGCATCAGCATCTAGGCTGGAGTGAATGGATGCAGAGCGGGGCCGATCTCAGACCCCTCCAGTACATCACGTCAGCTTGCCCTGGCCTCGATGACAGAGATCCTGCTGCGGCCCCCTGGCTGGCCCTGTGAGGCCCCCCTGACTTCCCAGGGGCGCAGCGGACAGCATCTCACAGCAGCATGCACCTCTGACCTCCGCGCCAATGACTCCCGGTTGATTCCCAGTCGTGGGATTCCTTGGGACTCGCTTTCTTCCACCCACGTTTGCACAGCCCCGGAGGACGGGACTCATGCTGTTGTTTGGCACAGATGATTTTTTTTTCTATTCTTGTTGTCACCTTACCCCTGCAGATAGACTGTCTTGAGCTGTGCTTTGCTATAATGGTTTCCCAAAGGACAGTCCCTTGAGGTTAAGTAATCGGTTGTGCTCAGATGTGTCCACCGAGATAATGCACGTTATGTTGCCTCCGTCCCCTAGGCCCTCACTTCAGCTTCCGGGGTTTGAACCCCCTCCCAAGATGGTAGCACGTGAGTTTTTCCCCAGGTCGTGCCCTACGGGGAGCCCAGACTAAGGCTTGGGTGCTCCGGGGGTGGCAGACGGGTGGATGTCCGACCAAGCTTGGCGAGTCCTCGCTGGTTATCAGAGCATTCAGTGGCCTCTGAGTGAATGACTCTATGCCCCGTAGGTGCCCTGATTAGGGTTTGGGGATATGAAAACGTGGTCGCGGAGTTGGATACAAAAAATCACATTGTTTGTACCCATGCCAAGATGCCGCAGCCCCAAGGGCTGCCTGGATCAAACACACGGCTTTGTCTCCATGGTATGTCAGGTGGCGGGTGGGCCAAGTCTGAAGAGGCCAAGACCCCCTCCTGCTCCGGTTCTACACATCTGCTTTCCACCTTGGAAGCGCCATGCTCATGGCTGCAGTCTTTGAACTCTGATGAGGTGTGTGAAACACCCCATCGACACATCATATCAGATATCTTTTGAAATGAAAATCTCTTAGATCAGTTTCAACTCATTCCAAATGTCACATGTATCCTCCAGGCTGAAAATCAATCTTCCCTTTACCCTCGATATCGTTTGAAACTCAGTGTGGGGTCTTTGGGGCAGAGAAGCTGGCAAGATGGCGAGGTGGGGATTGGGTAGGGGCTGGGCTCTGGCGGTGGCCACCTGGACACTACCCTTCCTTCCTTCCTTCCTTCCTTCCTTCCTTCCTTCCTTCCTTCCTTCCTCTCTCCCTCCCTCCCTCCCATTCAGGGTCCCACGAGCTTCTCCTCTTGCCCAGGCTCCTCTGCCTCACTTTGTCTCATCTCTCCTCGGCCTCTCTCAGTTCCCCTTGTCCTTCCAGGGCAACTCAAATCCCGCATTCGCCTGCAGAATAAACCTAATTCTTGGATCCCATCGAATCCCCCCAACACATGCGATGTGAGTCACACAGCCTGGCCTGGCCTCGGGTGATCCTTCAATGGGTTCATGCATGTGAATCCCATCGTACCAATGATCTCCTTCTTTCTGTGTGTCTCCAGGAAGCTTTAGCTGACCGTCAGATACTGGAAGCTTGGCAAACCCTTGTGGGTTGACCTACGGGTTTTGGGAAAAGGAAAGAGCAATAGTTGCTCCTCCTCTTCCACCCCATCCCAGTTCAATTCTTCCTCTCTCTATTCCAGCCACGTGTTGACTCGTGTGGATTTATGCAGACCCACTCCGTGACCCTGGAGATGGTAGTATCAGACCCACTGTCGGAGGGTTTGGTTAATCACCTGATATTTCTCCTAAGGCACTCAGCATAAAATAAAACAAATCAAATGCACAAATCTTGTCATATACAAAACAAAAATGAACACTATAAAAAAAAGGGAGCAGAATTTAAGCTACAGTGAATATTAACTTTAACGTATAAATAAGACTAGGACTATTTTCTGATCCTATTTTGAAGCGAGAGCTACTGTAAAGTGAAGAAAGAAACTTAAAATAATAGCAATTTAAGGCAAAGTGTGTGTTATTAAAAGTTCGTGATGTTGAAGAGCCAAACTCCTATTCCAGTACGAGATTTAATATGTACTTCACACAAAAATAAATCATGTAATATTTTCATGGCAGACATAGAATTTTATGGCTTTTATGACTATCATGGAATTGGGATTCATATTTTATAGACAGCTCTAATAACATCAAGAAAATGCTCTGGGAAAAATGGGGGCTTAGAGAAAGACGAGCAATCACTCAGCAGAAGCTGGAATCAAACATAATTAAAGCCCAAAGGTAAGGCTCTTCCCCACACCCTGGGCTCCCGGAAGGGCCCGGGCGGGCGCAGCTGGGACCCAATCCTGGCAAAGTAGGACTCCCCCCGGGGCTGGTTGACTTGGTCCTGGGAATGCCCGTTGCCGGGGCAGGAGGACAAGCAGAGCTTTGGATGTGAATATAGCAGGAAGGATATGCTCAGGTGTGATGTCCTCAGCACAGGGGCAACCTCAAGGTTTGCAGGGAGCAGACGCAATTATGGAGGTGCCCCCAGGACGCCTCACCTCGCCCACTCATCATGCTGACACGTGTTGCCCCACCTGCAGCTTCACTGGCCGGGAAGGGGGAGCGACTGCAAGTGACCTAGCAGCGGCCGACCCGCAGCTCTTAGGCCCTTTGCTGAACTTAGCAAGGATTACCTGCTTGCGTCCTCGCAGCCACTGCTCAGGTAGAGAGCAGGGGGGGCGGGGGCTCCTCTGCTCTCTGTACCTGGGCACGAGCGCCCGAGTGATGGACTGGTAGGTGAGTGTCGTGGAGAACAACACGTCGCACTTGACGCACGACGGTGGAAGGATTGATTCTCGAATGCTTTTCCCTTCTGAGCCACGGGTTGCAAAATAGCTTCTCCTCCTGACACGGACTGACGCACAGGCCGGCCTCCGAGTGGCCTCGCACCCGAGCTGCAGGCTGACCTTGACTCCGGTTCCATGTCACCGCTCCCCCCTCACGGAGTGACCTCCGGCCCCGAGTCTCCCCCAGCTCGGCCGCAGGCTGGCCCCCAGTGCAGTCCTGGTGCAGGTGCAGCGGCGGACCCCAAGTGACGAGAAGAGTCCTGGCGGAGGGCTCTCCAAGGCCTGGGCCATGTCCATTCCGCCTCCACAAGGGCGTCATCTCTCAGGAAACATACCTTCTCACATCCTGGGGTATACGTAGCTCCTCCACGCACAGCACAGCACGTGCTGGCTCTGTCTTCCGTTCCCACCTGGGTTCTAGACCCAGCTCGGTGACTTTGGTCTTTCCGCGGGTTCCTTCATGCTCCCAGGCCCCGCTGCCTCATGTGTGAGGGGCACAAGCTCCCTACCTGCATGGCCTTTTCTTCCTCTGGTGGTGGGGGGAGCATTGTGAGCACCAGCAGCTGGCACATGCTCTGCACAGGGAGGGTCTGAATGTAGCCACTTGTAGAATGTTCTTTCCTTTTCCCTGGTGAGCCAGGCAGGCAGCAGGGAGGCAGAGGGCAAAGCAGGAGTCGGCCTTGGGGTTCTCACCTGATGTTCCTGCCTCCCTGCACCTGTAATTATCTATCTATCTATCTATCTATCTATCTATCTATCATCTATCATCTATCATCATCTATCATCCATCCATCCATCCATCCATCCATCCATCCATCCATCTATCCATTCATCTATTATCTATTATCTATGTATCTATCTTCACAATCATCATCCATCCATCCATCCATCCATCCATCCTTCTATTCATCTATTATCCATTATCTATTTATCTATCTATCTATCTATCCATCCATCCATCCATCCATCCATTCATCATCTATCTGTCCATCCATCATCTATCAATCTATCCATCCATCATCTATCCATCATCTGTTATTTATCTATCTATCATCATCATCTATCCATCCATCCATCCATCCATCCATCCATCCATCCATTCATCATCTATCAATCTATCCATCCATCATCTATCCATCATCTATTATCTATCTATCTATCTATCTATCTATCTATCTATCTATCTATCTATCTATCATCTTCATCTATTTTCTGCTCTCTATTAGGCAAGTAGCCATCATACCATATCTGAATCTAATGAGACAGTCCTGAATGTGTCATCACAATATCCCGTCTCTGCTTTCACCCCTGTCCACCTCCTCTCAGTCTTCCTTATACTCTCAACTCTGTGATTTTTATACAGCTGTCTCCTTGGCATATAGATCTACATCCCACTACACTCCTTCTTAAAAATTTTATTAGGCTGTAATAGACAAGCCACATTGTATTAGTTTCAGGTGTACAACATAACGATTAGATGTTTGTAGATGTTGCAAAACGATCACCACAGTAAGTCTAGTTAACATCTGTCCCCAGTTTCAATTTTTTTTTTCTTGTGACAAGAGTTTTTAAGATTTCCTCTGTTAGCAGATTTCAAGCATTGTTATTACTTATAGTCGCCATCCTGCACGTTGCATCTTCAGGACTATTTTATTACTAGAAGTCATTTCCTTTTCACCCTCCTACCCCTTCTGCCCACCTCCTTACTCACCCCATCCTCTCCGCTGGCAGCTGCCAGTCTGTTCTCTGGAACTACGAGCTCAGTTTCTGTTTTGTTTTATTTATATTCCATAAGTGAGATCATATGATATTTATCCTTCTCTGTCTGATTTATTTCCCTTAGACTAATTCCCTCTACCTCAATCCTTGTGGTCACAAACATTCTTTTTTTTACGGCTGAATAATATTCCATCAGATACATCTATATCTGATATGTATTATATATTTGTGATCTCATCATAAATATTACATTTATCACATTGTCTTTATCCATTCATCTGTTGATGGACATGTGGGCTCTTTCCATATTTGGTCGTTGTAAACAATGCTGCGGTAAAGATGGAAGTACGTGTATCTTTTTGAATCAGCATTTCTATTTTCCTTGGGTAAATACTCAGAAGAGAAACTTCTGGGTCATAGGGTAGCTCCTTTTTAACTTCTTGAGGAAACTCCATACGGCTTTCCAGAGTGGCCGCACCAGCTTGCGTTCCCACCGACAGTGCACGAGGGCTCCCCTTTCTCCACATCCTCACCAACACTTGGCATTTCTTGTTTTTTTAATAATCGCCATTCTAATGGGTTATGGGGTGTTATCTCCCTATGGTTTTGTCTAGCATTTTCCTGATGATTAGTGATGCTGAATACGTGTTTATGTACCTGCTGGACAGTTGTATACCTTCTTTGAAAATACGTCTGTTTAGATCTTCTGCTTATTTTTGTAATCAGATTTTTTTTTCTATTGAGTTTCAAGAGTTCTTTATATATTTTGGATATTAAGTCCTATCAAAACGTATGATTTACAAGATGTATGATTTGCCTTTTTATTTTGTTGGCGGTTTCCTTTGCTGTGCAGACCCGCGACTTTTTAAAAGGCACTCCTAGGTCTACTGGTAGGGCTCTGCGCGGGTGCACAATATTCTGTGAGTGTTGGCGCTCTGCGCTCCAAAACACGGGAGGCCCGTCTATGAGGCCACCCTTGGGGGTGCACACACGCCGAAGCTTGTGCTCTGAAGCCTGAGAGCCAAACAGAGGCCTCCCACCGTGTTGGGTCCTGGCCTATCTCTCATGCAGCCCTCTCGGGAGGCCTGCCCTCTCTGTAACTGGAGCGAGCCGTCGTGGAGGGGAGGCCCCAGTCTCAGCAGAGGCCCCATATGTGAGATACCTGTGAGGATGGCACACCATCCCTGTGACTCAGGTCCCAGGAGGGATGCATTCCTGGCTGGAGGGACTAAGGCCCCCTGGGGACGCCACCACCCAGAAGGCATCCTTTCTTCTGGAAGCCATAGCCTCACTCCACTCCCGCCTCTTCCTAAATGGTGGAAGAGGTGTCAAATGTTGCCTGGGAAGTGCAGCTCCTTAGGATGCTGAAAAACCTCATTTTAATGGTTTATGGTCATTTACTTTCTTATTAAATTGCTTTGATAAAATATTCAGTCGCAGTCCCTTCATTTGACTCTTAACTTGGTAAGTTATAATTCGCAATTGATTATTGCTCAAACATTCCTGGCACCACATTACGATCCGCTCATACATCTGGCCCTCTCTCTGCCAATTTGGAATGGAGTGGGGAGGGAGGGAATGGTTTCTTCGACCTTTGATCCGGCTGAGGTGGGACCGTGAGGTCAGGGAGGGCCGTCAGGAATCCAAACACCCCTGTCTGCAGCCAACAGGGAAACAGGGACAGAAACGGGGGTGTGCAGCTCTGAACTGAGCTTGTTGTGGTTGTTGTTATTTTTTTTTCTCTCTTGGTAAGATACAGGTATTTTCAGAGTTGGAAAATGTCTTGAATAAATGAGCTTCGTATATATATGTTTTTAATGTGATTTGCCTGTATTTATTTGGGTGATCACAATTTATGCCAAGTGAAAAGGTTAAGAGTCCTGGAAACTGAATTATTCCATTTATTTGCAGACATGATACAGTGCAGGACAACAGAAGGGTGCATTCTCGTCTTGCCCTGCCCCTGACCTTGCCCCTGACCTGGAGGTGCGCCTCGCAGCTTTGAGCTGCCTCCCCCCCACCAGGCCACCGGGCGGGCAGGGGCTGGACGGGGCGACCACCCTCGGGGCTGGAGTGTGCTCATTAGTAATAAGCACTTACTGTGGATCTTCCGACTGTGATGTTCTCTGCTCCAAGCTGAAAATCCCGAGGAAGGGGAGGGACCACCTAGGAAGGAGCGGTGGCCACAGTCATCCCCCTTGCAGACCTGGCCTCCGGTGGGTAATTTCCTCACGTTCACGAAACAGCCCTGGGCAGGAGCAGGCATCTGGGCTCCCAGCTCACGGGGAGACCTCCGGGACCCACAAGGCCTTGCTCAAAGGCCCCTGCCCACGGTGGAGGGACTGGCACAGGGCTGCCAGGCCTGGCATGATGCTCTCTGTCCCCTTTCCTGGGCCCAGCCAGGCTCATTCTCTTGGGGCCCTTAGGAGGGACTGAGCAACTTCTGACTCCCAGGAAAGGCCCTTTACAGTGAACGACCAGCCTTGCGGGGAGGCTCGGCCCGAGGGGAAGGCTGGGGACTCCCTGTGCACCCCTTGCCCCCAGAGGTGCTCTCCTTCCTGCCCACGAGGCTGTGTCCGTGGGCCTGAGCCAAGTGTCTAGTTTCCCCCTTTGCCCCCACTGTCCCTGGGCTGTGGCCTCTTGGCTTGCTCCCCCCTCACTTCCATATTATGCTGGAGTAATTGAGTATTGGCAGCCCATTACCGAATTTTTCACGTCAGCTTCATCGGTGACTCTTAGACGACTGTGCCAGAGTCTCTTTCAATGAAGAGAAGAATGATGATAATTTGCATTAATGTTCTGGGAGACCTGGGAAGTCCAGGCACTTGGCCTGCTGGGGAAGGGGTGGAAGGAGACAGGAGCCTTGGCCCTTGGTGCGGGGGACAAGCCTCCCCTCCATCTGCCTCCATCCTCACCCCAAAAGTGCACCCCATCGGCCCCTCCAAAAGGCTCGCCTGTTGGCCTCCTGCTCATTCCTGATGAATAGAGGCGATCCTGCCTCTGGATGGAGGACCTGGGTGCTTCCCGAGGTGCAGGGGGACGTGTAGACCCAAGGGAAGGTCACCCCGGGTGTTGTGGGGAGGCTGGTGGAGGGAGGGCAGGGGCTGAAGCCCTGCTGGACTCCTTCCCCTCCCTGGCTTGGTCCCTACCCCTGAATCACGGCTCACCCATTTCCTCGGCTCGGGGTTTATTTCTGTGGAAACCCGAAGTGAGGCAGGCCTCGACCAGGTGGCTGAGGATGTGACCAGGTGGCTGAGGATGCCGGCGCCCTGGATTTTCAGCCTTGGGAAGAAGCCAAAGGCCTCCACGCCATCCCGCCGTCCTGCTGTCCCACTGTCCCGCCATCCTGCTGTCCCACCGTCCCACTGTCCCGCCGTCCCGCTGTCCCCCGTCCCGCCCTCCTCCTGCCCTCGGCCCACGCGGGCTCTGGCGGTGGGCAATCTGATTTATCCGGAGTGTCTGGGCTGAGGAAGGGAGATGAGCGCTTCTCCCTGGGAGGGATTTTCAGCTCATTTCACAGATAAAATCAATCAGACCTAAAGGGCACTCGCTGCGGCCGCCAGAGGGAAACCCGAGCAGCAGGGGCCGGTCGGGAGGCCCTTCCCTCTCTCCCTCCCTGTCTGGCCGGCCCTGGGCTGTGGACGCTGGGCCCTTCAGGGAAACTGGTGCAGGCCCAACAGGGCAGCTCAGCGCCTCAGACAGAGGAGGCGGGGGCTGCGTGGCCCACACCCGCACCCGAGCCCTCGATCACCCCCAAGCCTCCTTTGTTTTCTGTGTGGGGTTGGCCGGGGCGAGGGCACGGTGAGCAACCACCAGTTATAGAAGTACCTGGTCTTTTTGTTTCCCTTGATGACACCGAATGGAAGCCACCGGCAGAGAAGCGGGTGGCTGAAGGGTGATGGGTAGAGCCGGCTCTGTCGGGCCGCCTAAGGCCTGTGGCCGTGGGGTGGTGGCGCCTCCTCTTTGTCTCCAAGTGTCCACACTGGAGGAACGTGTTGGGGAATCCAGCCCCTTGTAGGATCTGGGACCTGTTCTGATCCCCACTCTGCAGATTTTAGGCCGGTGGCATTCACACACCTGGAGCCTCCTGCAGCAGCTCTGCGGTGCTGGACCGGGAGGTTTAGAAGGAATCTGGTGGAGCAGGTACCCGACTTCCACTTGCAGTTGGTCTCATCCCATTTTCCCAGCTCCTTGCAGGCAGGAGGGAGACCACTGCTTCCTTTTGAATGAACGTCACTCTTTGCGGTCTCCTTAAAGACCCAGAAAGGCTAGGTTGAAAAGGCCTATATCTCTTACGAGAGTGTCCTGTTCTCACCCAAGGCCACAGCCCCAGGGAGCTGGGAGGTGGGCACCAGGCCCGCTTCTGCAGGGGAAGAGCTGAACTTGCCTACCAGGTATCCATGCCCTCCTTCTGGAATCAGGAGCTGGTTTACGCTGGAGACCACGTCTCTCTCCTTTTAGTGGGTCAACTGGATCAGCCCAAGTGATGGTCACAAGACCTAAGCCAAGCCTCTCAGAACATCTAAGTCTTCAAAGAAGGAAACACTTCAGATAGAGATAGCTCTCCTCCAGTTGCTAAAAGGTTTGGATGGAAGGCTGGAGGTTCTGGGAGCCATCTTGGCACCATGAGCTACCTGGAACAGAGCCCATGCGGAGGAAAACAGAGGGAGAAATGGAGAGAGAGTCAAATGACATTGTTTGGAAGGAGGAGTCCAGCATGACCTAAGTCCAGCTCTAGTTCTGGACTCCTGTCACGTGAGCTTACAAACTCTCCTTTTTTTTTTTTAATTTTTTACTTTTTTTGGCTTAAACCAGTTCGATGATTTTGAGTATTTTTGTCATTTGCAACTGGTATGTGGAGAAATACCATGACTCAAAGGTAGCCCATCATATTCCCATCCATCTGTTTCAAATAAATGCATTCCACTTAGTCCAACAAACTATCACTCAGCTCCTTTCAAGGTTCTGGGTTTTAAGGAAACAAATCCAATTTTTGTCCTTAAGGGGCTTATAGTCAAGAGTGGAAAACAGACACCCTAGAAACTACCTTCAATCTAAGGAAGGAGATACTCAGAAGTTATTGTTAAAGGAACGCCTAAAATGTACACATTAATTAACGTATGCTAATTAGCAGTTGAAAGCAAGATAATGTGGGAACACAAGAAAAGCAAGCGATTATTTCTGACGGAAGACACTGAAGAAGGCTCAGAGGAAGATGTGGTATTTAATCTTGCCTTGCAAAATAAGTAGGATAAGAAGAGAATGAGTGAATGAATTAATATCTTAAGGCAATACGTTTATATTAAGTGATCTACTACGTGCTGGATGCAGTCAAGGCGCTGGCAATAAAGGATCGGGTTGTGTATGTCATCCCCCTACAGGCCTGCATGGAAGTGAATTCCTGCCCATGACTTACAGTGGAAAGCACAGCATGTAGGCGAAGGGCTGATTCTAGCTAGGAGCTTAGGATGCTCACCTAGAAGGAGAATAAAGAGGGGTCAGTTATGCAGAGTTGAAGAGAGTCATTCTAAGAAAAGAAAACCTCCCGGGAAAATATCCCGAATTGGAGAAATGAGGAAGCTTGGTGGCTGCTCCGAACAGGGCGTTGACTATGGGGACTGTGGGTTGAGGAAGTCTTGGAGAAGCTAGAATGCTGAACTGAGGATGGGTAGCATCGTGTGACGGGTGTTGGGAAGCCACTGGAGATTGCAAGCAAGAGCATAATGTCCAAGTCATACTGAGATTAATCCATTCAGGGGAGCAGGTGTTACTAGAGGGAGGAAGGCTGGACTCGAATGCAAGTAGGAGAAACCAGAACCAAAGTTGGTGCTTAGTGTCAGGGAAGGAAGTGGTGTTGCCAAAGACCCTGGGATCAGGGACCTGGCACCAGGTCAACCTTCCCGTTGACCAAGGAAGTCAGCTTTCTCCATGTGGTGGGTGGGGAATGTGCCCTTTGATGTTTCTGGGCCCACACCCTTGTTTAGCACAAGGGAGAAAAGGATTCTTTCCCCTGTTGCAGTTTGGAACCATTCTGGAAGACAAGGCTGACTGGCCTATTTTGGGTCTTGTGACTACTCTGAATAATTACTCAGACAAAGATGGTGAACAAATGATTAGCTCAGCTTGGATCAAGTGTCTACCTTCAGCCAGGACACAGAAGTCAGGGGTGAGGGGAAGCCCTTACTGGAGCAAAGATCCCCTCTCCCTCAAGTGGCAAATATCCCAAAGATGGCCTCTGGGGAGATTCTCGTGAGTCATGAATCCAGGTGATTTGTCTTGGCTTTGTAGGCTTGGACATGGTCTAGGGGGACACTTGGGTCCTGAGTGAGATTAGTGGGAGGAGAGATGGGGGCAGGGAACAGCAACGCAGGTGGATGCTGAGCCAGTGGTACCCCGGGGCTTTACCCACACTCCTACACAGACCACAGGCCCATGGCAGGAGGCTGGCCTCCAGGCCTGCTGCACACCCTCCCCGGGAGGCTTGGTCAGAGCTGGAGGGTGTGACACCTTCTGGCCTTTGCCCACAAACCTTCAGAACTCCTCCGACAATTTTAGCAGGGGAATGGCACACTCTTGTCAGTCCGTTCGATGTTTTTTAATATGGCCTGGATATTATGTTGACAAAAGCATGGGGGAAAGTCGGATTTAATAGGCCACCTCTCCATCCCATATGAAGCCAGTATTCATCAAGAAATGATACAGTTTGAAGGAGTAGGAGCCCCAGAGGAAATATTTACCCACTTGGGTCTTAGGGCTAAAATCCTCACAACACGCCAGCTAGAATGATGCCCTCCGTGTGAGGTAACGGCAATTAGGTTGGCACCCCTGGCTTTGGCCCCAGCAGCCCGGCCGACAGACACGTCAGATTAATACATCACCAGGTATGAAAGCACAGTTAGAATTTGACTGAGGTACTTCCAGCCTGAGAAAGGGAACGATTTATCAATGCAAACTTAATAACATCTATTTGAATCTAACTAAAAATCAATATTTCATTACCAAATTGTTAGTGAGAATGAAGAAAAATTGCGGAAGTCGGGCAGTTTGGTGCTAGGGAAGCGTCAGGAGTTCAATGTGAAGACCGAATGATTCATGAGGCCGCGTTGGAGTAAGGGTGAAGGAGGACGAGTGGAGAAAACTTGCAGGGGCCCCCTTGCCCATGACCTTGGCTGTGAGGGGGGGAAACACAAGAAAATGAGACTGATTGTCAGTTCCCTTCAGGGATGGAGCCCTCCATAAATCACAGGGAGCCAGCCCAGGGAGAGGAGAGGAGCAGCGCTGGGCCAGAGGGGGGCTAGCAATTTAACTCTTAGGACCCTGACATCTGAGTTGGGCTTCTCTGGATGGGAACAGATAATGAATGGATAAATCAGGGTGGGGAGGGGGGTTGCCTTGTGGTTGGTTTATGCAAAACAGAGAAGGGGAGGGAGACTATGAACGCTCGTCCAACTCATCCGGTGGAAACAGCTAATTCCCAAACGGGCACACTTTCCATTCCCATCAGAAAAATGGAAATGACAGCTGGTGTCTTGTCTGACACTAACATAAATCAGCTAGTTGGAAGGTCTGCTCAGGTGAGGCTTTGGTGAAGATTTTCAGTCTGAACATATAGATCTGAAAATGCTTTGCAGTGCCATTACTGGAGTGGAGTCTCAGTATGAATAAAATCCTAGAATCTGTTCCCAAATCTGAGCTATAAATAGAACCTGAGGGTTTGTCTTTGCCTGTATCATTGATCTGTCCCACTCTGTGTGTCGTGTCATTATGCTCGGCTGTGTTTGGCTAGCAAGACATTGGAAGGAAATGCATTTGTTCTTTAGAAAGAAAAAAGGAAGAATCACATAGGATGTGCCTCTTATATGTAGTGACCCCATAAATCCAAAGGGGCCTCTGCTCACTTTATTCACTGGGTTGCTGTGCACGGGACCCCGCAGCACAATGGGTGGAGACCAGTGTCCACCTGTTCACCTGCGTTTTGGAAATCATGGGAAAGACAGTGTATTTAAGCTTATTGGTTATGTCTCAGGACCTCATTCAATATAATTCCCCTTAAAACATGAGGGTTAGCCTCCCGAGCCCCAAAGAAAATGCGCTGTGTTATGAGAGAAGTTAGGAACACACCTTGTGAAACTTTTTCTAGAGCATAGCTGGTCTGTATGGGAATTAAAGGTTTGGAGCTGTAGGTTGAGCATTAAGTAAGCTGACATTGTCCCAGAAATGTGATGGGCAAGGGCAGAAAATTCTTCATATCCACTTGTCATGGGAATAAAAAGTGCCATCCCCATCCTGAGCTCTGGGGATATAGTCATAGACCTTACAGGAACCCAACCCTTATATCCAGGCACATAGGAGTCACCAACATTTGGAAGCAGAGATCCTAAGCCAGATACTCTCTTGAGCTCTTTCATGAATTTCCTCAATTGCAACCCTGCGAGGTAGGTACCATTCCTGTTGTCTCCATCAAAGAGAAAGAAACTGGGGCGGGGTATGCCAAGTGACCTTCCCCAGCTCAGACAGGAAGTAGCAGAGCAGGATTTGAACTCTAGTTCACCCTTCAAGCACATCACCCCCTGCACCCACTTGCAAGGGTTGCCGTGAGGTCCAGGTCAGATTTTGGTTTGTGCTAACATCCTTGTCACATGTAAGCCTCTTCTTCAGTAGGGCACACTCTTGTTCTGAGTCAGCATCACGTGTGACATGAGCCAGCAGTCCAGGTGAGGTCATGCTCCCCACTGTTGCGTGTCCACACTTACTTATTTCATGATTTTCAGTGAAGCTAGCCCAAGGAGTGTTGAAGGCCTCAGCCCTCTGCTTATATATGACACCTTGGGTGACAAGGCCAGGAGTCCAAAAACGAATTAAAGCACCCCAGTCTCTGTAAAGCCACCTATAGCATATCTCGACAAAAGAATAGTCGGCCCACCTCTGAGGTCCGAGCAATCCTCCAGTGTAGGCTGGCTACCCAAGGGCATTCTGCAAAATTCAGGTATCTGTGACCTTCTTCCCAGGAGTCATGTGCAGGAAGGCTTTGCCATGCAGGCGTTAGGGCAGATATCTCAGGGAGTTGGCAGGACAAGTCATGGTGCTTCCCCAGAGGCTGGGAATATGAGTTGGAGCTGACTCTAGTAATCAAAAGGCAGTAATGCCTCTGAGAATGGTGTCTTTAAAAGTCTTTTGCAAAACCACAGGATCCTGATGCATTTTTCAAGATGGCAGCAGTAACCTGGCTGGGAATGTTCATTGGGGCCTGTGCAGGGCGCCCCTTCCATTCACCCTCATGGAGTTGGCAGTGGGAGGTCTGTGGGGAAAGATCTTGATTGTCCCTGGTGCCAGGACACAGCTTCTAAACACACCACAGGTATAGCCATAGTTGAAAATTGGCTATAGAATCCCATTTGGGTTGGAACCATGACTTGCTGTCTGGAAACCTAACGATTTTGAAGTGAAAAGAAAGCAAAAATCACAGAAAGCATCTAGTCAAACAACCACATGTCAGATTGTCTCGCTTGCATGGCGGCCACACTAACAGGCAAGCATATTTAACAGAGAGGATACGCGGAGGTCGATACCACACACCAGCACAGCTTGGATCAGCGGCTGCAAGCCATCAGCTCCCAGCTGAGCGTGCTGAAGGAAGAAGGGTCTCAGTGAAACCTGACCTTGCCCAAGCGTATCAGCACCTGTTTGTCAGTGATACTCTGGCTTGCATTCATCACTCACCAAGGGCCATTTTGAGTTAAGTACCTTCATTTGGGGATTTGTATGGTCCCTAGACTTTTCCAAGGCTTCACAGAGAATTTTGGGAGAGGTCCTGCATTCCAGTAAAATCCTAGCTTAGGAGTCAATAGATAAATGTACAGAAATGCTTGGGAAAATGGCTGTATTGGGTATAACTGACGAAAAGAACATTTGAACTTGGAACTCCCGATGTAGTGTGCATAAGCTGCAATAGCCATGTCGAAGGAGGTAGGTTTCTCATGACTCATTTATAAATTGTGAAATAGTGCAGGAAATCACATTAAATGAGGTATTAGATGCAAAGTGCTCTACCCCAGTTCCAGTATAGAGTGAGTGATTGATACATGGTAGTAATCATAATCACTTTACTATTTCTATCACTATGGCCACTACTCTTAATAATGCTTCTCCTATAATTATTACTTAATTTGTTTGGATTTACTTTGACTATCCTCACCTAAATTCACTGAGGCCTTATATGCACAGCCAACAAGGCTGGGCCTTGAATGCTATACTTCATGATTTGCAACATTTCATCTAGATGACACTCTCAGTATTTAAGAATGGGGGAGATGTCAAGAAGTGCTCTTCAGCTGTAAAGAAGAACAAGGTATATCTCCATTTACCACGATGGAATGATTTTCACGATACATAGTTTTGTGAAACAAAGCAAGATAGAGCAAAGTGTATATGGTACGCTATTATGTATTTAAGAAAAGAGGGATACAAATACATATTTTATATAGTGAAGTTATAAGCCACAGGTACAATTAAAAAGGAAGGGGAAAAAAGAGGGGAAGGGAAAAAGAGAAAAGCTGGACTTGTCCAAATATCTTTTTTGAAATATTAATTTTGATACGAAATAAATATTTTACATAATAACCAAACAAAAATAACTCAAGATAAAAAAGTAGTTCCTAGAAGGAAAGAACAAAATGAAAGAGATGAAACAGAATATGTGTATAGTTGATTAGGAAACCTACAGAAAGAATTTGGGTGAATTTAAAAGGAAGTCCTTAGTGGGTTACACCCTAAGAACAAACAAACAAAACAAAAATAAAATGAAACGAAATGGGACACATGGTTTTCAACATCACATTGTTAGTGATAGTGGTAACATTGGCATTGTTATTCTGAAACTGACTTTCTCTCACATATGTATATATTAGGAAAAATGATGAAGTAATTATGTTAATGTCATTAGAATATCATTAGCCTAAGAAAAAAATATATATATAAATATAAAATAAAAAATAAAAGCTAAATTGGAATTGAAAATGCCAGTTTGAATTTGTGATGTATTTTCTTTTGGGGAAGGAGAATTATTTCTTATCTGTTCATTAAAATGACCTAAAGTGGTCAGCTCAGTAGTACTAGGTCTCCCTACCACCAAATTATGGTCTCTAAATACCATTTTCCACCAAAATGGTTGATTAGAGGTTAATTGTACAGAATGAACCTAGAATACTTTGTCTTATACAAAAGCTGCCAAGGATGACTGGAGTCATGTCAAAAGAACATAGGTGCCAATTTGAATATCTACTGGCCAAAGATATGACAAATTCTGCTAAGCAAAGAGTGTCAATATAAATACTAACTACAATGGATTGAAATACATCAAATCTGTCAGAATCCATAAACTGAGAGTGAAACTTAAAAAATAAAATTGGTCACCTTTGGAGGCCAGACAATCCACTCATTATTCTGAAGACTGGTAAGTGGGGAAAGAATCCAGCAATTGACTTGCCCTTCCTATAAGAATGTGCCTCGAGGTAGCCATGTAGTTAATAAAAGAAAATTACCCTTTGCACAATACTTATAGCTAATGAAGGAAGAAAGAATGATAGAATTTGATCCCTAAAAAATGGATTCAGGCAATAATTTTTAATAACTAAAAAAAAAAAGAATCAAGAGAGCATTAAGTGTTTCCTGATGAAAATACATAGGGCCACCTTTGAAGTGGTCTTGTCAAAATCATAGCAAGCTTGTAGATCTAAGCCCCAGTTCATGAGAAATATGGGGAATAGAGAAACATGTTAGAGGACAAAATGGAGATGCAATCAGCAAATTCAGCATAAAAGAAAGTCTCTGGGACAAATGACATGGTCTCTTCAATGAATGAAAATATAGGAATGAAAATAGAGAGGGAATTCAGTAAGTAAAATTTGAAAAACCCGAGTATAAACAAATAAATATGTAAATGAAATTTCCCTTCTTGTCTACAAAATGTTTGAAAACTTACTAGATATTTGATGATATCAAAAAATTATTCTCATTTCCTAGGTATATGCTGTTTTATATAAATACAAAATGAAATATTTATTGATGAGAGGAGGTGATACCTGGGATTTGTGTGTGTCGTAGTAGTTCACTTTGGTCATGATGGGGGAGGTATAGGTTGGGGGTCAATAGAAGAAAGAAGACAGGCCTTGGTGACAACTGTTGGAGCTGGATGAGGTGAAAATTGGATCTCACTGTATTCTCTTTATCATGTGTGTTTTCAAATTTTCCATAATACAAGTTAAAAATTTAAAAAGTGTGTTATGTGATGAGCCTCATTTCTTACACATCTATTGATTACACGCATATTGCCCACCACCATGTTAAGATAGGGCATGAAAAGTTTGCTTCTAAGAGCTTGTTGCAAGTGGGAACACAATCCCAGGGTGGAGGGAAGGGTGGATGTGCTGAGAGTACAAAAGAAGGAGCAGCTGCTCTGCTGGGAACACGCTTCCCAGGGTGATCTGACACCAGCAGAAGGCAATTCTCTAGGGTCCTACTCAGTAGAGTCACAGGAAGAAGGGAGGGGACTACCCCTAGTTTACCAGCCCACATCACTAAGGGTACTCCTTCCCGCCTAGTGAAAATCTGTGCTGCTGAAGCAGCTTATACCCAGTGTATCTCAACCCTTTATTTCATGGGTGAACCACTAAGTCACGAGAGTGTGAGGGCCTAGAATAACATCTTAGAGTAAGCCAAGAGCGTGTGTCCCCTGGGGTACATAGCAATGTTGAGTAAAGTCCTGTTCTTGGTCTCAGGAGACCAGTGCTATTGGATATTCCTCGGAGACCAAGTGGGCAGAGCAAACCCTGTGAAAGTAATTTAACCCCTTCATTGGTGTTTATGATATTTCTGGTTCAGGGAAGCGTATCTTAAAACAGAAAAGGGAAAAGTCACTGCATCGGGTAACTGGGGAGGGCTATTATAGATCCCAGGGTCCTCTGTAAGGGGGGAGGAAAATAACATTCCCTGTGCCCTCCTAAGTTCTCAGCTGAGACCCTCCTCCCAACAAAGGTAAATTAACGAGAGAAGAAAGAACAAGAGAAAAAAAAGAAGCAGATGTTTATTAACATGTATGCCTCCTGGATAAACGGAGGAGGAGCCACCGGGACAATAAGAGTGAACTCCACACATGGCATAGAACTCAGGCTTAAATACCATCTTGAGCTGAGGTCAAAGAAAGAAAGGTGTGGAGGAGATCAGTTCATTATAATCCAATCAAGGCATTATAGGCTTTTGCCCTAATGTGCTTTGAGAACCTCAGGCTGCTGTTGCTCAGAGGAGCCAAAGCTCAGCTGTTGGGGGTCTTGCTCCCCTCCTCAGCCAATCCTGAAACCCAGAACAAAGCCCAAATGTATAACCTAAACAAAGAAGACATATCCACACACGGTGAAGTGACAGGCAGCTAGGACAAAAGCGAGTGACAACACAGCCCTAGGTTCCGCAGTATGAGGAGGGCCACGCAACTCACAGCAGGTTCCTGGAAATGGTGATGCTGTGATGCTGCTGGCAGCGGCACTCAGCACTACCCTATGCGACATCTGGGTGTGCTCCAACCCATCAGCTTTGCCAGGGATATCATTTTGTGGCTCAGGAAGCACATGGTGGACATTATCTCCATTTCCTTTTGCTATGGTTAGAGGCTAAAGAGTTTGTCAGTGATGCATAAAGAGCCATGTGCTTATGTTTGCTCTTTGGTTCCCCAGGACATTCTTTCTTTAAGGATTTTGTTTGTTTGTTTGTTTGTTTATTTATTTATTTATTTATTTATTTATTTATTTAGAGTGCTTGCAGGTGAGAGTCAGAGGGAGAAGGAGAAGCAGACTCCCCGTTGAATGGGGAGCCTGACTCTGGACCCTAAGATCGTGACCTGAGCTGAAGGCAGACTCTTAACCCATTGAGCCACCCAGGTGCCATTCCTGGTCTTTAAACCACAGCTGCTGTTAGGGGAAGAGGAACACACTCTGCTGATAGAAGAGCTTCCGCAGAAGTCCACTGTGTCCCTTCGCCCACTGAGGCTGGCCTTGTGTGCTGTTCACACTACATGATTTCCTTTGACTCAAACCTGTTCTGTAGCAATGAAGCGTAGCCTGCTGGGCTCTCCATCTTCAGGGCTCAGCCCACACTCACCAAGGGCTTGGTGCAGAAAGCAGACGAATGACGGCAGCAACGGTGGGTTCCGCCCATGGCGTGGTCCTATCCTTGGGGATGCAGGACGCTGAACGGCCTCCACCCAGCTCTGCTAGGAGATGCTGAGTGTGTCAGCAGAAATGGATCGTTGAAGAAGATCAAAGGAAGGCTGAAGGTATAAATAGGAGCTTCTTCTAGAACCAGCCTTAAGCATTGAGGGGAGAATGGGTTCACCTTGGGTACCTTGAGCACATTTTCTGCCATCACTGTGCCAGAACCAAGACAGCATGAACACTCAGACCCTAAAGCTAGCCTTGAACTGGATGGTACAGAAATGGGGTTTGATCTGATATAACAGATTCTTAATAAGGGAAATCACTGAGGAAGTACCAGGAAGCCTGGGAGACCCAGGGTTTTCTGGTCTTTGTCTTCTTTATCATTGTGTCCTTGGACTGGTTAAAGCAAGAAGGAATGTACTGGACACCATGAAGGTGGGGGCTCTTCCTCAAATATCAATGGAGAATCTTTGATTTGGGTCCCTCCTTGTTCCTCATGGAAACACAGACACAGAGATACGCCTGTCACTTCCACACACAAGTTACAAGAAGTTCTCTGGCTTTTTCTTACTATCATGTTCAAAAGCGTCACAGGTCATCATTACCCATTTTAATGACCTCTAAGAACATAGGACTGTTTCCCTAAACAGGCAGAAAAAGAAAGAAAAAGAAAGAAAGAAAGAAAGAAAGAAAGAAAGAAAGAAAGAAAGAAAGAAAGAAAGAAAGAAAGAAAGAAAGAAAGAAAGGCTGTGCTGGAGTGAACATTGTCTCTGTGGCTGCTGTGTAAACGCATCAGGTCATTAAGAACATGGAAAAATGTGTGTGTGTGTGCACACGTGTGTGAACCTGTGGGCAAAGTGGGCATATTTCATGCTCAAGGACGATCCTGAGGTGCGAGATTTTTTTGATGTGGGAGTCCAACCCTTTCTCGTCTCTCCTTAAAAGCTAAATAGCTTGACGGTCTGTGCGTGCGTGATGCAGAATGCACCTAAAACCCCCTTGACTGGAAGCTTCCTGGGATCGCTGCCTTAATTTGGCTTTCAAATACAGAGATGCAGGAGCCTCCGTGATCTCAAATTCCAGAATTAGTTGCAAATTTTAGAATATGCCTGAGTTTTGCCTGCTTAAGGATGTGCAGTTAGGAAACAATATGAAAAAAAATCCAGTTAATCACGATGAGATTAAAGGATTTTAGAAGCCGGATCGCAGTCACATTTACATTCCCCTCTAATTTCCTAATTTCTTTTTTTTTTTTTTTCCCAAATCACCTTTCATCTTCACAAAATGAACTGTAAAAAAAATCCTCCTGAATTTCGTAACGTGCCAAGAAAAAGAGGGGGAAAAAAATTAAGGAGGCCCCTACCTCGTAATCATTCTGTTCATAAAGTGTTTTAACGGCACGCCAGGCAGAGAGATGGAGGCTCTGGTGTCTGAGGTATTCTGTGCCATAAACTCCCATAATAGAAACAGATGGTGAAACTGCCTTGCAAGTGAAGAAACTAGTGTACACGCAGCTCACCCTAACATATGAAGAGATTCAGGGCTGACACATGAAGGAATGCAGCTGGCGCGGGGCCAGCGGGACGCACTCGTGCAGCCGCCAGGCCTCGGCTCCGGGCAGGAGCCCACGATCTCGGGATCTGGGGCGCCCGGAGCTGCAGGCCGCGGGCCTCCCCGAAGCGGCCCGGCCCCCCTTGGCTGCGGCCCGGGATGCACAGCGTTCCCAGGGCTGCAGGTGGCCGCGAACCCCAGCCCGGGGCCCGGCCTGGCTTCTCCAAATGCTTCATAAAAACAATAGTGGAGGGTTGCCAGCTTTGCCGGAGCTTCCTTTAACTAAGTTAGGATTTGCTTTTTACCTAGAGCTGCCACCAGTGGCTGCTGAGAGAAGGGAAAATCTTCCACACAAAGACACATCGGTGCAAATGGCCTCAGACAGGAGCGGGCGGGGGTGGGGCGGGCCCGGTACCAGGCCCCCGGGGGGCCTTCTGGACCGGGAGACACGGCGGCCGCAGAGGAACCGCAGTTTCCGGAGTAGAGCCGGACACATCCCCGCGGTCCCATCCCCGGGACCTTAGCACACACGCTTTCGGACTTGCTGTATTCGTGAGCATGGACTAAAATTGTGCTACAAACAGACCCCAACATGTAGCGACACGCACACGCACACAAGCACACACACACACACACACACACACACACACACAGCAGACTCATTTTCCGTGTAGAGAACAGGCCAGGGAGTCGAGGCCGCCGGAGGTTGTCCCCCGGGCTCCGTCCACTGTCTTGCGGGTTCACCACCTGGCGGGTCTTGTCACCGCCCGCATCCGGAGGGGGCTCACGGCTGTCCGTAAAGCTGTGTTGCAGAGGACACACGCCTCCCTTCTGCTCACATTCCGTCGGCCAAGAACCCGGTGGCCGTGCGCCCAGGACTTGGGGTGATGGGTTTGGGTGCTCAGCTGCAGGGTGACCCCCAGGAGAGATCCGGGGGCATCCTCAGGACTGTCTTGCAGGTATTGCCCTCCTTTCAGGCCTGGCCACCTGGTGCAATGTCCTCCCGCCCCACTGGAAACTGTCCCTGCAGATCCGCCAAGCCCAGTGCTGCCTGGTGCTGCTGCATTTCCTTCCGACGGAAGCCCTGAACGCCGAGCACAAATGAGAAGAATGCGCGACCCAGTCAGGGCTCAGCCCTGATGTCATGGTGGGGCTGGGCCAGGCCCCATGGAAGCCTAGACGTTAGTCCTCTCCCAGATCCGGCCCCGGGACCCCAGGTCCACGACGTTCTCCGGGCCTCGGCACATGAACGAGAAGCACGTGGGTAGTCGGGACAGGCCGTCAGGGATGCAGGGAGCTCGACGCACCCACCTCAGGTTAGGCTCAGCGTCAAGAGCTCCCCAGCACCCTGGTTCCCCAACCCAGGCCACCTGCCAAGAGCGAGGGTGGGTCCACTCAGAACAGGGCCTCCTGATAAGACCTTAGCAGTCCTTGGTCCCCAGGGGAGGCGATCCTGGTCTCTGCGAGGCCTGGTCCTGGGGCCCCGTGTCAGGGTTGGGGAGAGAAGGGGGCGGGCTGGCCCGCTTGACGTCCTCCTGTGTCGCATCTGGTGCCCTGACTGCATCAGCCGAGGGTCCCGCAGATCCGGAGAGACGGTGGTGCAGAAGCAGGAACCTGTCTGGTTTGGAAGAAAACCCAGGTTTGGGAGACGTAGAGTGAACACAGTTTGGGGGCCTCTAAGAGAAGGAACACGAAGCTGCCGGGGTCCTCTCAGACTGGTGCCCCCTGGGGTGGGGACCCAAGTCCCAGGGCTCGAGCTTTATCCGAACCCTGCTGGGGGGGGAAAGGACCCGAGTCCCAGCGAGGCTGGCGGGAGGAGGGGCGGGGCTGGGGCTGCAGGCTTTGGGGAGCCACTGTCTTTCTAGAAGAGAGGCCCCTCCTGCTCCACGACGGAGCCAAAGGGCTGACTGCATGGATGCTGCACCCCTTCGAAGCTGCCGGGAAGGAAAGCGGAGGGTACCCAGTGTTCCCTCCACTTCTCCCGCCAGCTTTCTCCGACTGGCCGTTCCCTCCCCGTCACCCCTGAATGCGAAGCCCCCCTTTCATTGAGCTTTGCGGCAGCTTCCCGCGGAGCTGGGGCTTTCCAGCAGAGCGTGGGTCCTCACCTTTCCAGGAAGCTCCCCTGCTCCCCTGCTCCCCACGCCTGCCACGCGGGGGGTGGGGGGGGGTGGAGGGAGGCAGGTTGCTGGTACCAAAGGGTGAACGGAAGATATTGTTTTATGTAGCGGGAGGATCAGACGCTGCCTTCCAGCTTCTCCGGAGTTCAGCTCTCCCTCGTGGGGAGTCTTTCTCCGCTGGCATAGACGGCAAGCCCTGGAGAGCAGGACGGGGCCAGGACGCTGCACAGCTCCCCCTCGGTGGCTGGAGAGGGGCTGAGCGTGTCCCCGGCACTGGCAAGGTGGCCCCCCTCTGCTGGCAGGAGGCAGCGCTGGTGGCCGTGGGGAGGCCCTGGGCCTGGTGCAGGCATCTCTGCAGACACGGGCAGCTGCAGCCTTAGCAGCCCCCCCCACCCCATTACCCACTAGGGCTCCTCTCGTTCTCCTCTCCAGCCCCAGAAGGCCCAGCTAGCCTCTCCCGAAGCCCCGTTTCCCATTTAGAGGGGCCAGTGAGGGGCCTGTGAGCTCCGAATGTTGGGGCCCGGGACCCTAACAAGATGTTTCCCGACTGGGTCTCCAGGCCCCCCAACAGATGGGTTCCCTGTGGGCTCTGCTCTGTGTCTGGGGGAAGGAAATACCCAGGACTCGTTGAATTCCAGTGATAATGTTGCTGGCGTTGATTTGCGGTTTGACAGTCAAAAATAATCCAAGCATTGCTTTGCATGTGATTTATACAAGTGTCTTAATTGGCATCTTGATTATATGATTGCGTGAAGTGCTGTTTTCAAGAAGGTGTATCTCTAAATAGAAAAAAGAAGGAATATACAGCTGCGAAGTGTACGTGAAGCTCCCCGTGATTTATGTCTCCCCCTTGCTTTCTTGCACCAACACCATATTTTCCGGGTTCTGCCCCCATGCTGGACCTCCAGTGGGAAGCCTTTCCCTCAACCCCACACGTCCTCCTTGCAGACGTGGCGCTGGGTCGGCAGTTTCTCGCTGTGTCTGCTGCATTTTTTTTTCTGCTGCACAAACTGGGAGATGTGGCCTCTCTTAGCCTGATTACAGCTAATTATTTTAGAAATACATTTTAAAGGCAAGTTATCTTAACTTTATGGCTAATCCGATGGAGGAGATCTAAGGAAAACCTGAAAATCATAAAACGTTCCAGAACATTATATTTTATGCAGTCCAGAATGTGACACACGGGGTCTTTAATAATTCACTGCTTGTTAACATTAAACAACTGTTAACATGCTCAAATAATTAGTTATGCTTGCTTGACATGTTTGCATCTTTAATAATTGATGCATTTATCTTAATTACTAACAGTATTATGGTCGTAATATGCATCTTTTTTCTATCTTAAAATTTTAACAAAAACTGACTTTTTGCCAAAAATGATTATGCTCTAAGTTTTAATTACTCATTGTAATTAAATTGCAAGCTGCAGTATTTTTTCTAAAATATCTTTCACAAAAAATATTTAATGGAAAAGAGGTGATTTGTTGTTTATGCAGCCAAGTTAGTAAATATTTCATAAGTTTGATATTACCCTTTCAGCGTGGATATAAAATAACATAGCTTTCAGGCTATGAGTCGATTTAAAAGTCCTCCATAGCTGAGAATTTTTCTACCATTTCTACCCAAAATGTTGTGTGCACCCCCCCTCCCCCCCCCCCACACACACACTCCAAGTCTGACATGGCTCTTTGTGTGTGAGAGAATATTTTCTTGAACCAGTCAGGCGTATCCAAGCTTCATGTCTCTGGTAGGAAGCAATGTTGATTGGAGTTCGATGGGAGAGCCATGCCTACACTTTCCCCTCCATCTCTTCCCCTCCAGTCCCCTTTGTTGGAGAGACCCCTGAAGAATGGTGTTCGGGGTGACGTTACTAAAGTGCTCCTTTATGACGAGACAGAAACACTCCTCACTGGCCGGGCTTCTCAAGCGTCCCAAAAGTCGCTGGAAGGTTACTAACTGACTCAAAAACACCCTGTCTATAGAGAATGTTAGCCCCAAGAAAGGGTTGGAAGATGATGAGAAACAGGCACCTCATTTTACCAGCAAGGAAACTGGGGCTGGTAGTCCTTTGGCCCAAGTTCACACAAAGTGACCAAGGTAAGAAAGCAGGTGGATCTTGACATGGTGAATCCAGAGCTCTGCATGTCTCTCCCAAGGCCCTCACTTTTGACCTATGGGGTGTTCTTTGGGATACATCAGGGCTCCTGCTCTAAGCAAAATCCCCGTCATCACAATTGCCCAACTCCATGGAGGGCAGAGCCATGCATCAGGAAGAGTCATTCCTTGACTTTCTGGGCCCTTTACTGGGATCCTCATTTCCCCTTCCTGGGGTTCTCCTAGAATGGGGACATCAAGAAGTAGAGCGGTTGGAATTTGGGAGAAGCCCCAACATGTTCCTTGAGTTGATTACTCACTGTTGTAAGTCATTAGAGGTTTTCAAGATGCAAATCAAGCAATTATGGGGCTCTTTGGAAATGACAAGCAGACCCAGAGAGAAAATCTAAGCTCTTTCAGAAGGAGGCCTGACCAGCCAAGGACCCAGAACTCATCCCTCATCCCACAACCCTCAGGCTTCTGAACACACACGATTCTTTTCTTTGTCCGTGAAGCTGCCTCACTTTTTGGGAAACTGAAAGAGGCAGGGCCAGGGGATTTTACAGTGCTGGCTGGTGTGGAGAGATGTTGCTCCTCACCATCTGATTTATCAGTTAACCTGCATAGAGCCGCAAGGAGCAGAAAATCTTGACTTACGCTGGCTCTAAAATGTGGGAATTCATTAGTTCGTAAGACTGGATCTGGAACTGCAGTTGGTGGGACCTCCATTCACGGTATAGTAATCTTGTCAAGGACACCAGTTCTTTCCACCTCCTCACCCTACCACCCTCACAGCCTGCTTCGTCATACACCTGAGTCCCCTCGAGTCACATGCTCTTTCATCCAGACACAACAGGTAGAGGGAGAAGGGTGGGAGCATCTCTCGCTGCACCTTCCCTCTCAGGAATAAGGAAACCCTTCCCAGAGGGCACAACAGATTTCTACCCACGTCTGTTAAAAAGTGAGACAACAGACCCAAAATGGAGTCACTTGTGCTAAAGCCCATGTCATGCAACCAAGACTCAACTCCTCACTTAATCACAGTTTCAACCTCTCCCAGGAGTGGAATCTTAGTCAATCTGGAATGACCTGGTCAGCATTAGTGGGGTCATCGCCTGATAGACCCCTGCCATCCCCCAAAGGAAGGTGGCTCTGCCTGAAACAATCCCCTCTTTGCTAGAAACTTCCTTGTCCTGCTCTCTCCTGTCCATAAAAGTCTTTCATTTTATACAGCCCATTGGAGCTTTTTTCCTATCTCCTAGATGGACTACTGTCTGATTCATGGATCATTGAATAAAGCCAATAAGATTTTATTTTATTTTATTTTATTTTATTTATTTATTTATTTATTTTATTTATTTATTTATTTATTTATTTATGATAGTCACAGAGAGAGAGAGAGGCAGAGACACAGGCAGAGGGAGAAGCAGGCTCCATGCACTGGGAGCCCGATGTGGGATTCGATCCCGGGTCTCCAGGATCGCGCCCTGGGCCAGAGGCAGGCACCAAACTGCTGCGCCACCCAGGGATCCCGGCAATAAGATTTTTAAAATTTACTCAGCTAATTTTTTTTTTTTTTTTGGTGGTAGTAATAGGATCTGAAGGAAATTTCTAATGACTTTGGGGACAAGAAACATAGGCATGATACTCATGAACTCTTTGCATGTTCTTTTTTTTTTTTTTTTTGCCATTTCCAAGGGCTGTGGATAAGTTCCTTTCCATTCTGTGCTCTGTTGTCTTTCCAATCGAATGGGCTTCCCTGTCCAGGGTAGATAAGTTTGTGCTGGAACCCAAGTCCCCCACCCTTGGTCCAGTCCACGGTTCCCTGTGTTTGGAATCCCAATCTACCATCCTTACTTGTTGGGATCTGCTGGTTCAATCCCTGCCCCAGGCCCCAGTTCCACTTTGGGAATTGCTGGTGGTATGAAAAAGGCCTTCTATTGGCTAGTTCACAGGAGCGTACCTTTGCTCACTACTTAGTGTGTTAATCTGCACGTTTGTCTTCTTTCATGCAGATAAAGGCTATTACAAAGGGGATTTGGAAGTCAAAGCCTTGCAGTTGATGGGGACAGGTTGAGCTCTTCAGCGCTGTTGGACCACTTGCCACTCAACTCTGAGACTCCCAGATTGGGATAAGTTGGTCACAGAATGGGTTCGGTTGACGCTAGATCACCACCAACCTTCAGAAAACTTCTGTCCGACGAGGTACACTGCAACACATCACACAATCCCCAGCCCCATGGTGCATCCCTTTTACATATTGATTTGGCTCCAAGAGACCCAAGGCTCAACTAAAAAAAAAAAAAAAAAGTTTAAAATTAAAGGGAATCCTTAAATTCCAAAGAGTTACATGTGTCACCTTCTGGCACATGGGCTTGTTTTATATCTAAAAACTATGGTGCCAGGAGCCATAAATATCATTTTTAAATGGCAACATCTCACTAAAAACAACCTAGAATGAAAATGGCCACTACGGGGTACAAGTCCAGTTAGACAAAATCATTTTGTGTCCAGAGAACATGGCTCGGCAACTCTCAGGATGGGGATGCCAAACTATGGCCAGACAGAAATGTGGGCTGTACTCCATTTACACCTACAAAAGGCTGGACAAAAATGTGAAGTCAACTCCATTTGTGGCGAGGGTCCTTCCAAACTGCTGCCTGCCCTCAGGGAAATTCATTTAAGAAGTGCCCTGGATGAGCACTGGGTGTTATACTCTATGTTGGCAAATCAAACTTCAGTGAAAACAAAAACAAAATTAAAAAAAAAAAATTCAAAAAAAAAAAAAAAAAAAGAAAGAAATGCCCTGGAAAACCATGGGTTCCCAAGTTAAACAAACAGAACAGGATATCTATCTCACCGGGCAGACAGAGGCCTCCCCCAAAGAGCCGCGAAATTCCAATATGGTCTTGTTGAAAGATTTGCTGCAAAAGGCTAATGAAGAATTAAAGATGCAAGAGGCACCTCGAACAAAAGACGAAGATGGACGCGCCTCCCACTGCACCCCTCTCTCCCTCTTGAACTGCTAATCCTCTGTCTGAAGTGTCTTCACACCCTGAGGAGACTACAAGACCTTAAATTCCAGCCTACAGACCTATAGCAGCCTCACAGACCCCCGACCCCAAGTCTACCCTCCAAGGAAGGCCCCCGAGTGGGCGTCTCCGGGGGTTAAGGGGACACTGAGGGATTTTCTGGTAAACTGTGACGTTATTCCCTTAAACAGCAAAGGGAAACTAAAATTAAAATGAATGGAAAACCTTGCCAAATTCTGGTAAATACCAGAGCCTGCAGATGGCATGGAAGGAGAAGCCAGTGAAGGGTGAGAATTCGTACCAGAATCAGCTCTCCTGAATCTCTGGCTCTAGTACCCAGTCAAGAGGGAAAAAGAAAATGACACCTTGTGCCTTCCTTTCCAAATCAAGACCCTTTGGTCGTTAACCTTCCCCCGCACCCCATCCCCAGGGACAGCCATTATTACCGTCTCCTCTACTTTGTCTTCCTTTTGGCCGTCTCTGGGAATGCTTCGAAACCTTGGGAGGGTAGTAATATCTTGTGCACCCTTTTTGGGGGATGCTTCCTGGGTCCAAAGGGACATTCAATATTGGTAAAAATATTTACTGTTTGTCCCAGCTAAAATTTGACAAGATCTTTGACGTGATTTTATTTATTTATTTATTTATTTATTTATTTATTTATTTATTTATTTTCCAAGATAGCTCCATGGTCACAAATTGGCCAGATTGGGAGCTGATATTCCGAGCCTGATAGGATTTTTTTTTTTCCAGGCCTTCTCCCCTAAGCTAAAAATGAAACTATGCATCCAGAGGCAAAGAAAAGCCCTAAGCCTTTGTGGAGGGATTTGCTAAAACATTCCAAAGACAAACAACTCTAAATCCAGAACACAGAAATCTTTTGATTTCCATCTAAGTTGGACATCTTTCTTCCAATACAAAGAATCAAACTGAAGATAATGTGGTCGGATGAATGGATCAGCCCCTTGATATCATTTAGGCTGCAACCCAATTACTTGAGGAATTAAGAGCCACTGTTCTTGCCTTATAAATCTTTGCAAAAACCAGGAATGCAGCTCCGGAAAGAATTCAAAGTCCACCTATCTTTACCATTCCGCAATCCTAAAACTGGAGGAAGAAAATAAAAATAAACAAACAAACAAACAAACAAAAAAAAAACAAGGCAGAAAAGAAGGCTTTTAAAAATTACAAGCTCCCGGAGAAGGCTCCTGGCCCCAAATCCAGTCCACGGCTTTCAAAAAATTATTTGTCAAGGACACACACAGATCGTTAAGTGTCTTCTCCAGAAATATTAGTAAAAAAGCTGCAGCCATCTGAGCAGGTAACCTTAACTGATCCCATCTGCCAGAAACAGTTTTGGATCCAAATTCTATCATAACTGGTGAGTTTTGTATTATTGTATCTGTTTCGTGACTTTAGTTTTAGAATAGAAGCCATAAGATCTCCGTGACTGTAGGTTTAGGCATGTCTGTGTGGGTATGTTACAGACGTGGATGTTTTCCTGCCTCTGGATGACATTGCCAAAATTAATTTGTAAAAGAGCCTTATTTAATTGACTTAGAGAAAGTCAAGTGCTCACACAAATGATATATTCCAGGGACGCCCGGGTGACTAAGTGGTTGAGCATCTGCCTTGGGCTCAGGGCTTGATTCAGGGTCCTGGGATCGAGTCCTGCATGGAGCCTGCTTCTCCCTGGGCCTGTGTTTCTGCCTCTCTCTCTGTGTCTCTCATGAACAAATAAATAAAATCTTTTAAAAAAGGATATACTCCTAAAACTCGCAGAAATATAGTAGAAGACTAACCCAAATATTCAGATCATGTGATCTGAGATCATCTTTGACAAATGAAAACCAGTTGAAGTTTGCTGGTTTAGTGAAAATAAGCATGTCTTCAGAGTTGTCAGTATTAAAAGTAATTCCGACCTACGACCTTTGCTGTACCCAGGTTAACTAACCAAATAATCGTGTTACCACTATTACAAAACCCGTCAGCAAGAAAAAAATAGTTTGGGATGGTGGTTAGTTGCCTAATGTCTCAGGGTTTTTGTAGGTAGTCAACACATAATTGTTAGGTGCAAGTGATATAAATGGGATAAGAGTTCATGAATTCACTTTTCAACAAAAATTATGTTTTATGCTGTGTGAACTTAAAAATCATTTCCAGGATCTATTTACTTGAACCCTTAAGGTTATACCGAGATAAGGTAATGATAGGTGTTCATTGGATATGTAGACCATTTCCAAATAAGATAAAAACGCTGAAACGTTGATTCCTGAACACAGGGTTATCTGCTTTTGGTTTCTTTTTGCAAAAGAACCATAGATATCTGGGTCTCTTAGTAGCATGTTTTTTGCCACCTGTAAAATTTTTTACTATGAGGGAGAGTTCACTTGTTGAAATTAGGAAATGTATTTACCAGTCTGCCAATCCCCAGAATGCTAGTGGGACGGGCGGTCCACAATTATGTATTTCTTAATGTTCACTAGAAAATTGAGTTTTTAAGGATTTTGTACATGATTTAAAGCTACTGGGAATAAGAAGGGCAACATCTGCACATGCAATGAAAGTAGGATGAGTGTTTTCAGGGAGAGAAGGTAGGAGGAATGGAGATATGATTTTGTTGAGGGGAAATAAAATAATATAGTCCTCAAGTGAGGCTGGTTATTTCAGAATGAGTAAGAGTGGGCGGAAATAGGATAAAGTTGTAGAAGGTTGTGGAAAGGGAGTCTTTGGGAAGGAAATTTATGTATGCTCGAGCTGGCTAAAATTAGAATACATTTAATTAAGTTTGATTTTTAAGAATGAACTTTAATATCAAAAGTAAGCTGGTACGAAATTAGAATTCAGTCTTCTCTCTGTTGAAAAAGGACAGAGTTTCCTTGGACAATTGATCTGCTCTTGATAAGAAATTGTAAAAAAAAAAAAAATGTTTTTTTCTTTACCTTTTAAGTAATCTGCTTAGAAAACAAAGATTTTGTGTCTTATCAAAGTAATTCCCTGTGTAGCATGTTGTCTTTATGAGGTCTTTGATTACTTAAGAAAACGGAGTCTTCTCTATGAAAAGAGCTAATGGCTTTTTTGGTTTTGTTTTGTTTTTAACTTTTCTGTATTTGCCTGTGACGTCTTTCACTGTCAAGCTGGTAAATGGATAAGTAAGTATTGTTTCACAGTGACCTATGATCCTATTGGACCTAGTGCTTTAAAAGTTTTTGATATTTTTGACAAACTTCCCCCAAATTCAATTCTGGATGAAGTCTTTTCGATCTGGAAGTAATTTTGAGATTTTCCAGAGGAATCCCTGGAAATTCGCAGAAAGATTTGTTCTTCTTATTAAAAGAGAAATGCCGAACTAATCAGGCATTTTTTTTTTTTAATCAGGCATTTTTGATGTGTTAAATGACATGAGAGGTACTGTCTAAATAAGAAGTAATACTGAACTTTCTGTTTTTTGGGGGATTTATTTTGGTTTCTTTTAGAAAGGGAGTTGGGGAGGGGCAGGGGCAGAGGGAGAGAGGAAATCATAAGCAGACTGCGCACCCAGCTTATAGCCCCATGTAGGCTTTGATCTCACAACCCCAAGATCGCGACCTGAGCCGAAATCAAGAGTTGGAGGCTTAACTGAATAGCCCCAATCCTAAACTTTATTTATGCTGTATTTGTATAGGTAGATGTTATAGGTGTTCTAAAAGTCGTATGAAATTCCTAGAAATCTGGTATGTCCTAGAATAATGCCATCAATCATAATTTCAGTTATTATCTTAAAATGTTGTGTATCACAGAAATAACCAAATTATCTTGTCAATTCCATTATAATAAAATCTCATCAGGTCTTTAACCATGGACATTTTAAAGTCTTTTGTCATTTACAGGGAATTACTGTTTTACTCTGATGCTTTTGCAAAAGTATTTCTGCCAAAGTGCTTCATCTTCAAGGAGATTCATGGAAAGGACTTTGACAAGTACAGGTTTCTGGTAAGTTTAAGATCATAAAATAAACTGGATAAAAATGTCTAGAACCAGCGGAAAAACTGGATGGAGGCAGAACTAGTCTTAATTATGTGGGATTGAACGCACTGAGGAAGACGATTGTACTATTTTATGACTTTTGCTTGAAACATTACTGGTTCCTTAATGTTTTGTTTTTCCAGCTTAAGGAAACCTTTTACCTCAAGCCTTCTATGACCTACAGCAATTTGGTAAAGTACACCTTGTAAGCAAAGATGAGACATTGGCTTTTTCTCCCTACCCGATCCCTCCAGAATTTGGAAACTCTTGAGTGTTCTTTTCATGGGGATATAGTTAGTTATTCACATAAGTTCAATAAGAATCTGTTCCCCTTGTAACAGGACACAATTAGAAATTGTGGCTTTATTACCCAGGCTTTAACGGAAAGGTCATATTTGAGAGAGATGCATATAGAGTCAGATATGACCAGACAGCTTTAAGGAATGACCTAGAAAAGATTCATGGGTTATAGGGTTATAGGATTATAACCTATAGGTTATAGGTTAACCGATTATAGGTTATAGGAATTCATGGATTAAAGATTCAAGCTTATAGGGTTCCCAACAGCCTTAATAGGTGAGTAAGGAAGGTCAGTTTGTGTCAGGCCTAGGAAGCTCAGGATGTTTTTGCAGACCCGGAAAAAAAAAGAGGAATTCATTCAAATTACGGCTATTGCATGTAAAATCTGATGCCAAGTCCTTGGCTTGGCTTCTCAGCTTTAGGACTTGCAAGAGTTCAACCTGAGATTCCTCAGGAAAGGTTCCAGCCAAGCAGTCTTAAAAAGAGCTTATATGGTCAATCATCTACCTTGGCTACACTTTTGTAAATAATCAGGACAAGTTTAATAAAAGCAAATTAGTATTGCTGTGATTATCTTTGATTAAAAAAAAAAGATTTGAGGTGATTTTGGAAAGAAAAAGATAAGTTTTTTTTTCTCTCCAAAAATAAGAAGATTACAGTCTTGTTAATTGCTTTGAGGTTTTCTCATATGCCCCCAAAGTGGACTGCATCTGAGTTTAGACTCAAATATGACTCCCCAAACTAACGTTTCCAATTTTCTCCCACTCCTTTGATTTGACTAAGAACAAAAACTGCCCTTGATTCTCCTTGGAAGGGGCTAAACCAGGTCCTCCTCACTACCCAGCTTCAGAGACTTGAACCTTGGGTTTACATCTCCTAATGAAAAAGGGCTCCTTCAGACTCTAGGAACCCCACATGAGCCGAAGACCTGAGAATCTAATGATGATCTAATGATGGAGAAGAGTAATAGCTCACACGATGTAGACTGCTTCCTCCCAAGGTGTAAGATCTTGAACATACCACCCCATTCCTCCTCTCCTCTCTGACCATCCTTTTTCTAATTCTTACACTGTGAGGGTCTTTATGATTCTTTTACCCACCACTGGCCTCGCTCTGGCCTGGGAATATAATAGCTCAGGCCATTATGAGGTGGGGGATAATGCAACCTCCAAATGACTGTTGGATTTGCCATGACACTGGTGACCCCACGGTTCTGCCCCTTGCAAACTTCTCTCTGATTTCCAATGCCTTAGTTTCTTTGGAACAAACTCAACTCCTCCTCTATGGTGTCAGACCCCCTAACCCTGGGGGTTTGTTGTTCTATCTCTGGTTGACAACCCCAAACCTGGAGAAGCTTGTGTCCAGGTGCTTCATAAAGAGGGAGACACAAGATAACCAAAATCAGACCTCCTGTGGGGTCTACAGATCCTTAAATTTTTACCAGCCTCATGGCTGTCACCTTACTAGTCTCGAGCCACAGACTCAAACAGGGATTGCTGGTTGACATTCATGTCCAAAATTAGCTTCCTTTGGAAACTCACTGCTTGCCTGGCTAGGAGTAAGTACAAATGAGGATATGGTCAGGAACCTGGTCTGAGCTCTTAAGATACTGCAGAATTTGCCCAACAAATTATTGTTTTTGTTGGGCTACAAGAGCCTCCCAACAAAAATCCCTAGAATCTCTGGCCAGCATTGCTTTAAATAATAGGACAGTCCTCGATTTTCTTGTAGCAAATAAGGAGATGTCTATACTGTGGCCAACACCACTGGCTGCACCTGAATGAGCACCTCTGGGGAGGTAGAAACTTACTCGCGTAAGGTCATTGAGCAGCCAGCTTGGCTTAAGAAAGTGACTCGACTCCTTCAATGGACTCTTTCTTTGACTTATTTGATTTTGGTCAGTTTGCTTTTGGGGACCATGAGCTCTTGGGAATCACACTTTGAAGTGCTCTTCAGACATTGGGAACTATCCTGCTTATAATAATCATAGTAGTTTTCCTGTGTGTTGTCGTGTCTTGAAAACTTTAAATGAACGCTTGCAGCTGCTAACCACCGCACCAATGATCTCCTTAAGACTGGAGCCTCAGAAAAAGAATGAAGAGAATAATCAACCTACAAATATAAACCTGAAGTCATGACCTCTGAATACCACGAAGGATCAGCAAACATCATCATGACCTGTGACTACCACACAGGTTCAGCCAAAAACTGTGAGAACTCGGGAGCGGTAGCTATGAGGGGTGCCTTATATTTTGCTCACATCTCTCGGGTAAGCAGAGGGGAGAATTGTTAAAGAGAGGTAACTGGTCCAAAATGCAGTCCCTTGTGCTAAACCCTATGTCACCAAACCAAGACTCAATTCCTCACTTAATTACAGTTTCAACCTCTCCCAGGAGTGGAATCTTAGTCAATGTGCAATGACCTGGTCAGCACTAGTGAGGTCCTCGCCTGATAGACCCCTCCCTGCCATCCCCCAAAGGAAGGTGGCCCTGCCTGAAACAATCCCCTCTTTGCTAGAAACTTCCTTATCCTGCCCCCTTCTGCCTATACAACTCTTGATGAGGAATCTTGGTTAAGATTCTTCATGAATTGTTGAATAAACCCAATTAGAACTTTAAAATGGATTCGGTTGAATTTTGTTTTTTGACACTTCTGACCGGCCAGTCTGGGGACAGATGCTGCCTCGTGAACCAGTCACTAGTGAGTGGAATGAAATGACCAGGATTGCCTTAGACTTGTCACCCAGAGGTGGATCTGGCCCTGGGGAGTCAGGGCGTCCTATCCCACACTAAGTCCTCCCCACCCCCCGCCCCGGGTCAATCTCCCCATCCTCCACAGGCACCTGCGGGTGCACTCTCCATGCTCGGTGTAGGGCAAGACATTCCAGGAAAGACAAAATGAACAGACGCAGACTCTGCCCTAAGAGGATTTCAGATAATGGAGGAATGAGACATGTTCGTAGGGGGGAAAAAAAAAAAAAACTAAACTAAATGGAAGCCAACTGCAATTGTTTAGAAGAATAACTAACAAATGCTTGGCTCAGCACAATTCACCAGGAGTTTTCTGAGCATCTTCTCCCTGCGTAGATGTAGTTGGGGTGTTACTGAGGAGACAAAAGAACATAAAAATGCATTCTTCCTGTGAAAGGGCTTAGTTAAGGAGACAGGATATGAACATAAAGGAGCTGCCTTTGTCGTTCCCTGACTCCACATAGAGGTAGGGATGGCCCCTGGCTAGTTTAAAGGAGTATTTATGGGGAATAATTTCAAAGCTTCTGCTGGGCCTTTGCATAGCTAAGAGGGAGGCCATTAGGAGGTGTCCATCAGTTGAGAAAGCTTTTCACTCTAAGTAACAGAGAACCGGATTAACTGTGCTCGAACAGGAAGGACATTTATTGTTAAGAAGGCTCGGGGTTGGCAGTCAGCTCAGGAAGGTAATCAAGGTTTCAGGATTTTCTGTCTTTCCATTCTCTCTCTCTCACTGTTAGCGTGTTAGGTTGTCCTATGCTGCTGGTTTTAGGGTTTTGGTTTTTTTTTTTTTTGGTTGTTGTTGTTTGTTTTTGTTTTTGCCTCCAGATGGCAAGATGGCTATCGGCGCTCTGGACATCGAATCTGTGTTCAAAGCGGGAAGGGGGAGGAGGGCACCCCGCCGGCGTGCTCTGCTTTCATCATCGCCCCTCTTGATCACAGAGCCAAGTGCCGTTCTCCGAATTCTGCTGTCGGCCTCCCGTCCGTCTTGCTGGTCAGACCAGCGCCTGTGCATGGCGTGCCCCGTATGCCGGGGGCCCAGAAACCTGGAGGAGATGGGGGGAAGAGGAGACTGGAAAGGCTGGGGTTTGGCCTACCAACAACGCCTGGCACAGGAGATAGGGCTCAGCAGTGCGCCCTTCTCTTATTCCTGGCAGGAAAACCCAAGGGGACCCCGAGTGCGAGCAGAGGATGAAAGGAGGGAGCAACCGGGCCATTGAGCTGCTGTGAGTCACTGATGTCATCGTGACCGAGCTTCTGTGCAAATTACAGGGCAGCCGGGCACGTGTTTCTTCCTTACAGCTTAGGCCGCGCTGTCCTGAGGATGGATGTGCACCCTGGGTAGTTGTGCGTGTGTGTGCTGGCAGGTGCGCTTGATTCAACCCATTGGACAATCAGAAGAATAAAACCCAAACAGAAACAAACAAACAAACAAACAGAATAGAACGAACCCACAAACACCCTTACCTGCCAGTGCTGGGGAGGGTTGGCATGCGAGCTCGGGGGATCTGACCCCTGCCTCCTTCCCAGCCCCCGCCCTCCACTTCCTGCAAGTCCAGGGAAGAACACACACGGGAGAGTGAGAAACCACCGGGGACTGGGTGGTCAAGAGAGGTGCGGCCACCATCTAGAACCTTCTCTTCCACCGTCTGTGCTACCAAAGCTGGACCTTGACCTACAGCAAGGCTGATGCACCTGTCACTCAACTGGCAAGGATCCAAAGGTGTCCCTTGCCTTCACTGGGTCACCTCCACGGCCAGGACAGTGCCCGCTCTCTTTTACTCGGTGTCCGAATCCTGTCGTGACCTCAGCCAGCTGAGGTGCCCCCCTGTCCTCGCTGCCTCACCCCGGTCCTGCGTGTCCCTAGGCCGCCCTGGTGCCACTCCTGCCACGGTGCCTTTGTCCAGAGCTCCCCACTGCTCTCTCCCCCCTGTGCAAGGCCAGAGGTTGTCTCTCAGTGGTGGATGGGGCCACCACTGTCCTCTCACCGAGTGCACTGGGCCTTGGGATCTGGGTAACCTGGAGCCCCCCACTCAGTAGAGCTGCAGGTGGCCTGGTCCGTATGAGTCTGCTCCAGCCTGACTGCATGTGGCCCAGCTGACGGGGCACGGGGTGCTCTGCCGCGATGGAGAGAGGAGCATGGGGGGCTCAAGAGCAGGTTGCCCCCGCTGCTGGGCTTGACTCCTGGCCCTGCCAGGATGAGCTCTGTGGCCCTTGGCAAGTTAGTTAACCTCTCTGTGCTTCTACTTTCTCATTTGTAAAAAGGGGACAATAGTCTGTCATGTTATTATAAGGATCGACGAACGAATAGATGTAAAACACTCAGCCCAGGGTCCGGCAGGCGGGCAGAGATATCCAAGTCTTACCATATGAGCAGCTCCGTCGGCTTGGGCAGGAAACTCATCGTGTCTTCTTGATCTTTGCAGTGAATTTCTGGAGTTCCTGCACGAGCAGGATGCCCATAATCTTCCTCCTGAAGGGATCACAGCCCTCTCATTCTTTCCAATGGCCCGGGTTGTGGCGACCGCTGCTGCTTCCACAGTCGGGAACGGTTTGGAGCGCCTCGGGGTTCCCGGCAATGTCACCGCCACCTGCCTCCCTGTGATGCTTCAGACTAGGCCACCACCCACACCACTGACCTCTGCTGACCTTTGCGGGCTTCTGCTGCTGGGAGGGAAGGACACCGGGAGGGCAGCCTTCCTTGACCGGGTCTGCAGACGGCATTGTACATCGTCTCTCCTCTGTTCTCAGAGGAGCGTGGCCACTGAAGCAGAGGCCAAGTCAAGTGGCCTGACACAGACAGGCCTCCTGCCCCTCCCCTGGGCTAGAGCCAGTCCTCCCTGCTGAGCTAGCCTCATGCCTTCTCCCACATTCCCCAGTGCCTCCCTTCGGGGACCTGGGCGTCCTTTCCATTCTGCAAGCAACGATGCCCCCCCCCCCCCACCGAGGGGCTTCCCTGGCATCGATGTTCAGGGTGAAAATAGTGGGAACTCTTTCCTGCTCTGAAAATCAGTAGATTGCCCTTGGTCAGTGGCTTGGAAAAATTATTTCCATCCACGGAAACCTGAAGAGAGATTTCACAGGCAATCCTGTGATGCAAGATGGGTTTCAGCAGAGCTGCTCTGGTTGGAGCCGGGCAGGTATGGGCAGGGTAAGCAGAGGGAAGACGTCTGCTCCTCAGCCTCTCTGCCTACTGCCCAGTTAGAGGGCTGCTTGGGCAGCTGACCCGAGCCCAGGGCTTGCGTGCATGGATTCAGCAGGCAAGGCAGTAGGAGAAGCAGGACAGGGAAGAGGAGGAGGCCGAGCCCGAGCAAAACGCCAGGCACAGCCTCCCAGAGGATGGCCACAGGGGCCTCTGCAGTGCCAGTTAAGATGCTGGATTTTCCATCCTAAGCAAAGGGGCAGTGGCTTTCCCACCTAAGGATGACACCACCCTCGCCCGGTCTAGGGAGGTGAGGAGATTCCTAGACATCTCCTACTCAAAGGGGACACAGCCGAGCCCCAGCCTCCCCAGGCCCGTCCTCCCCAAGTGAGCTCTTGGTGCCTATAAACTAAAATGGGATCAGCAGGGATGTGGGCAGAGCCACGACATCACACCTTTGCGGGGAATGAGCCTGAAGCTGGGCGAGGGGGACCCCAGGGCACGGAGTGGTCCTGGGGAGCCCGGCGGCCTCCATCCGGGGCTAATCCCAGCACCTGCGGAGAAGCGGGAAGCCAGCGGGCGAGGGAGGGGCGAGGCCAGGAGAACAGAGTCGGTGCCCCTGCAGAGCACTTTTCCATGGATGTGTTTTTCTTCCAGACTTTATAGTTAATTTATTTATCTGACCACTCGGGAAGGGAAGAAAAGTACCATTTTATGAGTCCAGGACAAAATAAAAAACAATAGCACATTTAGGTGCCTTAATTTTTCTGTTCGCAGAGATTTATTTCATTTTATTATATTTGACAGCAGTCAACAAACAACAAATAGGCAGCCGAGTGCAGCGCTCTCAGCACATAATGGCTTGTATTCTCTGTGCGCAGGGCAGAGATTTTTTTTTTTTTTTTACCGCATACATCATTTGGAACTTGCTGCATTGATCCCAAAAAGTAACACACATAACTCCACTCTTCCCGCACACGCCGGCAAAACAGGTGCAGGGGATGGATGGATGGATGGAGGGGGGCGGCCACGGGAGTGGGTGGCCCTCTCCTCGGGCGGAGGAGCCATGAGGTGAGTGAGTGTGCGGGGACCCGCTGGGGGATCAGGCCTCGGGCTGGTGGAGGTGTTAGGGGGGCGCATGCGCGTGTGGCATGGTTGTGGGAGGGCAGGTGGTGGGCGCCCGGGGCAGTGGGGGCCTGCAATGTGTGGCTTTAGGGAGTCCTTGTCTTGACCTTGGGTGGGGCCGGGCACCCTGAAGTTGTTAAAGCCAACGTCAGGGTTGGACAAGGGTTCTGGCCTGATGGGAGCGGTGGACGGGGCCGTGATTTGGGAATTCCTCATGCCCCACGTGGTCAGCCTAGAAGTTGCATGGAGGCCGTATCTGTATTCATATTGTAATCCTCCCCCCACCTTATTCCCAAGCCCACCTCAGCTCATGTTGGGATCCCATTCCCCCCTGGCATCTCCCTTGGGGATATCTGTGAGTCCCCAGGGTGCCAGCACCTCTAAGGTTGCTGCACTCAAGAGGTACTGATAGTGTCTGCCCCCCAGACGGATGATTCTCCTCCATCCATTGACTCCGTCGGAAGCTCAGAGGACACCTACCTTCCGGAGCTAAGCCTGCGCCGGCCACCGGGCAGGACTGGGGAGGGGGGTTCCATTAACTACCTCCAACACAGCTGAGAGCCGCCGTCATCCTGGCAAAGCATCAGGAGATGGAGACCTTCGGATGACAATAGGCGGGGCTGTCCCCACAGCCTGGGCCCGGGGCCAGCCTTACGAGGTGTGCCCCGGGGTGGTGCGGCCTGCTAACTCCCTGCCAACAGGCCACCGTGTGCCAGGGGCCGGCTTGTCCCCAGCGATGGCAACGTCCATGCCCGACCCTCCATCGCCTTGGAGTAGGCTGCAGGGAGGGACCACGCAGGGTCTCCGGCCACCGGGAGCCCCAGCCTTTGGAGAACCCAAGACGTGGGGACCCCCAGCCCGTGGGGCACTGACAGCGTGGAGGAGAATGCAGATGAGTCCTCAAGGAGCCCCGAGGTGAGTGGCCCGAGGCAAATGCCAGCACCAAGATCCCAAGGAGTGACCGGGTAAAGCGAGGCCAGCTTCCCGGAGCCCTCCGCTCATCGCCCTTCCTATTTATTGCTACTCTAGAGGAAAGAGGTGCGAAACAAGCTGACCTGGTCTCACCTGAGAGGTCAGTCGGAAGCATCTCCGAGTCCACCCCGGAGTGGAAGGGCTCGGAACACCAATCCCACCTTTGCATTTTAAAGCAAATACACAGAAATGGCCAGAACCCTGGGGCTCACCCGCGTCCTCGCTTTCTGCGTCCACCGCAGAGCCGAGAACAGCGCCTGAGACACGAGGCGGGCCGAGCAGCTTGTAGGGCTTCATCGAACACCCACCGTCCCCGCAACAGTGGGGGGCAGAGGGCCGCCCCCACCTCTACAGGCCCTGTGATTTGTGCCCTGTCCCCCGGGCCCCTCCCCAGCTTCCCTGCTCCGTCCCCTCTGAGCCTACCATGGTCTCATGACCTTGTCAAGGTCTCATGACCAACACGAGCCAGCGCCTGCTTGGGGGTCAAGTAGCCGGGATGGCTCGCTCCCCAGGCATCGTGACCGCGGGCTTCGGGACATCGTGACCCACCCGCGTCGGGACAGGACAGGGCCGTGCTGGGGTCAGCAGGAGGTAAAGAAGCCCGAGTACAGGCGGTCCTGGGAGCCGGGTGAGTCCCAGCCACCCACCTGGCTGCAGGTGGTGAGCCGCCCCTGTGTTGGAGCCTCTGCACGTGATCCCCCCCGAGTGGGGACCTCCGGAAGCCCGTGGAGGTTTGCTAGGGCGGGGAGATCAGTTCACGTGTTTCCTTCCCTCAGTGTAGACATCCCAGCTTGGCATCCTCGAAGCATGAGGCAGACAGGCCTCCTCCGAGGGCCCGGCCGTGCCTGAGGTCTCCGTGGCGCTTGGACGGAAAACCACCACCAGCAGCCAGTCTGGGCCGGGCCCTGGGGTCTCAGGCAGAGGGACCAAGCCCCGAGGAGTGGGATCAGGGCAAATGAGCCAAGGTGCGAGTGAGGCCGTGAGAAGCCAACTTCCCACAGGGAAGCCAACGACTGCGCCGGACTTACTTCCAAGTCCGTCCGTCCCAAACCAAGCCCGGGCAAAGTGGTGGAGGTGAGGCGAGCGGGCGAGAAACCACCACTGTGTGTGCAGCCCCTGCAGGAATCTGACCGCCTGGGACAGCCCCAGCCCCGGACCCGGGAGCCCCGGCAGGCGTAGGGCCGAGGGGGCCCATGGTGGGAGCCCTTCCCCAAGCTCACCCTGGGGCCCCCCGAATACTCACCAAAGTCGCGCACCAGTGTCGGGGGGTCCCGAGCCCCACCCGCTGACATTTCTCTCTGGAAAGGAGACCCCATCGGGGAAGGAAGAGCCAGATCCTGCCCTTGTCGTGAGCGCTCCCGGCCCGGTGTCTTTGGGGCCCAGCCGGCTGTTTTCGACGCTTGGTCGTGAGAATGCACGTGATCGGGGAAGGCGCTCCTCAGTGTCCAGGCCGCACCCAGGAGGGGAATCTGAACCCCAGGGTCACAGGCTTCCAGGAGGCAAACACGGGCTGTGTTTTCGACGGGGACTCTGATCGTTGGCCCTGGGGTCCCCAGGGGGACGGGCTTTCAGCGCTGCTCTGGTCCGGCTCTCATGAAGCCCGAGACACTGAAGACATCCCTTTAATGGTCTCCACTAATTCATGGTCTGCCTTTATGCACTTAAAAAGAGAACCCTTCCTTCTCGTGACACCTCCATTTATTCAGAATTAGCATGTAAAACCCTAAATTAGGCATTCTGCACTCGGGTTCTGACAGAGCCATTACTTTTTTATGCTGAGAGAGTTGAGTTAATTTTAAATTATGGAAGCCCAGCACCTGAGTGAAGCAAGCATCCTCAGGCAGGTCGGGCATCTGCGGGCTCGGCTGATGCAGGAATGCAAACTGGATTAGAATCCGTTTCTCCTCCGCTGGCCAGATACGTGTACCCTGGTGGAGCAGTCGATTGGGGCAGAGCAGTTTCAGGGCGGGACCGGGTCAGGCCCTGTCCCTCGGGTAACCAGAGGGCTGCTCACCGGTGAAATCCGCCCTCGTGACCCAGGTAAGGCGCCAGCGGCCTCGCTTACTGAGTCCCTGTTGTCCGCCGGCCACGGTGCTGAGCGGTGAGGCCGTGTCCTCAAGGAGCCCAGTTGGTGCAGCCATACAAGGAAATGAGAATTATGTTGGAGCTACTGGAAGAGAGGGTGTAGGGCCCCACTTGTCTCATTCTCAGGGTGTCCCTCCCAAGCGCCCACGGCTGATGGGTGAGACATCAGGCCGTTGTGCGAGGAGCCCAGCGAGTGGCTTCCAGGATCTGCGGGGCCCTCCCTCACAGGTGTGTGGCCAGTGCCCGATGCCTCCCGCCAGCTGAGGTGTCTATGCCGCCCGCCATCCTGGAGCGGCCCACAGTCCCCTGCACCTGATTGCCTTCAGATCAAACTTCCAGCCATTGGACAGAAGCTGACAGTAGAATCTGCACAAGGGAACAGGTGGGCCGCCTCCCCACCTCCCAAGGCTGCAGGAGACAAGGAGTTTGGTCGCCAGCCTGTGACCCGCGTGGCCTCTGCCTGAGTGTGTCGCTCGTTCCCAGGGCGCCCACACTGTCCTGGGGTGTCCGGCCTCCCCCGGCAGCCTGTGTCCCCTAGGAACACTGGAGTCCCCTGCCCCCACGCCCGCAGCCAGGGCCCACACCATCCCCAGTGTCACTTGCCAAGGTCCTGTGGCCACTCTGACCAGGTGCCAACCCATTCTGAGTTTGCAAACAACCACACCATTGGCATTAATGGCTGATTTTTATTGTCTGCAGAAATGTGAGCTGTTCTCCAAATCTAACAAAAGCCTTGATGCTGTCCACCCGGGCCCCGCAAGTGTGTCTTTGGCAGCTTTGGTTTCAGGTCATCGCCCTGTGCTCTCTCCACCACAGCCCTTCCGGCCACACTGGAGTTGTCTGCACCTGAGAGGTGCGCCGTGGGCGGGCCGCGGGGGCAGCTGTGCGTCTGCATACTGGGGACTCCTGGGTGAGGGCCCTGGAGCCTGGAAGAGGCCAGCCCGAGGCCCATGGAGACAGGGGAGCGTGTTCTGGGACCAGCATTCAGCTTACTGCCGGGAGCCGTGCAGAGCCTCCGAGGAGTCTGACTTTTTTGATCAACTTTCTGCACGAGCTTGAACCAAATCCAACAGAGATCAGGTTGGAGCAAGAGCCAGCTGGCTGCCTGGGCCTGTGGGCTGCAGCCCCGGGGGTGGGGGGTGCAGACCGGGAACCTGGGAAGGCAGGGCCCAGGCTCACCTCAGGGCGCGCAGCAAGTGGACAGCACGCGGCAGAGACCCCTGAGGGTCTCTGCTCCTGACCTTGGCAACGGGGGTGGGGGGGGGGGGGGGGACCCACGTTTCCTGCTGTGCCCATCCCGGGACGACCGCAGCCCAACTCAGCGCAGACTCCAAAGGCCGGGCTGGCCTCCCGGGGCTGCAGAGGACTCCCATTCATCTGCCGGGAAATAGGCGGCGGCACGGAGGAGTGTCGTGTTCACTTTTAAAATGCCACAAATAACAGATTTATAGATTTTTCTAAATACATTATTTTAGCTTGACAGCATTAATCATTCATGCTTCCTTCTTTCATTTTTCTACCTGCAATGGATTATTGAAACAGAAAATAACAACGAGAAAGGCTAGCAAGCAGTATCAAAATGTCAAGTTTGTACTTACAGTTGTATGGGCCCAGACAGGGTCAAGAGCCCCAATTATTTGTGTATGTACACAGTGGTACGACACGAAAGGTTATGTCACCTGCAGCTATTTTCCCGCAGATTTAAACAGGACTGATATTCAGCTGTACGGTGAGCCGCTGACATGGAACACAGAACTGTAAAATACTGCAAACTCCCGTGTCAGAGCCTAAAATATGAATGGGGGGATTGCAAGGCGTAGCTGTGGGCAACGCCGCACGTCGTGGTGCGAATCCGCTCAATTACTTTGGGTTTTTCCTGGCCTGCTCTTTTTTCATTTAAACATAAGGCAAAGCATGAAATCACAGTGCCAGGCTGGAGGTAGAAGCAGCAGGACCCTCCACTTACCGAGACACCTTCTAGAGACCAAGATCGCGCACATCAGCCAAGCCTGAAAGGCAGCTGGGTACACGCGTGAATCTGCAAGGCTGGTGCCCCTCAGCTGTGAAACCAGAAGGGGAGGGGGGGATAAGGGGGGCCCGTTACTCATTTTCCGCAGGTTATCATTCCGCGTTAGAATATAGCCACTAGGGGATCCCTGGGTGGCGCAGTGGTTTGGCGCCTACCTTTGGCCCAGGGCGCGATCCTGGAGACCCGGGATCGAATCCCACGTCGGGCTCCCGGTGCATGGAGCCTGCTTCTCCCTCTGCCTATGTCTCTGCCTCTCTCTCTCTCTCTCTCTCTTTCTCTCTGTGACTATCATAAAAGAAAGAAAAGAAAAGAAAATGTTAAAAAAAGAATATAGCCACTACATGGAGAGGTCTGTCCTTTCGGTCAGTAAATGCAGAGTTGATTTTTTTTTTCTTTATTTCCCTTAGTGAATCACAATCCCACCTCTTGCTCCTACGCATTCAATGGCTATTTGTGCTTAGTGGCTGAAGGAGATTGTACACGGGAGGAATACAGCGGATTCTGCGCAGTCTTTTTACGGACAGCTCGACATCTCCTTTGATCCAGCCACCAACAATGAGACCCGTTCGAGCCAAAACAATCCAACAAAAACCATAGGACCAGGTACAGAGATTGAGCGGCTGTTGAAAGTCAGCTGTTTGTGTGCAGAGAGGGCTTAGCCACACTATTCAGGATTCTTTCTCCAAAGAGCTGTGGGTAAATTGGGAAGATGCCACTCGTGGCCCCAGCTCAAGGGGGAGGAAGCCCCAGTAGGTAGTTCCTAGTCATGTGGCCTATAGGCTGTCCCGGGTTTTCCCACTCTCTGGCTTTGGGGAGCAATTGGCTAGATCAGGTCAAGGTTTTATGGCCCCGCCTGCGCACGGGGGTGCAGAACTCAGAAGGCAGGTATCTGCAATGTCAATTTTGTGTTTTGTAGTGCGCAGGAATGTGGCCTCTAGATAGGCCGGGATACAAAGAAGGTGACTTGTTGTTGTTATTGTTGTTGTTTAAATAAAAGTACAGTTGGCACACGCTGCTACCTTCATTGCAGGTGCACGACGTAGCGCTTCAGCGTCTCTGTAGGTCATCCCATCTGTCATCACACATCGCTATTTTGATATTGTCAACCGTGTTCCCTACGCTGCGCCTTTCATAGTGACTTATCATTCCATCCTTGGAAACCTGGACGTCCCTGTCCCTTCCATCCATTTTCCCCACGTCCCCCCCAGTAACCATCAGTATGTTTTCTGTATTTATGGGTTTGTTTCTGCTTTCGTTTGTTTGTTTGTTTTTAGAGTCCACATATAAGTGAAATCATACAGTATTTGTCTTTTTCTGTCTGACTTATTTCGTTTAGCATAATACCCTCTGGGTCCCTCCGTGTTGTTGCAAATGGCAAGAGCTCATTCTTTTGTACGGCTGAGTAATATTCCATTGAGTATCTATGCACCACATCTTCTTTATCTTGTTCTTTAGAAAAGGTGACTTTTGCATCCTCAGCCTAACAATCCCTTAATTAAGCACTAGCCTATATGTTCAGCCTGTCCAATAATCCCTTATCCAGGCACTTTCCTATCTGTCCTTATTTATGCCCTAATTGTAAACTTCCCATATTCCAGCCCAGCTGCTCTCTGCCATCGCTTGGGGATGTGCCACATCTTTGCTAGTCTTTGTCATCCCTACTGTTCCAGAAGGCTTCCCTCTCCATCATGTGCCACATCTTCTCCTGTTATTAAATTTTCACTCTCTTTTCTGGCTCTGCTCAAGGCCCCACTTCCTTCAGGAATTGTTACATCCTATATTAGTTAGGGCTAATGGAGGAAAGCAAAGCTGATTCTTGGGGACCTAAATACAAAAATAAAAAAAGGAGATCTTATATAGAATGAGAAGGGTGCATCAGTTGCACCTGAAGACAAAGGGGAAGGATGGAATGAATGGGTCAACAGGGGACATTATACCCACACAAAGGAATGAAAGACTGACACAGGCTATGCCACAGTTGGACCTTGAAAACGGTATGATAAGTGAGAGAAGCCAGTCACCAGAGGTTGGACATTATATGTTTCCATTGATATGAAATGTCCAGAGTTGGCAAATCCATAGAGACACTAAGTACATAGGGGTTTCCCGGGGTGGGGAGAAGAGGAGAATGGAGAGTGGCTGCTAAGTATGGGTTTTCTTTTGGGATGATGGAAACGTTCTAAAATTAGTAGCAATTATTAAACAACAAACAAAAAGCAACTGAACTGTACTCCTTAAGATGGTATATTTTATGATATGTGAATTATAGATAAAAGGAAAAAAAAAAGAATGGTGGGAACCAGGGACAAGATGTTCTCAGAAGCATCTCTGCATTTCCTTATTGGGTTCCTTTCCTTTTGCTGAAAAGCGTGAATTTCTTTGCTCCTCAAGTCACGTGGAAGAAAGTGACCTCCCACAGCCCCTGAATTTTCATTTTCTTTGCACAAGACACCCATCAAAATGAGACTGGGATCTCTCAGGCCCAATTCCAAATTTCTAGGAAAAGAGCTGATAGGTCCAGATTGGGTCACGTTCCCACTGCCGGGCCATTCAGCTAGGACTGGGGGTTGGAGGGAGGAGGGCTAGGGAATCTGTTTCTCAACATAGTCCTACAGATTGAGAGGACAAGGTGCTTCCAGAAAAGGGATGGGGGAAGCGCAGATCACCCAACACGTGGACCATCCACCACCTGTAATGATCTTCCAATGTATGGCTAACCTGTTATACAGATAGAGAGAGACATGACACATAGACATTTCTCATTAATCCCTTTATTTAGCTACTTCCATTTAGTCCCACTTACTACTTTTCCAGTCTATCTGTACCTGATTTTTTTTTAACCATATGTCATATCTTCTCAATTACAATAAAGCTTTATAAGCTGTAAGTCGTTGTGTTCTTCTATCCTCCTATCCCTTCCCCCCTTTGTCTTTTACATTTCCATAGCATCCAATGCAGCCCTGGGGGCTTACCCTGGAATTCAATGTGGGGAGTGGAGTTCTAACTAGGCGCAGGTCCAGATTTTACACAAGCTTATAAAATTTTGGAGGCCTTCTTTAAGAATACGTTATGCATATAAAATTTGGATTAGTATTTATTTGGAGGGAGAAAATAAATCACCCCCAAAAATTGAAAAAGCTGGCAAATATCACAAGTATCTCAGAAAATAGCATATGTTATTAGTCTTTTTTTTAAAAAAAATTAATTAACATTCTAACACAATTCTATAGTATACTTCTTCCTACCATTTTTGTCTACATTTTTTCTGATCATCTTCCGTAGTGGGAATAGAAAAATCTTTCCTCTAGCATGTATAAAGAATGCCCGTTCATATTCAGATGAATTTGCTGAGTGATGTAATGCTATCGATCTGTGCTTTACAAATACATGAATTCTCATACATTGTGTTTTTCTTATTCCCCATCAAAAAGGAAAATAATAGTTTGGTGTGTTTAAACAGTGTATTTTATGTTAAGTACATTCCTGTTAGGTGAGAACTTCCATTCTGATGAGGCATCAATAAAAACTGATGATGAATAATTGTATATATCTGATGATTGGAATAATTTCCACAGACAATACTCTGGCTCCATATACCTCCAACCCTGTTAATCCTCTACTCCATATATTTCTTGTGTAGGTACCATTGGACACATGCACATCTCAATAGAAATTTTGACCCTGCAGCTCCATGGCTTGCTTGGGGTAGATTGGAATAGAGGGCAGGGAGAGTCTTCCTCAATCTTCAGGAAGATTCCTGAAGCCCTCAGGGTAGCAAGCATACAACCACACACAGAAGTACTATATGCACATTACTACATTCCTCGAAACCCAAAATGAATACATCCACACTCAACCTTGTCTTAGCCAGATCCCAAAATGCCCCTGACTGCACTAACTCTAACCTACACCAGAGGACTTATGGTGGAGGGAAACTTAAAGTGGAAAGAGACACTGTTCTCTCTTAAAACATTTAACATCTTCAAAAGTATGTGACCCCACTGTCACATTCCCAAGGCCCACCTCAAGGCTTTGGAAGGAACGTGTGCACTAAGAGGTCCTGAGGAGCCAGCTGTGTCAGCTTCAAGATAAAATCACTCCCGTCTACGTGTAAGTATTTTTGGATATTAGAGAGGGCAGAAGTGGATGCATTCGTTGGATGGATCGTAATGGGGGTACACCTTTTATTTTCTTCTCAAATGGAGTGAAGAGTCTGGGACTGGAATCTAATAGCCATTGCCTGTTCTCTTGAAGCACAGGGTTCTAAATAGTAGACGAGGGGATCCGCGTCTCTTGGATCTCAACACAACTCCGTGTCTCCCCTTGGCCTCAGCCCTGCTACCTACTAGTCCCCGCAGCAAATACCTGCTCAGTGGACTGATGGACGGTTTAATGGGTGAGGGCCATGGCTCCTCCTGTAAGGATCAAACAAGATAATGGATATAAAAGTGTTTTGTAAATAGAAAGCTGCTGTACCAAAAATAGGTCTAATGAGAGAGCTCAGTTTGCATTAGATGCTCCCTATACCATTGACTAAAGATAAACCTTAGTGTTTTTGGATGACATTCTTCTCACCCATGAAATCAATTAAAAAGAGGCACTTATTTTCAAAGGAGTCTAACAACTACTGTTCTTTGTTCCAAGTCATGTTATCCTTTGTCATCAGAAGTATGTGAAGAAGGAGAAGCCTCCAGATCACAGCCCAGGTTTTATATAATGTCAATATTGTCAGAGGTGTACCTGCCATGAACTGAAAATGTATTTGGAATACTTAATAACAAGCAGATATCCACTCACAGACACTCGGGTTTAAAGTGATACCAGTCTTCACTGCCCCGTTGCCAACCCTCTCTCACCCCAAGACCCTTATTCCGGGCAGGATTTGTATTTCTTTAAGGGCGACTTAGTAAAATAGCTCGATTGTAGTAACGAGTCAGCCGAGCGTGGGAATTGCTTTATCAGATACTTTGCAAGTGATCAAAGATCCTTCCCAGAGAGGCTTACAGGAAAAAAAAAAAAAAAAAAAAAAAAAAGAGAGAGAGAGAGAGAGAGAGAGAGAGAGAATATTCTTACTGGATTGTACAAGTAGAAACTCCAGAGTTAGATGGCTTAAGGCATAGCTGGTAAGGTCGTTGCCCTAAACTCCAGACCTCCTTCTCACTGGGTTTGAGTCCACTGGAAACCAAGAAAACTTCATTCTCAAAATCACAGCCAAGTTGTGACTCTCAGGCCCTGATAGGGTCATGGGACCATCCCCGAGCCAATTGCTTTGGCCAATGAAGCACGGTGATTTCATAGGTCAAGACTGACCTGAGTCCACCCTGGTGGAGAGAGGAGGCCAGCCCTGTTTTGATGACGGGAGTAGGTGGAGGGAGGGGAAGGGTGGTCTTTCAAAAAGCAGGTGCTCCGAGGGATACCGATACAGATACCAACCAACCATCAACCTCACATGGCGGCAATTGCTCTGAGACTTAAAACCAGAAGGACCAGGCCCTGGTGCCCACCAGGTAGATGTCTCAACTGTCCCCCGGGGTGGTCAGCTTGTGATGACAGTGAGAAATCACTCCAGCACAGGCTTATCTGCATCAATCCACCTAAGCGAAGATGACAGCCCCACACCCCTAAATCCATGGTGTGTGTGTATCTACAGAACATGTAGTTATTCATAGACAGCTGCTAATTGTGATTCTTCGGAAAGGTGGTATAAACAGATCACTGCCAATTGAAAGTTTTAATTAGATTTATTAATTCCAGAATGCAGTTGAAATGTGGTGAATATTGATTGTAATGGCCTCTGTTTTAAATATAATTAATTCATGATCTACATAATTGCTCATTACCTGTACCTTAATTATGGGGCATAAAACATTGTTTATCACTAACATAGTACTAATGGGAAGACAGGCTCTCTCTGATATCTCAGGATCCTTATATTTTTGTTGAAGAGAGCAATGAGATATTTTATTTTCTCCAGAGGGAAAGAGAGAGAGAGAGAGAAAAAAAAGGAAACTGTCTCCAGTGACAACCAGTATGCAGAGACAACCCGATAAACACAGGGCGTTTATGATTCTTTTATGACTACATTTTCTGACAAGATAAAGTAAATACTCTTTTGTGGGACTTTACAACTGCACAAGGCTAAAGCTACTGTCCAAAGAAACTGAAAAATTTGAGTATAAATATACTGTATTTGAGTCTGGCTCATGGGCGATGAGGATATCCTAGCAGTTTGACAATTTTCATATAAAACCATGAAGGATTTCATAGTTTTTCTTCATCTTACTGCTAGTACCAGCACAATACATCTTTTCTAGAAAAAAAAAATTATACAAATCTACGGTACTTTCTGTTTTTTCTCATACACCATAAATCCTAAAGATAGTCCATGTGCCTATTACTGTTAGCCTATTCTTTTTTAAAGCCCAAGCAACAAAACCTGAAATACGTCCCATATACAAAAATATCACGTTGCCAGGAATTCTGAGTGGGGTGAAATTTGAGAGATTTTTTTTTTTTTTTTATTCTGTAGGATTTTTCAGAAGTCCCTTGACAAAGACCGTGGTGGATGATGGGTAAGAGCAGCGGTGGTTTGGGGACATCTCTGCCTTTCTCAGGGGCAGCGAGGTGTGTCTCTGTTGAGAGGAGTGTCCTCACTGGCTTCCGTTGATCCTACAAACAAAGCAAGATCGAGGCGGGAGGGGCAGCTAGGAAGCGACCAGGGCCATCTCTGTGGGCATATATCTGGAAGAGACCTGGTTATCTCAGGCCACCGCTCTTCACCAAGTGGCCAAATGGGGGTTTGTTCCGTTCCCCCCCATCCCCTGGTGGGGGACCCTTTACAACAGAATCTCTCATCCTCAATAAAGCACTGCTGTGCATATTTTTACGGTGCATGCATTTGAGTCCCACGGTGCGGCTACCTGTCCTCAATCCTGAGACCAGGGGGCATCCAGGCACCTGAAGCTGGTGGCGCGGTCCCTGAAACAACCCAACAAGGCACGGTACTTGTGCCAAAGATGGATGATGTACTCGATCTGGATTTACAGACCCGCGTTAGGCCCCCAGGAAGCTCGGGAAATGGAAACAAACAGAAACCAAAGTCAAAGTTAAGGACAGAGGAGAGGGAGAAGCCTTGGTCGTGGTTGTTAAGACAGAAGTCGGGCAGGCGGATTAAACATTTTAATACGGTGTTTTAATTTCGTCCTTTTATCTTTAGGGAGCATGAGGGAGTGGTTAATAGTATCCAGATTGTGACAAAAATAAAAATTAAAAAAACAAAACAAAACAAAAACACTGAATTAGGAGATGATTCCAGACAAAGAGAATGCTGTGTTCAAAGCGGGTATCACCTCCTTTTACACTGAACCCCAAGAAAGAAGCCCACAATTTCTTCCTTGAAAATCTCCTCTTGGCTTTGCTAATGGCTTTTGGCGAGTATTAAGAGGCTGTTGGGGGGTTGGGGGAAGTCTCTGGGACATCGGTGACCCCCACCCCACGAATGGCTCGACGCCTTGGGGACGGTTGTCTGGCTCCCACCAGAATGGGAATTCCATCCTGCCGGGCCCCGAGGAAGAGGGTGCTCGCCGGCTCCGGCTGAAGCACCGGCAGGGCTGGTACCTCTGAGGCGCCCCCCCTGCCGTCCTTGGCTTTAGGGCGACCCCCTTCTCCCCGTGTCCTCCCACGATCTTCCCTCTGCGTGTGCATGAGTCTGTGCCCAGCCTCTGCCCCCTACAGGGATGCCACTCGCCTGGGTGACGGCCCCTCCTAACAGCCTCATTTAACCTTATCACCTCTGTACGTTTTTAAAACGATTTTATTTATTTATTTGAGAAAGAGAGGGGGGCGCATGAGCGAGGTGAGGGGCAGAGGGACAAGCAGGTTCCCTGCTCAGCGGGACTCCATCCCAGGACTCCAGGATCAGGACCTGAGCCGAAGGCAGACCCTTAACGGACTGAGCCACCCAGGTGCCCCTTCGTCACCTCTTTAAAGACCCAAATGCAGTCACATTCTGCATTCCTGAGGGTTAAGCCTTCAACAGGTGACTCGGGAGGACATGCCAATCAGCCGGTAATAAATAGCACCGCAGGAAAGGTGGGCAGAGGCGAGGACACCTGCTTGTAAATGATCACCTATCTGGGAAATACAGAGGAGCCTGCCCCGGTTCCCACGCAGCGAGGCCGCGGGTCTCTGGGGGCGGGGGGCTAGGATTCCGCCCCCACCCCCGGCCAGACACCTGGGGACCTTGGTGCTTGTCACAGCTGCAGGGGAGCTGCTACTGACGTCGAGTGGGCTGAGGTCAGAGATGCTGCTAAACGTCCCAAAGGTGGGAAGGGCCAAAGGCAAAGCCCCTAATTTGGGGGGATCTGGCCCCATTCCTTTCTTTTCACTTCACCTGGCCGCTTGGAGGAAGAAGCCAGTGGCGGGGAAAGAAGGCAGGAGGCTCCCCTGGGTGGAGCTGCCCCTGACACCTGTGCCCACCTCCCCCTCCCCCCAGCCTCCGTGCTTGTCTGAGGCCATAGTTCTGCAGTTCCGCTTCCCCCTTAGAATTATCATTACTTTACTCTTCAGTTTTGTTTTTTTTTTTTAGAAAGCTCCTCTGGGGTCCCGGAGGCCCCTCACAACATGGATGCATGTAGGTGGGGGGCTCCCCCATGGTGAAGGCCTCCGGCAGCCAGGGAATGGTCCTCCCGTGTGCCCCTTCACGTGCACCAGGACAGCCTCATTCCTTCCCTCCCCTTCCACTTCTTCTGGGGCTGGGTCTACATTTGGCCCCCTCCCCAGTGGCCCAGGGGGACCATCAAAGCGCTCCTCACATCCCCAGGATGTGGAGCCCGAGCGGGGTTATGTTGTAACCCTACATGGGGCGGGGAAATGACAGCCAAGGAAGCGACAGGTGCACGGGGCCCCCGACAGGTGTTGGCAGGAGGCCCAAGGCCCGGGGAGGTGCAGGAAAGGTCTTGATGGTCCTGGTCCCGGCTCTGGGGAGGCCTCAGGGCACAGCTCAGCCCACCCCAAGGTGCCTCCTGGGCCAGGTCCTCGGCTCAGGCCCTCCCCTCGTGATCCCCTTGCTCCTCACCCGCTCGGCAGCCCCAGGGCCCCGGGCCTCCAACGGGCGCTCTGGAAGGCAGGGGGGAGAAAGTTTGCAGCTGAGCCCCTGCTCGGCCGGTTCCCTGCAACCAGCTTACGTAGGGAGTCGCGGGCAGAGGGTTCCCTGGGGGAGAGGCGCCCTGTGCACCAGGGGGACCACACGAGCTTCCCGAAGGAGGCCTCCGCTGGTCCCCCCGGGGCGCCGGGGCTGGGAGGGCCCTTCAGAGCTGCTTGGATCAAGGCAAGAAAGCCTTTGTGTCCCCACCCGGGCTGGTCATCATCGCGGGGGCCCTCCCGGGGAAGGGACATAAGCAGGGGAGGAGCCGGCCCCGGGAGACCCGAGGTAGGGCTAGAGCACGGCCCCGACGGCCAGGCCTGGGCGCGGCACCCCGGGGACTCTCCCACGGACACGGTCGTGAGCCAGAGACTTAGTACCTGGTACTAAGGTACCTTAGGGGTACTTAGGGGCGTGCCACCAGCTGCCCTCCGGGGCTCACCCGAGGAATCAAGAGGCGGCCGAGGAAGCTACCAGCGTGTACTTCTACTTTTCACCGAGAACTTTGCTCTCCCTGGAAGTCCCACTCCCAGCATCCTTAAGAAGCAAGACCAGCAAGAGGAAGGGGACGTCCGTTCTCCCTGGAAATGGGCGGGGTGGGGGATGTGGGCCGGGGGGCAGAGGGGAAGCCCGTGCATCTGGGCCTGGGCTTTGGAAGGTGGGTCCCCGCGGGGGGCGAGAGCGTGGTAGTCTCGGGACTGCCCCAAGGTCGCTGGGTGCCATTTCATGACCTCGCTGGTCTGAACAGGTGGTCTTATGGGAGTCGTAGTGAGGGGAATAAAGGCAGTAACGTGCGCCTATCACCCACCAAGGCCTGCCGGGGACACTTGCAGCCTCTTGTCCTCGCGACACCCTGCAGGGATCTACCGCTGTTAACCTCTCGTGCCCTAACCTGCCCACCTGTGAGAGGGGCCTAGCGACTGGTCAGCCGTGGAGCCAGGCTGGAGCCCAGGAGGCTGCTGTGGCACCTGCAAGCTCGGCCACCGTGCAGCCTTCGAAGGGCTCCCGTGGAGCGAGGCTGAGGAGGGCGGCGGGGGCTCTCGACTCCCGCAGATGGGCTCCTGGCATCGGGTGACCCCACCCGGGAGGAGGAGAGAGACAAGGGGGTCATGGCTCAGTTGGGGACCAGCATCCTGCTTTGTAAACCAGGACTCAGGCCCAGGGAAGGGGGCGGGGAGAGGGCGGGCAGCCTCTGGAAGCACATCTGCTCTCCCACGACCCGCACCCACACCTGTAGGTCTCTTGGAAATGAGCGACAGACGGAAGGACAAGTTCCTGCCGCCGTAAGCATATGGTCCAGGTAAACCATATGATGCACTCCTGTCGCGGTGTCCTCGGGTGGGCGGGAGCGGGGCTCCGGGAAACACCTGCTCCTTCCCCTCCCCTTGCAGGCCGAAATCTGGGGTTCGGAGAGGGGAGGTCACTCGCCCAGGGCTACACGGCTGGTTAGAGAGGTCCGCGCCCTTGCGCCACCACCGCGGTCCTGTTCAGGAAGCAAACTGTTTTGGAAGGTGGGGAGACAGGAGGGGATGGCTTGATTATCAGCGCAATCGATCAACAGAGTCACCATTTAATTAAAAAATATATCAAAACCTTTCTTGATAATGATCGACCTGTTACACTGGAGCAATTAAAGTGGTGATTTTATTTACTGAGTTACTGCCAACTCCTACAATTTTTTTTTCCTCTAATACCCTTGTGATAACTCAATTGGAAATATGTGGTAAGAAGCCGTAATGATAATGCCTTTTCTTAAGATGACTTGAGCCATAGCCAACCAGGGAGTTCCTCTGATGGGTCTGTTGCACAACTGAGGTCCCCTTCGTGTCATTCTGTCTCCAATGGCTCTGGAGGGACCTGTCAGCAGTCTTAGAAGGGGCCTGTCTCTAACTGGTGAGACACACACCCATGTGTTCAACAGCTCTTTGGCTGTGGCCCATTAGAGGTAATTAGAAATGGATGCTTTCTGAGACTTAAATATTAACTTTTTAGAATTAGATTTTCATCAGAAATTTCACAGAACCGAAAACAGCCCTCGTACGCATTCTCAGGGAGCAAAAACTCCCCTGGAGTTGGCCGAGCAGACAAGCCCACACACTTCCTGGTCGTGGTGGGTGTGTGTCACCAGCCTTGAGGATGCCGGGCATTCAACAGGGAAATGATGAGCCTTTGTTCATTGAAAATGTCAACTGGCTCCATCTCCCTGGTTATGTCTCTGCCCCTGTGCATTTACGTCTCAAGACATTTTGTTGGAGAGACAGATGAGAAAACATTCCACGATCAATTAAATTTGGGAAATGCTACACACAATACTGCCCTCCCGGATTAACATACTAAAAGCTCTGAGATGTTCTGAATCAATAAATCAATTTAATTTTTGGTTCATCATTTTTCCAATTTATCTGACCACAGAACCCTGTCCTCATGTCATACCTATGAAAAACTTGAAGAATCCATTTTGAAAAACTCCTAATTGGGCATAACTGGATTGAAACCGATTATCAATCAAAGGAGGCATGGCTATAGAAGGAACCATCTGCCAGGGGTCGGGGGACCTGGATTCTGGTCTAGACTCTTCTGCTAATTAGCAACGTGACTTTGGGGAAATCATATCCTTCTGGAACTTAGTCTACTTGCCTATAAAATGAGAGCTGAAGTTAGATAATCCCTTAGACCCTTTGTGGTCTGAGGGACGGCAATTCTCAGGCTTGCTGAGATGCACCTGGCAGTGCAATAGCTGCTCTCGTGGCCTCCAACCACAGCTCATGTTGCCAGTCACAGGTCCTGCCTTGGAATGTCCCCAGGTCAGGTGAAGGGAGCCTTGGTCCCTGAGGCCACTCAGATGGGATTGCTGCCAGTGTGCACCTGGCCCACCGTGGGATGACGGCAGCCCTTGTCTGTGTGCCTTTTGGGACTCTGCCCTCCATGCAGATCTCTGCGGGGAGTGTTGCAGGAAACCTGGCTCCTCTACCCTGGAGCACAGGATCCAGATGGGGAAAGGAGCCCGGCCCACACAGGGATGCAAATGACCACATGTAGCAGCAGGTGTCCACAGCTGGCCAGTGCTCCGGGAGATCCCAAAAGGATCCTCATCAAGGACTCGATGACCATGGAGTTCCTCTATGGGGTGGAGGGCTCAAGCAAGACCTGATTGGGCGGTAGAGTTCAGACAGGGGGATAGAAATGAGGATGGTCTGAAAAAGCACAACCACAGAGAGTCTATCTGGGAGCGTTGGCCAATACACTGGCTCAAGTTGTAGGCAGAAAGGGTAGGCAACGATGTAGAACCAGGAGCTTGCAGACAGACCATAAAAGCCTTTAAATGTCATGTCGTCCAGCTCCGGTGTCATTCAGGCAATGGGGAGCCACTAAAATTTCTTAAGAAAAAATGGTATTTTTAGTAAACAGAACTTGGAACATGACTGAAGCTTGACAAAAGAGTGGGCGCCATCCTGGAGCTCCACTCATGGCCCTAGACATGGCGCCCTCATGAGTGGTCACCCTGCTTCCCAGCCCGTGGGTTCGCTCAGGCTCAACACTGCCCAGCCAAGGGCGTGTCGGGACAGAGCACCCAGTGCCAGCTCACACTCAAACAGGACTGAGCGCAAGGAGCCCCAGCTCCTCTAGGCCCAGAAGCAGTGATTGGAGGGAAGAATATTCCCGGAGCAGAAGCTTCAGGCTCGTGGGAAGGAGCCATGCAAACGCCACCTGAAGACAAGCTCCCTCTGCCGTCTAGACAACCAACCCATGCCTTGGGTTCGAATAGAGATGAAGCACGGTCATGGGGAGCTCTTGACTCCGGTGGTAACAAACAGTAACAGAATCTAACGCTTTCCGCTGCCGGGCATGGAAAGATGAGTGCGACGCTTAGGGAAGCTCCGTCCCGTGAAAGGCCAGGAGGTGGGTGGACACTCCCGGGAAAGCTTCCCTTCAGGCTCATGAAATGGCAAAGCTTGAGACTAAGCAACTCTTCAGGTGACTTTTAAATAATGTCCAAAAGACTGTATTTGGGGACATCTTGTCTTGGTAGGGCTGCTGTTCCGTGGAAGGGTCTAAGGATCAGGACCTTCAAGCTCTTTTGAAGGGTCTCAGGCACTTGTGGGTCTGCTGCCCAGAAAGACTTTTCTGAGCAGCTGTGTGCACCCCAGTGGAGTGAGACAGGACCCTCCAAATGAAGTCCTTGCTCAGGCACCTCACTCCGGTTCTTCTCCCTTCTTCGCTGTCAGGGTAGACACTCAGGCCGGGACGGACCCGTATCACCAGTGTCCTCTCCTCCAGCTGTGCCCCAAGGCTGCTAATGTCCACCTCCGTCCCCCACCCCCTAACCCCGTGATGTCCGTCAGCAGCGGGGAGGAGGTCTGCTCAGCTGTATGGACTGCAAGCACGTGGCTCAGGTCTCTGGACCACTCACCTGGGCGCTCCGTCGGAATGCTGGGCAGTCACACCTCTGCACACCATGCAGTGCCTTTGCCCCCTGGCCCATGGTGGCCCTAACTCAAACTGGTACGAACACTAAGAGGGGTTTATTGACTTCCTGGGAAGTCCAAATGTAGGAGGGACTTGAAGGTCAGAGTGATGCTTTCCTTTCTGCTTCCCCATATTCTGCTGCTTGTGGCTTCAGCTTCATCGTCCGGTCACCTCCTCCCTCTGAGAGAGGCGGCTGTCGCAGCTCCAGACATGCCAGAGGAGCAAGAAGGGACCATCTCTTGTGGCTCTGTCTTGGAGAGAGGACACTTTCCCCAAATCGCCACTGTCAACGACAGACCTGCACCCATTGGCCAGAGTGAGCAGATGTGTAAGATTGGCCTGGAATACAAAGGTTGTGGTTGGAACGGGTGTTGGGAGGACAACCTCGTAACCACTATGGCATGCAGCTGCATGAAGGAACGAGCTCTGTGCCCACCCCAGGTACGGACGTAGAGATGCTCTCACGTTAGGGCCAGTGTGAGCTAAAGAGTGAATTCCTTGCACGGGGGAGCGTCTGTCAATTGGGGTTCAAATCCCAACTCTGCCGCAGTGGAGGGCAGGGGGTCCTGGGACAGCATTTCTTGACCTCTCTGGGTCTCATCTGTGATCAAAGGGATAATGAAAATTCTGAAATCGTGAAAGCTTATGAATATCAGTGGAGAGATCCCCTTGAGACACTCCTCCAGCCCTGGCACATGATGGTTCGTAGCAACCAATGGTGGGACTTTCCTGGCATGGCCGCAAGTGGGTTGGGTGGGTGTGCTCTGGCGTGGACGGTGTCTGCTCGCTCGGTGCTGAGCACGAATCCTTCCGATGCCTGCACCCAAAGCGAGCATCAGAAAAAGGAAGGTTTGGGGGCTTCCGTCTCTTTTGTTGAGCTTTTTGATGGATGTCACCCTCGAAAGATCCTTTACTTAATAACCGAGGAACCGTCACTTGGCTGTAACGTTATCTTGGCAAAAAAAAGTCCTAATATACGTTCCTCCTCCAGCAAAAAAAAAAAAAAAAAAAGTCTGAAAGCTTCTGTGTCAGGACCTATTTTTAGTACTGTACAAGTCACATCTTCTCTCCTTGCTTTCTCCAGTCCCTCAGGACTTTTAGATTTACTATTTAAATATTTATAAACTGTTACAATTATTTATTAAAGGTTTATGTTGTTATTATATTTAGTATGGAATATGCATTTCTTCCTCCAAAAATAACAGGACTTTCCATTAAACGACATGCGTTAACGATGCAGTAAATTGTCTCTTAAAGCCACAGAGAAAGCTTCCCTCTCCTTTGACAACCCTAAGCACACTTATTTAAAAGTAGGGGCCCTACGTCACCTGAAAACGCATTGCTCCGGCCTCCCCTCGTGTTATCCTACGCGTGTTCAGGGAATTTTTAGTGCTTACACACAGAGAAATTGCAGCGTCAGGAACCACTGTGTAGTCAGGAACAATAGATAATAGATGCCTTTGGGGTTGGTGGCCCTGATTTCCTCCACGCCTGCTGTCGGCACATGTGTGTGCATGTGTAAGTGTGCATGCACTCGTGTTGCACGCATGCGTGTGGGTGCGCGTGCCTTCACCTTGTCTTAGGTTCACTGGTCCCTTCATTCCTGATCTAGTGCCCGCTAAGGCCGCGCCACGTCCAAGACACAGAAATGGCCAAGAAACGCTCTGCCCCGAGAGACCCAGGGGTCTGACGGAGGAGAAAACCAAACAAAACCAAACCAGGTAGTCAAGTGACAATTGTACGGGGTAATTATCAAGCAGTAGAGGCGTGTAGACGATGTGGTGCGAACAAGGAAGAGGAGCTGATCTTGTAGAGCAGGGATTGTCTGGTGTTTATGCGAGTCTGTAGGAATATCCACAAGGCTTACTTTGGGAAGAATTGGCTGGCTTTTTTTTTTTTTTTTTTCTCCTTGGAATTAGATTTTTCTTCCACCACTCAGATGCTAACTCATCCATATGATTATGTTGCCCAGGCCATGGTCTGGCTCAGTGGTTATCAGCCAGGGGGCCGTTTTGCCCTCCAGAAGATTTTGGGCAATTTCTGGAACCATGCTGGGTTGTCACAACTGAGAGGGTGTTACTGGCATCTAGTGGGTAGAGGCCAGGGATGCTGTTGGACACCTTGCAGGAGCCAGCAAAGGACTGTCTGGCCCCAAGTCTCAACAGTGTCAACATCAAGGTTGGGGGGCACGTTGGTGTAGCTCAGACGGGTCTTGAGTCTGGTGAGACCCTTTGGACGAGGCCAGCGAGACTGCCTTGAGCTCCCCAGAGGGAGAGCCCCGTTTGGGCTCCGGGGGCCGGTGCTGGGCGGTGAGATGAGCACGGGCCCTTCCCTGTGACCTGGTAATCTCACGTCGAGGTGTGTTCACCCAGGCAAATGGCCGGAGTGGCCGGTAGCACGTTATGTACGGAGATGCTCAACGCTGCCGCAACAGCAGCCACCACGACGAAATTCAAAGCCTGAGTAGTCGACACTAACAGATCAGCTCAATAAGTTAGGACGTGTGATGGGTGATGGATTTTAGGACGTCTTCGAGTAGCTTTAGGGACATATACGTTGTCTGTCATTTGAAATTCAGTGACAAAGACTGTCCTTCCCCAAACACGCATTCTCTCTCCTCTCTCTCTCTTTCTCTTTCTCTCTCCCTCTCTCTCTCTCTCTCTCTCTCACACACACACACACACACGACTGAGAGAAATAAACCTACGGATTAATCCTGTGTTGGTAGATGGTAAAATTAGAAGCGGTGTCTTTTTTTGAATGTACTTTAATTTTTCTGTATTCTCCAAGTTCTTGAGAATAAACAGTAACAGAAAAAAAAAAACACATTTTTTTTTCCTTACTTCACTTTCATTTTTTAAGAATTATTTCAATGTGAGTTATTTTTTAAAGAAGGCCCACGAGACCAGGAAACAAGGGCCAGGGCCTCGGGCACCAGATGCCAGGCATTCCGGTGACCCGTATCCCTTCCTGGACTTGCTTCTGGGGTACCCAGGGACCCCGCCGACCTCTCCCTTCTCATCTTTCCGGGTGCTTCTGGGAGGCCAGTGAAAGGCTGGGGAAACGAAGTGTTTCAAGATCATCCCTCTCGTGGAAAGGATTTGATCAACACCGACCGGGCCGGGATCTAGCCAGAGGGTCCCCTTGTTCTTGGCAGGTCCTGGGACACCCAGGAGCCACCTCCCTGGGCCGTTGCTCTGTACGGATGAATGTCCCCACCTTTGCAGGAGGGAAGGAGAGGCCCCTTTAGTTACTCAGCCACAGAGGATTTGAGGCTTCGAGTAGATCCCACACACAGTCTGTTTTTGTTTGTGGCTGGAATCTGAGGGCTACACTTCCTGGCCCATTAGCCGAAGCGCTAGCATGTGCTCACTAATGAAATCAGTCCAGGAAAAGAGTGGCTACAATTTCCAACAGGGGGCTGTCTTTGCCCTTCCACCTGCCCCCGGATGGGGGTTCCCAAGCTCCCGTGCAGAATCCAAATCCCACCAGACTCCGACTCCCTATTGTCTACTGCTCCAGGCGCTTCCACCCGCTGCTCTCTGACACATGCATATGCGCCCTCTGAATCTTGCTTTACGTTTGCTAGGAAACCAGCGAGCAAGCAAGCGAGTGAGCGAGTGAGCGAGCGCAGAAAAACAGCCTCCCCCCACCCCCAAATCCCTGGCACCTTTGCCTGCAGGCAGGCATCCACTTGCTTTTATAGAAAGGATTTGCTTGTAGGGAATCTGCCCAAGACCCATGCGAATCCAGAAATTTCGGGGGTTTGGCTTAGAAGACCCAGCGGGGCCTGGAACCAGGCAGAGCGATTTCAGCTCCGTGTGGCGTCTGCAGGAGTCGGCGTGGCCGCTGCCCATTTTTCCCACTCAGAGAGTAGGGGCGCCTACTAAATAATTGAAGTATTAGTAACAGTTTCTTTCCCCTTCTGCAGGCGCTCCCAAAGGTCTGCCGTTTTCTTTGCAGGAACAGTTGGCATTAAATACGCTGGGTGTCAGTGCAGCAGTGATGTGGTTAATTTTGACTGAATATTATGCTATATAACCACTTGGCATTTAACTTGAAAAATGGCTTTCTGCTTCACCTGTCAGCATACCCCGTTCTCATCAAATAAGTGAGTGAGAAAAATTTTTAAATTTCAATTTCCTGATGCTATTAGACACTACTTCTTCCATACTTAAACAGTTTAGCAGTGCATGTACAGGTTTTGGTATTCAGACCATGCCTCAGACTACATGCCATTACAATAGCTTTTTTGTTTAAAGGGTAAAGAGATGCATGGATCTTTATCTTGAGGTTAGGAAAATGTATTGCAGGAACATGGCCAATCAGGTTCTGAATAACTTTGAAACATGGTACCGTCACCCCCATGTAGTGCGAGCGCCTACAGTAGAGGGGTTGAGCCTGTCACGAGGCGCCTCCGAGGGGAGGTGAATGTGCAGCGTCATCCCGTACTTGGGGGCACATTGATCACTCGGGTGTGCATTAATCTATTTTTACTGTTTCTTTTGTCAATGATAATTCGGTAAACTTTGCCGGAGCCTCACATTCATGAACTCCCAATGCGTAAGATTAAAACCCCAGGCCCATCCACTTGCGGGAGTTAGAGATCTCCTGTTCTTCCGAGTTCCCACGTCTCGATTAGCACCGGCTTGCTTTGTTTACGCATCCTCAAGGTCCGAAGGGAGAGGAGGGGAGGCGGCGATCTTTGATTTCTGCCCCTCCGAGCCCACGTTAGGGTTGATTTGCCTTGAACAGGGCAGCCGAACGCCGAACGCGGCCTGTGGGGCGAAGCCGGGAGGGCCTAGCTGTGGCCCGGGAGCCAGAGCCAGCTGGGGCCAGCCTGACCCGGTTCTCTAACCCGACTGTGTTTTGTTTGGCAGAGTCGTCACGGAGACCCACAGAGCCCCAGACATTTACCATTTGGCCCTTTATGAAAACATTTGCAGCCCGCCCTCCGCCAATTTAAAATCTCAAACTTCTCTCTTGATTCCTGGGACTCATTTTTCCAGATCTTTGGTGGAGGTGTTTCTGGAAAGCATGAAACATCTTGGGTCAAGAAGGTATGCACTTGTAAAGAGGTTTTATTTTATTTTATTTTTTACTTAGGCCAAAGGGGCTGGAGGGATAGGAAGGGACCTCTCCTTTTTTATTTTATTTTATTTTATTTTATTTTATTTTATTTTATTTTATTTTATTTTATTTTATTTTATTTTATTTATTTATTTTAATTTTATTTTATTATTATTTTATTATTTTATTTTATTTTTATTTTATTTTAGTATTTTAATTTATTTTATTTTATTATTTTATTTTAGTATTTTAATTTATTATTTTATTTTATTTTATATTTTATTTTATTTTATATTTTATTTTATATTTTATTTTATTTTTATTTTATCTTATTTTATTTCATCTTATTTTATTATTTTATTTGATTATTTTGTTTTATTTTATTATTTTATTTTATTTTATTATTTTATATTTATTCATGAGAGACCCAGACAGAGAGAGAGAGAGAGGCAGAGACACAGGTCGAGGGAGAAGCAGGCTCCATGGGGGGAGCCCGATGTGGGACTCGATTCTGATCTCTGGGATCACGACCTGAGTCAAAGGCAGATACCTAACCACTGAGTCACCCAGGGATCCCAAGAACTACTTGTTTCAGATGAGAAAACAGGTCGAAAGGGTTTCTGAGACCTGTGGAAGCCACACCGCAAGTTAATGATGGATTTGGGACTAGAAGCACAAAGGCCACTTTACTTAGGAGTGTCAGGGTTTCAGTTAGTAAATGTGAATTGAAAAAAAAAAAAATGTCTCCAGCACACAGCACCCCATCAGTCCTTGCTGAATATTATTCTCCTCCTTTTTGTCTCTCGCCCTGTGCCCCATGCCCTGGTTTCCCTGTTCCAGCGACGCCCAGACCCGGTTCCAGCCGCCGGCCCCGCAGGTCACTGGTCCCGGTGGGAAGCGCGCGCCTCATCTCCTGGTAACGGGCTCCGTATCTGGGCCCAGCGGCTTCAGGTGTCTGCCCGACAGGAGGCCTGTGTCCTTCCTGCTCAGTCTCAGCCCTAGGGGGCCGTGACTCTGTCCCTAGAGGCCCACCGAGCAAGAAGGAGGACGGCTGGAAATCAATACATGGATTGCACCCCTTCGAGGCTTGCCATGTGTCACCTCCGACCTGCACGGGTGTCCTGGGGCTCCTGCGAGGCTGCACTCATGTCTCCACGGGCCTCCTGGGTCTCCACCTCGACCCCTGAACATAGTGTTTCAAGTTCTGAGAGGCTGAGTGTGGGGGGAGAGCGAGCGGGAGCGCAGGCCCCCACACCTGTCCAAGGCGCTGGGCCCGGGGCTGCTGTGACGCCAGGTGCCGATAGCCTGAGCCCTCTGTGGTCACCGGGTGGCTGTACCCCGCTGGCCTCCTGGTGAGGTGGGGGGCCACTCCCAGGACGAGACCGGCCCTCAGCCCTGCTCTCCTCTCAAGTCCAGTGAGAAGGAAGGGGAGCAAATTAGCCCAGACAGTCAACATATGGCCTCCAGGGGTGGTGCAAGCTCAGCAAATGCCCTTTCAGGACCCTCATTTGTCCGCCCCCTGGCGTGTCCCCTGAGCGCCAGGCACGGTGTGAAGGGAGACGGGAGGGGAGCTGACATCTCCTGCCCCAAGGAGCTCTGCAGCCCCTGCTTAGCGGCTTAGTGATGGGGAGTTGGAAGCCTGCACTGGAGCAGGTGCCAGAACCCAGGTGCTGGCAGGTGCACAGCGGGAGCGGCCGCGGGAACAGGTGACTGCTGTGTTCTCGGGGGCACTGAGGAAGGGCCGCCTGGGGCCGGTGGGGCCGCGGCCAAGATGCAGCCACTGGCCCATGTGCCCACCTGCACAACCTGCGGCTCACACTCGGGCTCAGCGTCTGAAGCCCCTTCTTGCGAAGGGAGACTCTCGGGACAGCAGGATGGGGATGGTGAGAGGTGGGGGGGCGAGTCCAATGAGGAAGAAAGCCCCCCTGGGACTGTCCAGGTGATAGGTGGCTTCCCAGGTGTGATGGAGGCAAGCAGTCAGGAGGGCAGGTGTCTGAGCCAGCAGGGCCCTGGGCCTCCTCACCTGGGTGGGATGGCTGGGGAGCACCCAGGTGTTCTCTTTATTTTTTATTATCATTTTTAAAGATTTTATTTATTTATTAGAGACAAAGAGAGATGCAGAGACCCAGGCAGAGGGAGAAGCAAGCTCCATGCAGGGAGCCCGACGCGGGACTCGATCCCGGGACTCCAGGATCACGCCCTTGGCAGAAGGCAGGCTTTAAGCCACTGAGCCCCCCAGGGATCCCAGGTGTTCTCTTTAAATGCTGTCGAAGCCACAGGTGGAGTCCGACACGGCTCAGCAAGGCCATCTCCCGGGCCTTCAGGCCAACCCGGCAGCGGGCTTGTGTGGCCGCTACAGGAGGCCAAATGACCCTTCCCAACGGAGCCCCAGGAGTTTCCACGGGGCTGGGAGACAACCTCCCACCAGCCCTGGGCTTTGGCGGGCGGTGCCACCCCCCTCCAGGGCTCGCGCCCCGACCGACCGGCCCGCCCGGAGCATCCCGGAGCCCCGAGCTGATTTGTGAATGAGCCTCAAGGTCCGCCGGTGTCACCGCCGCTGATTTACGGCCCGCACCACACCTCGCACTTTCTGTTGTGCGCTAATGTCCTGTCCTTCATATCTTTCTTTAATCATGAGAGAGTAATTGCAGATAGTTAAACACTCGAGCTTCCTGCAGGAATTTCTATACTGGGTTTTATAGGCCTTTTATAACAGAACAAATCACAGTTTGGATGAAATTCTGGGAATTCTCTTGCAGGATAATCATGCTCAGATTGCCTCCCCACTGCTAGCTTAATGCGGCTGTCCAAGTTTGGGATTTACTGGGGAGCCAATTTGTTTTAAGAAATTAACAAAACCAATACCTAAGTACCGCACTGAACATAAAGTTTTTATTCATTTTGGTGAAAGGGAAAAAAAGAGAGAGAGAGAGAAAAAAAAAAAAAGACACCCAACGTTCTACTACTCACCAAAAGGCTCTTGAAAATCATTTTTATGAAATTGAATCTCTCTCCCCAAATGATTCGCTCATGCTAAGCAGAATGCAGCACGGCCTTGCAGCAATCGCTCCCTCGTATTTGTCTGTTAACCGGCTCGCACTTCGCAGGCTTGGCCTGACCCAGAAGTCTCGTTGCACCATCTTTATACTTTTTAAATTTTATTTATTTAGGTTTCTACGGAAACGTGGGAGGCCGCGTCGACGAGAGAGGATTCTCACTGGGGGGCGGCGGGGGGCGTACGAGGCCTCTGAGAATCTAGACACGCAGAAAAGGACTCGCACCCCTCATACCCTATACCCTATGTGTACGCAAATCCTAGCTTTTCCTTTTCTTCTTTTTTTTTCTTTTTTCTTTTTTCCCAAAATGTGACCTAGAAATGAGAAAACAAGAGGAAGAAGAATGTGCTTTCACGGAGTTGGATGTACAGAAACCTCTTTGAAAAGCTCAGTCCGGGGGATCCCTGGGTGGCTTCGTGGTTGAGCACCTGCCTTCTGCTCGGGGTGTGACCCCGGAGTCCCGGGATCGAGTCCTGTGTCGGGCTCCCTGCATGCGGCCTGCTTCTCCCTCTGCCTGTGTCTCTCCCCCTCTCTCTCTCTGCGTCTCTCATGAATAAATAAATAAAATCTTAAAAAAAAAAAAAAAAGAAGAAAAGCTCAGTCTTGGCTCCTGGGCCTAGAGACTTGTCTTGCACCCTTTGCGCTCACTGGAGGAGCCCGAGTCCGCTCTGTGCTGGACACAGTTCTCTCTCCTCCCTCTCACAGCTCCTGGGGAAACAGACTTTATTTAAAGCATCTCTTTCTCGTCTGCCTGGAGCTGCAAAGCCGTGGACGGATCTGTCCAAGGAATTCCCTTTCCACGTGTCCAGGACCCACGAGGGTCCCAACTTTGTTCTCAGAAAGGCAAGTCTCCCTGTTGGACATTGACCGAATCTGCCCCCTGGCCAGGGCAGGTGCAAGGGGACTGTGGGAAGGGTCCCGGGTCCAACCGCAGCAGGGGTGCGGGAGCCCTGAAGGGCCGTCTTAGTCTGACCTCAGTGCAAGCGGCCACCGAGGGGCGCAGAGATGCGGCGGGGCCAGCAGGTGACCCTGGTTGGGGGGCAGCCCCGTGGGCAGTGCTCCCAGCCCCACCCCAGGCAGGTGCACCCGGCACGGCTGTGAGATGCGGAGGAGAAGGAGAGCCCGCCGGTGGCACGAGGGAGTGGGCACCTGTGCAGAGAAGGGGCACGGAGGAAGGACTCAGCACAGCACCTGCTGTGAGGGCGTGGCCTTGGGTGCTTGGTTAGGGGGCAGGGGGGCGACTGCCGCTGGTCGCGCCTGGGAGACACTTGGCACTCCCAAGACCCACATGGGTTGACTTTATCTCTCTCGGCAACGACATTCCCTGACACTGGTCACCACCCCAACTGGCCTCCTGGACATGCCAGAGAGGGGGCTCCAGGGGACGAAGTCGCCACATTTCTCACTGGTTCCAGCCCCAGGCAGGCCGGCTCCTGGGTGTGCAGGCTGTGTGCACCCGGCCTAGGTGCTGGCGTGCAGGCCTCGCACACTCCCCCAGCGCCCCTGCCCCCACCAGCCGGGCCGCACCTGAGGAGCTCTTGGCCGGCTCCTGCAGGTCTTGGCCACCCACGATGCGATGACCTTGGAGCCGGACCGACGTTGGACCTGATCCTGCACATTCCAGGCTAGTGGTTGGCTTCCGAGTGGGGTACGGGCCCACGGGTGCCCGGGGCTAAAGCCTGGAGAGCCCTTCCCAGCCCCGAGGGCTGCGTCCCAGGCTCCCTGGGCCATCTGGTATGACAGCTGGATCCCAGCAGACTTTGCTTCTAAAGCCTTGGTGGCACCTTCCACTCTGGACTTGCCCCAGGAGTCCAGGCCGCTGCGGGACCTTGGTATCTGCTTGTCTCCCCTGGGGTTCTGGCCTGGAACTCAGAACACGGGGGGCCTTGAGACGGTCACGGGGGGAGAGCCCGGAGGTAGAGCCGCCGGACACTCCACTGGGGCGCGTGGCCAGCTCCAGCAGGTGCACCCGCAGGTGTGGCCTCTCCGCCTGGTGCCCGCATCCTCAGTGCCCCCGCTGGCCCATGTTCACCGGCAGGAGGCTCAGACTCTGCAGACCACCCTAAGGGGGCTGGCTGCAGGGTCCCCATCAGAGCACAAGACCCCTTCTCTCCAGGGAAAACGTCTCAGTGGGTGCTGACCCCGCCTGCCTGGGAATGCTTTCCGGTCTCTCACCAAGGATGAAGTAGGCCCCTAGGGTGCACCTTCCTGGGGCGAAGAGCCGCGGTTACAGCGGGCAAGACAAAGCCCTGGCTCTCCGGGATCCTAAGCTCAGCCAGTCGGGTAAGGACCACCCAGAAGCATGCAGATAAAGATCACTTAGACGGTGACAAAAGAGGGATGGGGTACAGGTGTCATGTCAGGTGTTGCAGTCGGGGACAGTCTCCTGATGGAGAAGCAGCCGTGCAGGGACGTGGAGGGCATTCCAGGCAGAGGGAAGCGCAAGGCCACCGGCTGGGCGTCAGTGCGCTGGGGGTCAGGGAAGCACCTGCCAGGCCAGGTCGAGCCTGCGGACCGCGGCGAAGGACTCTGAGCATCACCCGACGTGTGGGAGACACGCCAGGAGGGCTGAGGAGCGTGCCCCGCTATGGACTGCCGCGGACCCCGTCACGACGTGGAAAATGCATCTTCAGCCCAGGCCTGCGCCGACGGGGATCTGGGGACACAGTTGTCTGGGAAGAGTAAGTTTTTAATGACCAGTTTTTATTTTTTTGAAGATTTTATTTATTTATTCGTGAGAGACACAGAGACACAGGCAGAGACACAGGCAGAGGGAGAAGCAGGCTCCCTGCAGGGACCCCGATGAGGGACTCGATCCCGGGACCCCGGGGTCACGCCCTGGGCCAAAAAGATGCTCAACCACGGAGCCCCCCAGGTGCCCCAAATTACCAGGTTTTATTCCTCAGCCTCCCCAGCAGGGCCTGGACTCGGGTGGAGGGAAGGTGCTCCCCGTCTTCTGTCCCCCTCCTCCCCGGCTGCAGACAATGGGGCAGGAGCCCGTCACCTTTTCCCACGCGGTTTGGCGACGCGGCGGCTGAATTAAATCTCACCAGTTAAATCCTACCGGGGGGCCGCAGGTCCAGAGCCCTCCCTGGGCTGAACAGGAAAGATTGCGGGCTTTTGGGGCCTCGCTAATTCCATTGTGCGGCTTCAATGTCACTGTATTTAAATCCCCGTCACAGGGCCCTTAAGGACAGCCAGTTTTGTTCACCGTCTATACAACCGCTGCTTGGCTAGCACCGGCCCGAACACCACCAGGGAAGGACGGACCCTGTCTGGCCAACTGGACATCCAGTTTGCTAAAGGAACAAAGAATGTTCCCGCCTCCCCCTGGCATATGTGCATATTAAAAAATTTATTGAGCCCATTTTAATATCCTTCCGACTGACGGGAGGGTTTTAAGACCTTTCTAAGTGTAGTCGCCATAAATCCCGTCTGTATTTCACCCAGATATACAAAATCCAAAGGCTTTTTGATGGAGGGAGGAGAATCACCTGGCCCACACCTTGGGTTTTGGTGGCTCGGTTCCCGACAGCATCAACAACAAGAAAAAAAAAAAAAAAAGAAAGAAAAAGAAAACCCTGCATTGTAGCAATCAGCCTTCTAATGAGCCTCTAACTTGGTTTCTACTTTATCCCAAAGGTATAGGGAATAGCACTGCTTTTTTTAAAATATCAAGAAAACATCATTTGCTCTAAAATGTCCCTAAAAGCAGGTCTAAATTGCCAATAAAGGCTGGGTAATTGTATCAGCATGGATCAGAAAGCATTTCTCAGGCCCGATGAAAGAGTTTGCAGGGCTGAGGAAGTGCGCACGGGTCCTGGGAAGCCGCCTGGCCCAGCCAGGCCAAGGGAGGGATTTTCAACACAATGCAATTTCCCTTTGAAAGCCACATGCCTTCCTCTCCCCCTCATTTTGCTCTAATTTGCTAAACTTAATTTCTCCCCCCGTTGTCTGTAAACTCAGGTTAGATCAGAGAAACTTTCCGGCTGCCTGGTTTTGAAGAGCGCACCTTCCTTGTGGCCCCTCGTAAACCCCCCGGGTCTGGATTCATTATTTCTCTCCCCATCCGTCCGGGTCAATGGCTTCGGGCCCAAAAAGGCGAAAGGCGCATGGGAGGCTTGTCTTCTTCACGGCGCGACCCGTCCTGCCCTCCACCTCAGAGTTCCATAATCACTTGACTAGCAAACACATATACAGTATAAATATTTAAGAAAAAGTAAATTCCATTAAGCTGCTATATGATAGATGCAGTGGTAGGTACTTATCTTTGAAATATTAAACTCTAGACATTTATGTCCATACAAAAAAGAGTTTCCTGCCATTTGATGAGAATTATGTGCCTGGCACTAATAAAATATTAAACTCCAATTTAAAAGATAAGTATCTTATCCACTTTTTTCATAATAAAACACTTTACGGAGCTCAGGAAAAGCCAATATGCATCAGAATTTCCATACAATACTGTATTTACAAACTTTCATAAAAGTTTTGTGTCTGCATTTATCAGTGACTGGTTTTACACCAGCATCCTGATTATTCTCCCTAATGACATGGTGCATTTCAATAATGCATGATGGAAGGTGTACAAACAGCCTTTGTTTTTGTGGATGGTAATCCCGTAGTTTGGGTTAGGGCTCTCGCTGTCAGTTAATTAAATGGAGGTGGTCACTGAGATTGCATTATCCTTTTCAGTCCCCATTATATAAATTAATGTCAAACTGATGCAATGTTTCATGTTTAAAATAACAGATACAAGTGTTAAAAATTATAGCCTGCAGTTTTCCTATTTGACAATGCATTATTTTCAGCTGCAAATGTCAGTTTCTAACCCCTGCCAAGAATATTGTGGTGAGGGCAATGAGTAATAAGTGTGAGTTATCAAATGTAGTGTCTTTTGAAATTTGCCCGGTGCTGCCGGGGTGGGGGTGGGGGAGCCGTCGATGAGTAGGTGGGGACTAATAGAGCCTCCCCCTCCGGAGCCCCGTGGGGTGAGGAACCGGGAGAGGGTGGTCAGCGTTTCCCCTACAAGAGCTGCCTTGGGAGCCCAGCGTGTGGGCCCTGGCACCGGCCTGGAGGGCCCGCCCTGGGTGGGGTCCCCGGGTGCCTCTGCTGGGGACAGCTCAGGGGCGGGAGCTAGAACTTTGTGACATTTTCTTTTTTTTCTTTTTTAATATTTTATTTATTTATGCATGAGACACAGAGAGAGAGAGGCAGAGACACAGGCAGAGGGAGAAGCAGGCTCCCTGCAGGGACCCTGACGTGGGACTCGATCCGGGGACCCCAGGGTCACGCCCTGGGGCATGAAGGCAGATGCTCAACCCCTGAGCCACCCGGGCGTCCCTTTGTGACGTTTTCAAATGGCCTGACCTAAGGTGACCTGGCCCTCCTGAGCCCCACCCAGCCTGTTCCTTCTAACCTCAATCTCACCCTCGGCTTAGATGCTGCGGAGCTGCACCCAGGGTGCACCCAGGGTGTTCCCTGCACCCAGGGAACCTTCCTGACCGCTCGGTCTCCCGCCGCAGGAGTCGCCCACGGAAGCCTCCAGGTCCCTGTGGAGATCGGCTTCCACCAAAGGATCTCTATTAGCAGCCTTCTCCTCTCCCTTCTTTGTTTTGATAGATGTCAAAAGACAGCTCTGCCTTAAGAAATGTAATTACTCGAGAGGATGATTGGAAGTAAAAAGCTAGGACAGGTAAATAGCGTGAGGTTTTAAATCAACAACAAAAACTCGCCGCAGGGGCGAGAGCTCCAGTCCCCTCCCGGGCAGGCTTGGGGCGGACACGCCGAGGGGACCTTCGCTCCTGAGCTGCGTCCCCGGGCTCCCGAGCGAGCCCATGCTTTCGGCCTGGGTGACTGTGCGACAGAGGCCCGGCCGGGCTTCCGACGTCCGCAGGTGCCAGAGCGACAGTGGACACTCGGACGCCGTGGCCCCACCCCGGGCAGGGGCCTGCATTCCTGGTGACCTCTCGGCTTCCACCCCTCGCTGGAGAGGGGGTGACACTTGCCCCCCTGCAGCCCGCCGACGCTCACCCGAGGCGGCCAGCTGTCCTGGGACGGTCACCCGTGCAGCACCTTGCGGAAAAGCACCGTCCAGCAGAGGCGGCTCCTCCACGGAAACTTTACAATAATAAACGTCCCGTAGCCGGCGGGACAGCACGTGGGCGAGTCGTCTACCCATCGGCTGTGGGTCCCGCCGAAGCAGAGCAAAACGGGGCTTTATTTTCTCCTGCAAATATTAGCGTATGTGGCTTTTTTTTTTTTTTTTTTTTCTGCAGAGGGGAGGGGACCTTTGGTAAAAGTGACAAGTGGCTCTTGCGTTTTGCTTGGCTGCAGACATCAGCTCATTCTCGAAGAGCTCTTTCCCCTTCCCTTCCAGGAGACGAGCAGTGGAAGAGCTCCTGATTTCTGTAAATCACCGTAGAAACAATGGGCTGCAATTATCATCACGTTTGAAAAGCATCCACTAATTACACTCAGGATAAACTGCACTTAATACCTATGATACCTATTATGAGCAAATCAGTGTGATGCCCTAGCATGCTCTGATCCCTTTATCTTCCAATATTTGGAAGAAATAATTGCTCTGTAAAGAGTTTCTTAAAAGCCTGGCCTGCTGGGGTTCCCTCTGGCAGCTGTTCCAAGGGCTGCAGTCTGAAGGGGATGTCACGGCCCGGGCTCTTCTTTATTTTTTTTTTTTTTGGGGGGGGGGTGGTGGGATTGGGGATGCAACAGAGTCTTGCCTCAGCTACTCACTAGTGTGACTACCCATGAGTTTTCTGACCTCCTGAGCCCCTGACTCCTTCTCCACGAACTGGGGGAGAGAATGAGACTCCCCTTGTTGGGTTATTAGGAGGATTAAATGTGTCAATACGTGGAAAGTGTTTCAGTTGTTGTTCGGTGTGATTTAGAGGTTCTGGAAGGCTTCGTTACAGCCCCTCATGGGGCTGACAGGGTTGACACTGAGGATGGTGTCATCTGGTGGCGGAGTGGGGAGGGTGAGGGGGGCGGTCTGGGGTCTGGTCGGATGCTCCGCAGTGGAGGTCTGCTCGCTCCGGGCTTCTGTGGCATCCTCTGGAGGCTCTGGAAGGAGGCCTTGCTTGGGGCGCTCCCGTTCTACAGATTGCTGGGGTCCGGGAAGCTGGAATCAAGCAAGAGTGCTACACTCCCAGGCTCACCAGGAGACTCAGGTGAAGCAGATCCCACAAAAGGGGGCCTCGGGAAGTCACCTGCATGCAAAAGGAGGTATTGATGGCAAAACAAGACTTTGTTGTTAAAAACATGGTTCTCATTTTTTTTTTTTTTAAAGATCTTTTTTATTTATTCCTGAGAGACACAGAGAGAGAGGCAGAGATACAGGCAGAGAGAGAAGCAGGCTCCATGCGGGGAGCCCAATGCAGGACTCGATCCTGGCACCCCGGGATCACGCCCTGAGCCCAAGGCAGCCGCTCCACCGCGGAGCCCCCCAGGCACCCCGACACGGTTCTCATGTAAGTCTTATTTGGCACCTGCTGAGTATCCCCCTTGCAGCCCCACTGCCTCTGCCTTACCCGCCTTCATGCCCCCGAGTGACCCCCGCATACACCAGGCCCCACGCGCTCTGGTGGAAAGCGGGGGCCTCCCCATCACCCCGGGGCTCACTTCCAGCTCTGGGGCACGACCCCCCTCTCTGGCCTCGCCTCTCCTCACTGGCCCTTTCTCCTCATGCCCCAGCCAACTGCAACCTTGCATCTCATTCCTGCAAAAGGCCACGCCGGCCCCCCTCTCTAGTCTGCCGGGCTCTGAGCCGCCGTGGATGCGGACCCTAGAGCTAGGCCTCTGGGGTTCCGGAGAAGCTGTGGGGCCTTGGCCCGGCCGCCTCGTTTCTCCGAGCATCAGTTTTCCCACCAATAATCCAGAATATCTACCTCACAGGGTTGTGCTGAGGGTCAGTCGGTCAAAATACAAACAGTGCTAGGGGTCTTGGGTGCCCTTTTTTTTTTTTTTTTCTTGTGAGATGAGCCTGAAGGCAAGAGTGACTCCTGGGAGATTGAAGACGAGTCCTCCGAGGTGGGAGAGGCTGCTTCTCTTTTCTGTCTGGGGTCCCTTGAGGATTTAGCTTCCAGCTTCCCTTCCCAGGAAGCCTCTCTCGCTCCCCCATGCCACCCCACAGCTCTAGCTGCGCACGATTCACTTAGAGGGTCTCCCAAGTCATGGTTGGAGTGGGACCTTGGGGAACCAGAGAAATCCAAGGCCATAGGGGCCCTCGTCATTTCCAGATCCAGCCTTTGGAATTACCGATACGCCGTCATTGCTTTTATTCATATAACCTGGTATGAGATTGTAGCATCACCGCGGACCATTCTAGTCTTGCTCTAATGTTCTTTTTGTCTGGGGCGGGGGATACAAAGCAGAGAGAAGGAGTGCAGTTTTCTATAAGATGACTTTTAATGAAGAAAAATTAGTCGGGGGCCTAACTGGTGGGGGCTCAGTGGTTGAGCGCTTGCCTTGGGCTCAGGCTGTGACCCCGGGGTCCCGGGATCGAGTCCCCCGTCGGGCTCCCTGCGTGGAGCCTGCTCCTCCCTCTGCCTGTGTCTCTGCCTCTCTCTTTCTCTGTGTCTCTCATGAATAAATAAATAAAATCTTAAAAAAAAAAAAAGAAAAGAAAAGTTAGCTGGAAAAAGAAAAAGAAGAAGACTACAAAGGAGATGATGGAGGAGGAGGAGAAAAAGAAGGGGAGAGAGGGAAGAGGCGCTACGGAAAAGGAGGAAAAAAGGAGGAGATGAGACGGAGGGAGGGAGAGTGAGAAAGTTGAGAACCCCCGTCTCGCTTCCCTGGGCCCAGCTCACTTTCTATCATACAACTTGAAGCTGATCTCATGGAAAATTTGATGCCTGAAATCTGAACTATCTGTTCTGTGTGACAAGGACGGGGTGGGTGGCTTCTGTCTGCGATTTAAGGTAAAATTAACGCATATGCTTCGTCGGTATTTTCACAGTATAAGACTTCCAGCCAAATGCGAGTGTTTCCACACACTTCCTTCTTGAGAAGACAGATTTGCATATGCATTAAGGCCATTTTATCAGAATGCACACGCAGAGGAATGACACATCTCATTGACAGCGCCCGGGTGACGGATAACTCCACACAAAACATACATTTGAGAGGAAAATAGGAGGAGGAATAGAATTAAGGGCCAGTGTGCGAGCGGCATCGTGTTTTGTGTGAGGAACCACAGATTGGCTCTCCTGACTCACTTCCCGGCTCTGGCTCTGCGGGAGTCGTGAGTCAGGTGGTGACAGGTGCTTCTGATCCATCTACCTGTGCTTCCAGGGCCCGGGGCGGGGGGTGGTTGGGGGGTGCTGCTGGGCTCCAGCGGCTTTGAGGATCGCTGAGGCAGGGAGGCCTACCCGCCCCGTGGTACCTGCAGTCCCATCCCTGGCCACCTTGCCTACTTCCTCCCGGGTCACCTCGCTCAGGGGTTCAGGCCCCAAGGATGGGGCCTCTGACCGAGCCGGTCCCACCGCTCAGAAGGCTCCTACTGCAGAGTCATGGGAGGTGTGCAGAGGACGGGCTACAGCGATGCTCATGCCACTTAAGCTCTGGGGCCCTGCACTCACCGGTTCCTTTCCACTGATTCAGTTCCCAGCACAGATTTTGCCTTTGCAGAGAGACCTTTGTCACGTTGCCCCCAGCCCGGGTCACTGTCCTCTCCAGCCTGGCGTCATAGACCTTAACGACTCCCGAAAACCGTCCCATTTGTTGCTTCATTCACTCACTCACCCACGTCCCACATCTGACTCTCGGAGAGCCCAGGGCTGTGGTGTGGCTGCATCCACAGCCCCTCGCGGCGGGTCTGTGGCCAATGGCATTTGGATGAATGAGTGGCTGCCCTTAGACTACCCAGGACCTTCTCTACCCCCAGGATACGTCATTTGCTTCTCTGGAATTCCGCGCCCCCTTATGAAGGGTGGAGGGGTTGGCCTGGGGTATTGGATGGTTCTGCCCACGCCTGTTACGCGGCAGGCGCTGTGCTAGGCCCGAGGTCCAGCGAAGAGCAAGACAGGTGCCACCTCTGCCTTGACGGAGAGGACGGGGGATAGAAGCCACCGACACTTACCAGGGAAATCACACAACCATTTAATGAGAACGGTGGCGGGTAATTAAGAGGCTTTGTGAGTGCAACGTCATTGGTGTTGCGCTGAGGAGCCTCTGGGTGGCTGCCAAGGCCCTGTCCACGACCAGCAGGCCTTCCGGCTCCTTTGACCGCCCACCGCCAGGAGGCCGGGTCCCGCCTCGGTGCCTCGGAGGGTGGGCACGCTCAGAGGGGCACGGTGGCCTGTGGCCTCCCGGGGACCGCAGCCTCTGTCTCCCAGGCAGTCACGTCCTGCCCCCTCCCCCTACCACCCATATCGCTAAGCCCAAGGGCGCCGGGGAGCCTCCCACCCAGGCAGCCGTGTTACCACTTGGAATGCCTTCCTGTCTGCTGTGCCAGCTGAGCGACTGCCTCCAGCGATGAGGGGGTAATGGGGGTGCAAAGGGAAGTGGATGGCCTCGCGCCCGCGGTGTCAGATGCGGGGCTGATCGTGCCAGCTCAGGCAGGGTCTTCACGTTCTAATCATCTGGGAAATCCAAGTTGAGAAACACAGGCAAACCCAAGCCTTCCCTTTTGATGAAATGCCTCTCGAACAAATGTGGACGACAAGCGGGTGTTCGGTTTTGCAAAAGGACTGGGTGAGCCGCGATGGCTGGCTTTTCCCTTCTGCGAGGGTGCGGACCTGGCTCCCTCGGGAAACCTCTTCAGTAGACCCACCTCTTTTCCCTGAGAGCCACTGGTGGCCGAGAGCGGCAGGCCCGCGTGCTCACCAGGGGGGTGGCTGCAAGCCTGCGTCCACAGCACACACCAGCCGCCTTTGTTGGAAGGTAAAATTCTGCAGCAGGCATGCGCACACGTGTAGCATCCCTGGGTTCCCCCGACGCAATTTGGGGTGGGAAGAACCTTAGCAAATCATATACAATTGTTCCACATCGGCCCCATATTCAATCCTATTAATCTGCATTACTGATGCAAAAGGTCAAAACCTCCCCTCCCCCCCACTTTTTTTAGCTGTTTCTCACTATGGGGATGCAGCCAGAGTCAGGAGAAAAGATCCGGGTCCCCGGGACCGTTTTAAACTCTGTCCCCATCCTGTTCTTCCAGCCAGCGTTCAGCGGAGGCATGTGGCTAACGGTGGGAGGACAGGAGCCATCACAGATCACCAAGGATAATTTGTGAGAGGGCAACATAGCTGAATGCAATTAACCCTATTGTCAGTGGTTAAGATTCTTGCAGTGACAGGTGAATCCGAAGTGCAAGCTATCAGAACTGTTTGTTGTTAAATTCCCACCTAGAACTCTATTATTTTGCTAAGAAATTGCAGCAGACTCCAAAAAAAAAAAAAAAAATGTTTTTTTTATCAAGTGTCTCCCTGGGTGCTAAGTCTATACTACCTTGTTGCAATCTATTAATTTTTTTTTCCCGTTGCAGACATTGATGATGGCTCCCGTCTTTGCTCCCTCTCTAACCTGGAAGCCTCCCTCTGTCTTTAGGAGAGAATTTGTAATTGTTGGAATATTCTTGGCCATCCTTCATTTGGAATTTATGTGGTAATTTCAGCAAAACCGAGACCTTGTGCAGCAGTTTTCATCTTTTTCAAGGCTGCCTCTATTTCTTGAGATGCTGGAGGGTTTCCAATTATTCCTTCTGGTCTCTTTGGATGTGAATTGTAACAGATCAGCTGAGAGTCGCAGTTCAACATTGTTAAGCTTATCAATATAAATATAATGTTAAACCCCTTTTAGATAATTGGAGCTATGTGTGAAAATGTGACCAATTTGTGCATAAATTGGTCCTACACTTCTTCCTGGCAGAGACAGAGAGAGAGGGAAAGAGAGACCAGCCATATGGGAGGCTGGTTCGCTTCTTCTCAAGGACTTTTCTACACCTTGAGTCCTTGATCTGGTTTTGCAGCTGCTGACGGTCGGAAACCTGCGGAGGTGACGCAGAGCCATGAGGTCCTTTGCCCTTTTGAACCGAATCCTTCCGTCCTGCGGGCTATGGAGGGAATATCAACAAGGCACTTGCGCATCACACCAATGGGGAAGTTGCAGACAGTCTTGAGATTTAACTGTCTCTGCTTGGACAGCTACCAAATTCAAACAACCAAATGGAGAGACTGACGCCCATGGAGTGGGGGAAGAGAGGGTGCTGAGGGAAATCCTGGAACTGACTCCTCCTGCTTGGAAACCTTGCTGAAACCTCGGGATCCTGGAAAGCTCACATTCTTTTTGCTGTGTGAGAGTTTGCAGGGGGGCGGCGCGGGGACCCGCCCGCTCCTCCAGCCCCGGGTCCGCCACCGCCCGCAGCGGCTTAGGGCCTCGGTGGCTCCGAAGGCAGCCCCTCAACAACAACGTCGAGCTGCGTATTGTTACTATTATTCAAACTCTCCGAATAAGGAACTTGAGGTTCTCGGAAGATGATGCCGGAAACAAAACAAACCAGAGGCAGCTGGTCAAGGATGCTCAGGACGTCCCCCGAAGTCCATTCCGCGGCCTGCGAGTTTCGAGAAGCGGGTCTCTTTGCGGGCGACAGAGCCATGATGGGAGGGCGACGGAGGAAGGCCTCGGCGGGGCTCACCTGCGGCTTCCTGGCCACCGCGGCGGGGCGGTGGTACCTGCCAACCCGAGCCCAGCACAGAGGTGGCCCGGCGCCGGGCCTCTGGCCTCCAGAGGGGATCCAGCGGGGATCCAGGGACAACACACTCACCCCGACAGCACAGAGGTTGGGGTTGGGCGTGCGGGACCCCAGAGTCTCCTCCGGGCCCTGTCCAGACGCGCCGGGCACCCCAGTGCCAGGGCCGCAGGGCAGAGCCAGGCCCAGTGGGGACAACCTTCTCTTCCTTGCTGCCCCCGACACCCTTGGACCCCACATGGGCTTGACCTTTAACCTCAGAGGGGAGAAGCCACGGCCCGGCCTCCCCAGACCAAAAGGGGTCCCTGAGCCCCTTTGCCCTGGGAAGAGCTGTTTCCTGAGAAGAATCAAAGGCAGCCGCCGAAACGTGGGGTCACACTCCCCCAGGGACGGCAGGAATCCACGGAGAGGGCCGTGTCTATGACCCCTCGCCCCTTCCCTGCAGCTGGGGGCATACGGAGCCCTCCAGGAGGTTTTCTTGGACATCAAATGCTCCGTTAAAGCAGGAAGATGAGTGAAGCAGACATGAATCAGAAAACATATGGATCCAATTTTGGTTTAAAAATTAATGGGAAAACACATTCTCATCAAACTCAAAACAATGAAAAATATTTTTTAAGCAGGCAAAAAATCCAAAATACAGCTGGGTTTGCCCGGCTCCGCACAGATTCCTCACCGCCCTGGTCTCCTTCCTGGATTTTCAAAAATAGCAAGAGGAGCGAAAGGATGAGCGGAATACATTAGGGCAGCGGGAGTTAGGTGTCGGCTTCCAGCCGGGTGGGCCACTGGGAGCGGGTCCTGAGAAGCCACGGCCATGGCACCAGCTGCAGCCCTTCTGGTGGTGCCCACAGACGGGAAGGGGGCGCCCACCCAGCAGGCACCAGCGAGGAGGCCACAGACGTGTCCCTGCCGGGGACATCGGGCTCACACCCGCACCACTCATCTCACACGGAGGACAAGGAGGCACGAACCAAAGGCAAGTTCATCTGCCGTCACCCACCGGGTGTGACCTCACCGTAGGAGGAGAATCCTCCGGGCACAGTCCCCGGCCAGCCCGGCCTCCCCTTGGCGAGCTCCTCCTTTCCCCTTCCCACACTCCTGCAGCACCCTGGGGTGGCTCTTCTGAACCAAGCCGCCCCCTGGGGCCCCGGCCAGGCCTCCTGAGGAATCAAGGATGAGGCAAGTGTCACTTGTTGATGGCAGTGACAGCAGTGGGGAGGGGGGGGGTCTGAATTGTCACCCTCCGTGGGTATGCGGCCAGCCAGACCGGAGCCGCTCGCTTGCCCACAGTCTTCCTCGATTCTGCTTGTCCACCGTCATCCCTGCTCGACAATCATTCCGCCCCCAGACCGCCTCCCCATCTTGCCCTTCCTTCTCGGCAGGTGCTCTTACCTCCTACTTCCAAGATAAAACACAAGCTGCCTGCTGAAGTGCACCTGAACCTGGCACCACACCTGCTGTTGCATTTGCATCAAAACCCACCCTTTCTTCTTCCTTCTCACGTCGTTGTCATCGGGGAAGAGGGGCTCCCCGTCCAAGCTAATCCCCTCCAGCCATGTGCTGGTCCCGTCCATCTGGGAGCTCCATTCTCCGCTCCTTGTTAGACTCTTCCCTTCCCCGCGGGCTGTTGAGCACAGCATTAGATGCTCCTCCGTCGCGGAGCCAGACCCCCTGCGGTCATAACCCTGGGGGCGGCACCCAACCCTGCCCTGGCATCCCCAGCTGTGAAATGGAGAGAATAGCTTAATAACGTGCTTATTTTGAAGGTGAAAAGAGTCAATAAGTGGCTAGTGCATCATACTCCTAAAAGAAATGTAGGAGACCCTGCTTCCTTTCTACCAACATTTCAATTTGCTCGGGTCTCCCATAGGAAAGAAGAAATTCTTTCTCGACCTCACATGCACCTGCGACCCCTGTCCTCTCCAAGTTCACCCTTGCTGTTAGATTTCTGGGGTGGGAGAGCCATGAACACCTGTTGTTTCTCCTCCTGAATCCATGGTGATCCAACTCTCCCTCTCTTTTTTTTTTTTTTTTTCACTGAAACTGCTTGTGCCACACACTTGCTGCCATGAAAACTGTTTCTCTGATGTCACTGTGTCTCTGTGCACACTTAGCCCTGGCGACCTGTACACCTGCTTGCCCTCTCCAGCCCCATCCTCTCGTGTGAGCGTCACAGGGAAAGGACCCTCAGATGCCTCAGCGACATCCAACTCTGCCCTTCTCTGTTGTTCCCCGAGCTGTTCTCGCAGGAGTCCCTCTATCCATGGGGTGTGTCACCGAGCACCCTGTGGTTTAAACCAATGGCCTAGGGGGTCACTCTTAAACCTCTCCTATCTCCCTGGATGATCTTATTTCCTACCTGCCTCTCAGATTCCCAGGCATCTCTCCATATCCATCACCAATTTGCAAACTCAGACCACTACTCCCCTGCCCCTGGGTTGCTGCCATTACCTACCAGGTGTCCTGTGGCCTGCAGTCATTCTCCCCTCCCAACTGTCCTCCACACTCCAGCAGGGAGAGCTCATCTGGTTTCACGGCCACCATCCCAGTCCCCATCTGCACTGAACCCCCAATGAATGGTACCCCATTGCCTTAAGAATGGGGCCTCAGTTCCTTAACCTGCTTGTCGACGACATTGCCTCCTTGATGTCTACAACGATGGCCAACGGGAGTTCTCTGTTTCTCTTTCCATGCTCTATGTTCCAGCCACGCAGGCTCAGTGGGGGCATTTGTCAGGTATTGGTTGCCAGCCTCTGAGTAGTTTGCTTTGCGTTGGGGAAGTCCCCCGGTGTGAATCTGCATCCAAAGGAATGTGGATATTTCCTTTCCCTGCTCATCGGCAACTTACCTGAGATCACATGATGTGGACGGTCCAGTCAGGTGCCAGTGACAGGTTGCCCCAATGCCAGTGTCCTAATAAGCCTTTCCTACAGGGTAGACTTGACCGTGTTCTTGGCAGTTCAGCTTCTTTTGATTCCCTCATGATTCCCCGGCCTTCCTTTGCTTTGATAAGCTATCGATATGCTTCCAACAAACTCCTTTTCCTTTGCAGGTATTCAGGGTCAGCCCCTAGTGTTCAGAATCAAGAACTCTGGATGGTTACTTGGAATTTCTTGCAGACCCCCAGACATATAAGGCTTGTGAGGTTCCCCACTATATGTGCCTTGGTCGGCCCACTCCTCCTGGATTTAAAAACCCCTTCTTTGTCCAGAGCCTCATCCCAACCTTCCTCACCTAGACCAGGTTAGATGCCCCTATGGAATGTCTCTGTATCACTCTGTTTCTTTTGTTTTTTTGTTTTTTTTCTCTTATCACCGGTACATGTGACTGCCTGCTGAGTTGTCTTCACCACTGGATGCAAGATGTTCAAGCACCTAGCCTGTCTTGTTTACCCTTGATTTCCCAGGGCCCGGTACCCAGCACAGGATCTGTCACAGAGCAGCTCTCACTGAATGCTGGGGAAATGAATGGATACATTGCAGCCACCTGCCAATGCCTGGGGTTGTGTTCTCTAGCTCATACCTTCTTCGGGGTCCTAAATTCCTGACATTGTGGTGTGACTCACTTGCCCCTTTCACCTCCGAGCCTGACCTCCTGGGCCTCCCTCCCCACTCTTTGTAGTAACCCACAGCCATGGCCACACATACAAACCTGGATCCTTCTTGGGAGAAGCCAGTCTGTGGCCCGCCATTTGGTGGTACTTGAGCATAATTGCCACAGAAGTACTTGACCAAGAACCAGCTAGAACGAAACATCTTGCCAGAGGAAGAAGTGTCCTGCAGTAGCAGTAGGAGCAAGAGAGTAGAAAAAGAACAAAAATGAGGTCTCAGTCTCCTGCAACAGAGTATTAGCTCTTGCTTAGTACATGGTGAGCACTGAGTTTGTATTAGCTGATTGACTGATTGAATATATATTACTTATAGCAAAGCAACATAAAATACATGCAATCATCTTCTTGATGGTTCAAGGATAGGAGACTCATAAAATATTCCAGAGAACAAAGCATGTAAATGGCATTGGATTGCCCAGGACTCATTATTATTGATTGAAGATGAAAAAAAAAAATGTAACTGTCGTGACTTTATTTAGAGAACACCGGAAAGATTTTGTATAAGGACTTGCATGATATCACTTGAGCACTTGCTCCTCTAATTCCTCTTCCCTTACAACATCTTAATTAATTGTTTGTGAATTCTCCTGATTTGGAGTTTATGTTTCAGAAGTATATTCCCCAAGGGAAGGAAATGCAGTTCTGTCCTTATCCACCTCTATCCATGGCTCTTCTTCACAAAAACACCCTCTGCTATTCCTTCTGGTCCATTCTTTTTTTATTGCTTTCCCTGCTGCTTTATCCAACTCCTACTACAAGGCCTCCTTCAAGTCTGACCTCCTCTGAGAAATATCTCTGGATCATTCCAGCCCATCTTCTCCTGCCGGTCTCTGAACACCTCCAGGACCCGATTCTATATTGACTGCTTCTGCTGTGTGGTTGTGTCATTTATGAGTTAAGTCCAACAAAGACAAAACTAAGTCTGAGACAAAATTAACCGTCTGTTTATTCATAACCATACAGCAAGGGAACCCATCTGTGTCACTTTCGTGGGCAAGGTTTCAAGGGCGTTAGAAAGGAGTACATTTTATAGAGTAAAAAGGGGAAATATGGAGACGGTCTCTGATTGGCAAACACCCTGTTAAGATGGGGTTTGGGAAGCTGGGGAGACTTTCTAATTGGTCTTTGGATCCAACTGTTGGTTGGCTGCAGTTTGGGGACTTTTCAAGAGTGGAAGGATTGTTCAATGTTGGGATGGAGGGTTTTCTGTGCCCGGCCATTTCCTGGAACTGGTGGGGGGCGGGACTGCTGGCTGCCATGGCCGGCAGTCTCTCAAGTCTGATAGCGCAGCTTATGGGCTGCCACGAGGCAGAAATCATGTCTCACACATTCCTTGTATGTGCTTCACTTCTTGGCTTACGGCCAGCATTCAGCCCTACTTCCAGATTTAACGTGAAGACTTGTTGAATTGGCTTTGGGGGAGGAATGGTACTGTATGGTTACATACTCCCTAGTATATTTGTGTGTGTGAGCATGTGAGTGTGAGTGTGTGTGTGTGTGTGCGTGCGCTCATATCTGGAAAATGTGAAGGTAGACATGAGGAAGGGACATGAATCGATATGTCTTGTCCATCGCTGTTCTCAGTATCCCCCATCAAAGAAATCCATTGCTGAGTGTGCGTCCCCAGTGTCTTTCTGGTTTGAGGTGTCTGGCCAAGTACTGAGGTATTGGGAAGGTGGCAGCCAGGAGACAGATGATGTCCTACAGAAGACTGTCCCCAAAATACCCACCCCCACCCCCACCAAGGTACAACCGAACTACATCGACTGCATTTCTAAATGAGCCAGCCAATGTTCAACAGGATGAAGATGCTCTGACAGGTGCAGGAGTGCCCCGCAGCCTTGGGTATTCAGAAATCACCCACAGAGAGGGCATATGGGTGCAGGGCTGCCTGTGTGGATGAAACTGGAAACCTCACAAAGGAATCATGGAGACTAATGTGTTACCGGTCCTTTGGAAACATGAGCATGAGGCGGAATTCAGTGGTTAAAACCCTCGGAGACTAAGACAACCTTTGGAAAAGTCATTGTCAATAAACCACTTGTTGGCTAATGGATTGAACCAACGCGTGTTCCCGAAGGTAAGGGCCTGGTCACGGCCTCCCAGCTGCTCTGTCCACTGTCACTGGTGCCATCATGTGCTTTGACCACACTCTGGGTATGCAGAGCGATGACCGCAGAGCGATGACCAGTGAAGAGCAGCATCTGATGGGGAAGGGTATTTTCTGGACTCGGGCCACGTGGCCCAGCCTGGTGAGACAGAGGAGCTGGGGTCCTGAGAGCAAGGCAACATCTAACAGAGCTAAACTGTCCTGCCCTTTCATGGCCAGACACTCGGGGTGGAAGAGTAACTCCCCTAAAGGTGGATGGCATCGGGATGGGCTGTCTCTGTGAAGAGATTCCATGTCTAGCACAAGTCTTTCCAGTCACTGGCCATGACTTTGCATCTCTCTGTTGAAATTTTTTTTTTCTTCTTAAAATTAAATGACAGAGTCATTGTGCACTTGGAGTTTCCATGGTATAAATGCAGTGGTCAGTCTTTTGATAAATAGACTTTGAAATGCTCTACATATGCCTACAACAAGCTTTTATCCATTTGGCTAATTTTATTCTTTGTAAACCACAAAAGACAGAGGAAAATGGCCCTGTGATTAGATCTGGCTCTGAAACTGGAAGAAGGAAGTGGAATGTGAGCCACTCTGCAACACAGGAGCAAAAATATCCTTTGTATGAAAGGTGGAATCAGAGCACCAGGGACTATGGGGGCTTGGGAAGGAGCTTTGAGGTCCTGCAGCCCTGAAGCTCTCAACACTAACCCTCCAGCCCGGGGCCTGCAATCACCTGGGTTAGACGTAGTTTAAGGAAGAAGCTTGCTTTTATGATCCTGGGTACAAATCTAGGCCCCACCAGGACTCTCTGCCTCTGTTGCTTTTCATACAAAAGGAGGGAAAATAGTATATAGCTCACAGGGCTGTTGCGACTAGTACCTGTGGTCACCCCTATAGTGTTTCTGAGCAGGGTCTAGCAATAAATGTTAATCATGTTGAAGTTCAGAGCAAGGAAGGAAGAAGGATAAGTTGGAAAACCCCTGGTCCACCCCAGCTGCTCTCCTAGCCCAGCGGTGCTTGCCTTGGTGTCCCTGTGGGCGTCACCCTCTCCTTTCCCTCTCTGGACAGCCTGGCCGTTGGAGAATGCGTCCTGATTTTACGGAGCTTTGCCCCTGGACCCTGCTGCCATCTGACCTGGCCCTGCCGTCAAGACCTCTTGGGCTACAGCTCTTGACGAGCAGTGCACACGGTTTTTGAGGACCCACGACATGAAAACATAGTAATTTCATTAGATGGGCCATTCCAGCGTTTAACCAAATGTTACATTTCTCAGGCCAATTCAACTAGTGGTCAAAGCATCCTTCCTGAGCCCAGGACACAAAGCTGGGCACCAAGAGGGAGGCAGCAGTGTAGAGGCAGGAGAGGGGCTCAAGCAGGGATCCCCATGCGGACAGTGATGCGGAAAGGGCTGCAGGTGTGTTGGCTATAAATCGGTGAGATTTAATCAGGGCAAGCTTCATAGCCGTGTCGCTTGGGCGGTCTCACCTGGGCCCCGAGCTCGCTAGGGCCTCACATTTCAGTGTTTTGCCCTTCTGTTACCATCTTGAAATCCCTGACAATCTTTGAACAAAGGGTTCTGTATTTGCATTTTACGCTGAGATCTGCAAATTATGTGGCTGGTCTTGGACTGAATCGTAAATGCACGTGGCCTACGGACACCAACGTTCTCCTGTCCTACCACTTTCTCCCTCCAGCTCCTGAAACTGTGGGCCTGCCCTGGCTCTGGGGGATCAGCTAAGGGGGATGCTTGGGCACCTCCACAACCCCCGCCCTGGACCCTCATTGTCAAAGAAGGTGCCATTTTGCTGCATTTGCCCCAAAGCTGCACAGGAAGGCCCCACGCTATTATGTGCATGCATGTGCACACACACACGCACACACGCACACCCCCTCCAAGATCCCTTGCGGTGGTTCATAGCTCAGCCAGGAGAAGACTCAGCTTTTTTCCGTGTCCTCAGCTGCCCTGCGAGGTTCAGGAAGCTTTGTTCCATTTCTTTGGAGAAAGATGAGGATGAGTCAGCTGTTTGCCCCAGGCCCCGCCTCCCTGAAGTCTAGTTCAGCCTGGCGACCGAGATGCAGCAGCAAGAGACATGTTCATGATTTCGAGCACTGTTCATATGAATTTTCACATTGGTCTTCTCTTCGCTCTTAGGCGGCAGAGAAGGCAATTATGTACGTCGCGTGGAAGAAGACGCTGGCACCGAGGGTCTGAAAACAAGTGCTTGTTTGCTCTTCCCAAATGCTCCGCTCAGCTGAAGTTTGAGAGGAAGGAACAGACAGCCCACCCACAGTCTATCAAGGTTGTCATTTCAATGCCATTCTCAGGAGGAGCCCTGTGCCAGCACAACCACCTTTGGAAGAAATATCCCCCTGCTTTTAAGTAGACGTCGGCGCACTGTCAGGCCGTGGGGGCAGGAGGTTGCCGGGAAACACTGGAAGGTGTCTGCTCTCTGCCAGGAATCTCCCCTGGAACATGAAGGAGAAATAGATTCTTAAAACATCCTCGGGTCAGACGGCTGGGTTCGCCCTCCCTTCCCTCCTGGGGCAGCTCCTTCATGAGGAGCACGCTCCCTGGGATCCCTAGGTCACTAACAGACAAAAGTAGACACCCATGGGGTCCAGAGGCGATGCACGGGGATCAACAGAATTGCATTGTCGTAGAGCATTAAGGGGATGCCAGATGCGACCCTGGGTCAGCTCTCTCATGGCACAGCCTACGGAGGAAGAGGAATGGGCTCCCGGAGAGTCCTTGGAAAGACTTTTTGGAAATGCTACTACCCCTCAGCTGCCCAAGCCCAGAGGACTCCACTGGGGAACTGAGCCCTTCTTGGCTTCTAACCCAAGGGCCTGTGGTTTGGACCAAGGGCAGGAGCCTAACTCCAGCTGGCCGGCCACACTCTTCCTCCGGGGTTAAACTCTGGGTCTCAGGTTCTGGGTGACTAGCGGTGGTCCTGGAGCTCTGAGGCCACCCACCGTGTGGCCAGACTCTCTTCCAACATATGGACATGGCAGGAAGTAAAACCCACTAGTGAGGGAACAAGTAAGCTGGAAGGGGGCTGGTCAGACGTAGAGGGGCAGACAGTGCTCTTGCCCTCGCCGCCCCTTCTGCCTCTGGGAGTCTCCTTCCATAGAACGATGCCCACGGCGGATTATCCCCCGGACACGGTGAGCTCGGCACCCCGCTGCGGCCCCAGGACGCTGACCAGAGGGAGCCGCCTGCCGTGGGCTGTCCCCACCTCACCTGCGGCTCTGCTGGCTGGTCCGTACTGTTCTGACCCAGGCATCCAATGCCCACCCCTCCTTCGACTTCCGCTACTGATTATTCACTTAGCTGTGCTGTGCACTGAACTTCCCATAATTATTTTGGGGGGTTAATATGAAGGCAACACGAAGGACAACACATTCAGTATTAACACCCTTGTCCCTAACAGAGATGCGAGCGCTTCCCTGAACATGGACTGTCACCATCTCCCCCTGCCAGGGGCCACTCTCTGCCCGCAACCCGTTATCTGATCACATGCAGGCCAACGGTGGAGCCCTCTTCCATGCTGCCAGGTGCTCCTCAGAGTCTCACCTGCCACCCTGAGTTTTATAGAAACACTTGGAATCCAAAGGCGGTGGCCTTGCGGAGAGGAATCCATCAGGCGGGGGAAGCTCAGGCTGCATTTGGCCTCACTTCCCTGGTGGTGGTGCAGTCGGAGCTGGGGTTCAAACACTGTCCCCCTCCAGGCTGCCACTCGGGGGCCCCAGATAGAAGCCTGGCACCCCACCATAACAGACCCGCAGCCTGGCACCCCGGAGGTGGATACTTCCATCACCCCCAGATGCTCTTGGTTGGGCTATAATGCACCAGAAATTTTGCCCCCCTTTAAATGTCCAGTTCCATGCTTTTTTTTTAAGATTTTATTTATTTATTCATGACAGACACAGAGAGAGAGAGAGAGAGAGAGAGAGGCAGAGACACAGGCAGAGGGAGAAGAAGGCTCCATGCAGGGAGCCCGATGCGGGACTCGATCCCGGGTCTCCAGGATCATGCCCTGGGCTGAAGGCGGCGCTAAACCGCTGAGCCACCGGGGCTGCCCTCAGTGCATTTTTGTACCATCAGGCAACTGCCAACAACAACTGAGACTCTTAAAACTTCCATCACCCCGTAAGTCCCCCGGGCGCCTTTGCAATCGATACCACGCGTGTCCCCATCTTTGGGTGGGCACATGTTCTCACTGCTCTTGGGGGAGTAAATATCCAGGAGTGGATTGCTGGGGCACAGGGCACACGCATATTTATCTTACAAGAAAGTTACCCAATTGTTTTCCGAGTGACCGAGCCATTTTGCATTCCTACCTTCAATATGTGAGACTTTGAGTTTTCCCAAGTTTTTACTAACACGTGACATCGTTGGTCTCCGTGTATTACCTGTTCGTATAGGTATATACCTCTTTTTAGGTTGGCACCACCCACATGGCCGATGATCTTGAGCTCCTTTTCCTATGCTCCGTGGCCTGCTCTAAATTCTCTGCTCATGTGTCTGTTGAATCTTTTAGTTGGGCTTTATGTTTTCTTATTATTCAGCTGTGAGAGTTATTTATGTAGTCCTTCCTTTTTATTTTCTTGACGGTGTTTTTCGATGAGAAAACGTTTTTAATTTTGACGAAGTCCCATTTACTTCTTTTTTTTTCTTTGATGCTTTATGTCTTTTGTACCTTAAGACATTTTTGCCTAGTCCAAAGCCACAAATTTTTTCCTTTTTTTTTTTAAACAGCTTTATGGTTTTAGCTCTTTTTTTTTTTTTTTTTTTCGGTTTTAGCTCTTATATTTAAGTCTATCACCAATTTTGAATTACTCTCTGTGCATGATGTGCAGTCAAGGTTAATTTTCCCCCAGTAGCTACCAAGTCATGCCAGCACTGTTTATCGAAGGGACTATGACTCTCCCCTTTGAATTACCCTGACACATCTGCCCTGGTGGGTAAACCTTCACCGGGGGTTGTCTGAGGCCCTCACAAATGTCCATTTTCCCCAGTGTAATGGGGACCTGGAAAGGAGAAAAGAAGCTTCCCTTCTGCAGGGGATGTAGAGCGTCTTTGACTTGGGCCTCAGGTTGCAAATTGTCGGAGTGCCTTTGCTGAGAATGCTGCCCTCCATGGCGTGACACCTTCTTTTAATACGATATAAATGTTCACCTCCTTTCCCCCTTCCTTCCTTCTTTCTTCCTTCCCAGGGATCCTTGTTGTCATAGTTAGAAAGTGCAGGAAGGGTGCCAGGGTGGCTCAGTCAGTTGAGTGTCTGACTCTTGGCTTCAGCTTAGGTTGTGACCTCAGGGTCTTGAGATCGAGCCCCGTGTGGGATCCCTGCTCAACAGGAAGTCTGCTTGACGATTCTCTCCCTCTGCCCCTCCCCGGCATGCTCTCTCCCTAAAATCAATCAATCAATCAATCAATCAACCAATCATTTTTGAAAAGTGCGATAGGGCCACCTGGGTGGCTCATTGGTTGGTTAGGTGGCCCACTCTTGGTTTTGGGTTCAGGTCATGATCTCACCGTGGTAGGATGGAGCCCTGTGTTGGGTTCTACGCTCATCGTGGAGTCTGCTTGAGATTCTCTGCTTCTCCCTCTTGCCCCTTCCCCCCAGCTCGTGCACTCTCTCGCTCTCTTTCTGTTTAAAATAAATAAATAAAATCTTAAGAAAAGAAAAAGAAGGCGCAATAACTTGCAGGAGCCCAGGTATCAAATAGCAAAGCTAGAAGGAACCAGCAACATAATGAAGCGCAAACCCTTCATTTGTAAAATCAGGAAGGAGAGACCCTTCTCTCTCCTGAAAGGTTAAGCAGCCCACCCCATACCACACAGCAAGGAAACGGCAGATTCCAGTTTCCCCGTTGCCTGCACGTGTCTGATCCTCATCTTCCACAGCACAGCCTCCCTCCTAGTGACCTCTCTGAATACCAGTGCTCTCCATTTGTTGGAACTTTACAAGACCATCTGGAGGAGGAGTGTTCTCAAGCAGAGTCTGACGTAGACCTGGCTGTGGACGGCAAGGAGGCGGGAGGCTTCAGTTAATGGCACCAACCCCTTTCCATAGAGGTCATGTGAAACTGCTCGGTTGCCTGCTAATTGCTCCCACACTGTCACATATTTCAGGCCCTGGGGGAGTTCTCATCATCCAGGCCTCCACCATCTCCGGACCCCTGCTCCTTCCTGTGCAGCTGGTACATGGCCACCATCAGTTGCAGACAGAGCCTGTAGCAGTTGGGGACATATCACAGCAGCAGAGGGAGTGGACACTGGCCCCACCGCATAGCTTCTGTGTCTTCCCGACTGGAAATGCAAGTGCAAGCCCAGGCCTGTGCAGCCGCTGGGAGGGTGGCCTCACATCAGCCCTGGCAGTGACATCATAGACCATTGTGTCCAACCCCATTCTCTGTGGACGAGGAAACTAGTCTTCGAGAGGACATGACATGTGCCCAACATCACACAGCAAAGGTGCACAGCATGCTCTCAAGTGTACAGAAATCCAACGCCGTACACCGTCAAGCCTTTTATTTTGTTTGACGAGACTTGAAATAAAAAATATATTTTTTATGTGTACCGTGTGCTCTGTAACGTACTTTACAATCGCGCTGGCACTTTCACGTAGAAATTACCGAGCAGCCTTATCTACAGACAGGCACGATGCTGCGCTTTGTGGACGACTTCTAGTACATGCGGCCAAAATAACCCTTGAAACGGGGTTTTCAGCTTACCTGGTGCCTTAGAACTTAGCCCGCTGTGAAGGATGTGACACTCTGCACAGCTGTTTAACTTGGGGGGAGGGAAGGGGACCCTGACTCCTAATTAAATGCTCTTCCCAGCACAAGCTGCCTCTGTCTTCCAGTGAAATGTCCAGTGTTTCTCTGTTCGCCCCTCCCCGAGGCGGAAAAGGAGTGGGCTGGGGGTGGGCCGTGGGATGGAGGTTTTGGCAGGAAGCTCGCAGGTGGGGGAGCATGTAGGTAGCAAGTGTCCATGAAATGGCTTCTAATGGGCTCAACAGTAGGGTTTAATTTGCAAAGCACTCCCCCACCCCGACTGGCAGCCCAGGTTAGCTTGCAGCTCGGCTTCCCGGGGCTGAGAGCAGCCTGTGCCCTCTCCCTTTAATGCCGGGTCTTCATCTGGGTTCTTCCTCTCTCTGGGAAGTGACTGTGTACAGGGACAGTGTAATTGGCAGGCTGTGACACTCCTGTCTGCAAGTGTCTCTCTAAGTGGAGCGCATTTCAGCCTTTATCTGGTGATGGCTGCTACCTGAGAAAGGCCCTGGGCCATCTCAAAGGGCTTGTAGCAGCTAATTGTGCCTGTTAGGACCAGCAATTAGCCGGGAACTATGGACTTGGAAGCTCCAACACCCACCAGCTCTCAGCTCGTTCCTCTCCCTTTCACTTAACTAGCCGAGCCTAATAGAGGCGGTGAAGGACAGGCAGGTGAGGTGCAGTCAGGCAGGGAGGCGGGGGCTCCCCGGGCCTCATCACCCGCGCCCCCTCGGAGGATCCAGGGAGAGAAGCGGGCTCCGGATGCTGATCTCACGCCGAAAACACCCCCTGCTTATTGCAGGACCAGGGCTGCAGGCTTATTACTCGGCGTGGGGACTCATCCCGCCCCTGTTGGTGCAGTTTAAGCGCGAGTTGGAAGATGACAATAAAGCACTAATTAGGCACAGGTCACAAAGGAGATCACACTCGCCTGGCGTCTGCTGGTGACCGTGGGCGCGCGCCGGTTTCGGTGGGAACGTGAGGCTGAACGCCTGAAAATTAAGACAATAAATCAGTTCCATTGAATAAAAGCCATGCATTTCCCCATTAATTAAGGATAATCGTATCCTATAAGCTTCTGTGTACCATAGGTGATTTGTTATACTTTCCCATAATAATATACATCGAAGATTAAAAATTCAGCATACCTTCCAGGTGACGGATTCACACCCTCTCCTCTGCTCCCGGAAAAAGCGAAGGGTGTGAGCCCAGTCCTGCATCCAGGCTCCTGTGATCCGTTTTGGTCCGGTGGCCCAGGCCTAATGATCGGGTGTTCCTGCCTGCTGGTCAAGTGGATCTGCGTCCCAGGAACAGGGACACAGCCTGGTGTAGTGACATTTGTGGTCTATTCTGTAGCTGCCCACCATCCCATCCCCTTCTACAAAATACCAGGCTGTAGGGGAGGGAGTTGCTTCTCCTCTGTCCTTTCCAGGCTTGATGGACTGTCAGTCAAGGTGCCCAAGGTGGGGGCCCAGCCACGGAGGCTCACTGTCCCAGGACGTGGGCTCAGTGAGCAGAGCGGTCGGTGTAGGGACAGGGACAAGACCCTCAGTGAGACTCTGCCCGGAGACCCTAAGACTTCCCTCAGTCTTACCATTATTGGTAGGCACAATGATGACCCCGCGCCCTCATCTCCAGAACCTCTCAATACATTACTTCACGCCGCAAAGGGAGGTGGTGGTTGGGATGAAAAGCGCAGACCCTGAGATGGGGGTAGTAGTGTGGATCGCCCCGTGGTCCTAATATACAATCACATTTGTCCTTAAAAGAGGAGTACCTTTTCCAGCTGGGTCAGAAAACGAGGTGACAATAAATGAAAAGAGGGGTCAGAAATGGGACATGAGAAGGACATCAGCCTCCATTTTTTACCATTCCTGAAGGAGAAGGAAGGGGCCATGAGCCAAGGAATGTGCACAGCGCTAGAAACTCAAAAAGGGAATATAATGTTTTGCTTGTCCCTGAGGGCCTCCAGAAGGGGATCTGGCCCTGGTGACACGGTGATTTGGGTCCAGTGAGGACTGAGCCAGAGCTCTAGAGCAGTAAGATCATGAATTCGTTTGGTTTGAGCCACTGGATTTGCTGTCGTTTGTTAAAGCAGCAAGAGAAACCTACTACACCCTTTGAGCCCACGTCCTCAGCCTTACAGAAGGTGTCTCTGCCTTTTTATTTTTTAAGATTTTATTTATTTATTGATGAGACACACACACCCAAGGGGGGCGGGGCAAGACACAAGCAGAGGGAGAAGCAGGCCCCATGCAGGGAGCCCGACGTGGGATTCGATCCGGGTCTCCAGGATCACGCCCTGGGCCGAAGGTGGTGCTAAACCGCTGAGCCACCCAGGCTGCCCAGGTTGTGTCTCTGCTGCCTGTAACCAGCCCTACCTGGGAACTGGAAAAAGGCCCCAAGCAAATACTGATGATGCACCATCTGCATAACCCTCAACTCAGGGAAGGCTTGCTGCTGGCTCAGTAAATGAAACAGCTGGAAATGAAAGCCACCACCTACTCTGTCTTTCTGTTTCTGGTGCCAAACCGCATCCCAAACCATCCATGGGCACATCCATGAATGCCACTGGGAAGACCTCTCCTGCCTTGTCTCTTCCCCCTCCTCATCCTTCCATTTATTCTTACTCTTTAGTTTTCAGATCATGAACACCCAGATGCCCCCACCATAGGCACCTCAAAATTTCATTCACTTATTCTCAGAATAGGCACAGACATGATTTTTTTTTAACTCACCCGAGGATTCTGATGGACATGGGATTCTGATGCTTGGGGAAAATCACTGGTCTAATGCGCAGCCATCAGTCTTTGATAAAATGATTGAGACTTAATGAATCTAAACATCCTTCCCAATGGTCACACAGCTCAGCTGAGACAGAGGACTCTGGGATTCCCACTCCAGATTCAGCGCTGGTCCCATGACCAGGAGGTGCTGTGAACCACTTTCTGTCCAGCAGTCTACGTCTTTTAATTGGAGGATCTCATCCATTTACATTTTAATATAATTATGTGATATTTGGATTCAACTCCACCATCATACTAGTTGCTTTTGATTAGACTCATCCACTCTAGGATCCTTTTCCTATCTTCGGGTTAAGTATATTATTATTCCTTCCAGTGTTTCCTCCATTGCTTTGTAAGGAATACACTCATTTACTATTCTTTTTTGGTTACCCTAGTGCAGTAGTTTTCAACTAGGGAGATTCTCCCCACCACAAGGCATGTTGGGCAATCTCTAGAGACAAGTTTGGATGTCACAGTGGTGGCAGCAGGAGCTGGGGAGGGTATTGTGTATTAGTGGGATTCTCTAGAGTAGCAAATGATATAGGGTAGCTGGAGATGTAGTTGTAGGTAGAGATGTAGGTGGAGATACAGACATAAATGTAGATAGATCTAGATCGAGAGAGATCTAGGAAGATATTATAAGACATTGGCTCACTCAATTATGGAGATTAAGAAGTCTATTGATCTGCAAGCTTTAGATCTAGGAAAGCTAGTGGTGTAGTTTGAAGGCCTCACTGACAGAGAGCTGATGAGGATTCCACTGTGGGCCTGGAGAAGGGACAACATGGAGGGTCACAGGCAGGAGAAGATGGATGTCCCAGATCAATCAGTCAGGTAGAGAGCAAGGGAATCCTGACACACACACACACACCCCCACACACACACACAACCTCTACCTCCTAGTTCTACTCAGGCCTATTCACACTGGGGACAGTAATTCACTTAACTCTGTCTACAGAGTCAAATGCTAATCTCTTCTGGAAACACCCACATGAACATATGCAGAAAGTATGTTTACCCAGATATCTGGCAATCTCCTGATCCAGTCAAGTGGACACATCAGGTTAACTATCACAAGTTGCTAATGGTAACTGGTTAGCAGAAACCAGACGTGCTGTTAAGCATCCTACACACACAGAAAATTCCCTCCCAATAAAGAACATATGGTCCCAAATGTCAATACGCCAGGATTGAAAAACCCTGCCCTGGAAATGACAACTTTCATCCTTGACTTATTAAATCTAATGTCAATTTGGTAACTTGACATGATTTCCAGAAAATGCAATAGAATACCGTAACTTTTTTGCCCAATTTCAACTCCTAGGCTATCTTCCTACCTTTTTAAATGCCACAAAATATCATTGTTATTGTTTGATATAGTTAGTTCTTCATTTAGACTTGCCCTGAGCTCTCCATTGCTTCCTGTGCCGCTGCCCTTCCATCTGGAATCCTTTCCCTTCTACCTAAAGAACTCCCTTTACTATTTCTTATGATGCAGATCTTCTGGTGAGAAGTTCACTCAGCTCTTGTTTCTCTAAAAATGTCTCATTTTTTTTTCACTTCATTTTTGTTGTTCAGGTACTAGTATGTTTATTAGTGTCTGTGGAAAATACTGCTCTTTGAGAATAAAACAAGCATCTTTCTATACCACCATGGTACCATTATCACATGTAAGAGAATTAACATGGACTCAATGATAGCTACAATAGAGTTAATATTCAAATTTCCATAGTTGTTCTCAAGATGGCTGGATCTTATATAAGAATTGGCCTAGTTGTTATGTCTCTTTAGCTCTTTTCTTTTTAAGTCTAGAATATTGTCAATTTATTTCCTAAATTATTGTTATTATTTTTGGACTTTCTTGACTGTTGTTTTTGCAGAACCAGGCCAGATGTCTGCAGAACACTTCACATGCTGGATTTTTCTGATTATTTCCTCATGGTTTGATGTAGTTCAGTATGGTAACAAGAATATTACATGGGGGATGTACATACTTATTGCCACATATCAGGAGGAACACAGTGTCAGGCTGTCTTATTAGTGATGGTTACAAGGTCAAGGGGGTGACTGCCTGGTCTTTTGAGTGTAAAGATTTTTATTTTCTGGTTGGTAGACAATAAAAGACAAATGTATATTTCCATCTGTAGTCAGTAAAGTATCTTCCACTTGGAGACCATGACATGTCGTCATCTCCGGCAACATTTCACCCAGGTACCTACCATCTATCGATAGCTCTTGCCTGTACCGATGATTATACTGGGGCTTACAGAATCGTTTTCTAATTTAATAGTCCCTTCTATATTGATTAGTTGGCATTCTACTGAAAAGAGTTTTGAATACTATCTTACTTTTTGGGAAAACAAAGTTTCAAGTCCCCTTTGTACCTTCTCCATCCCAGATATGTAATCAGCTACTTTTCAAAGGATCCTCAGTTTTCTTCAGTGGGAAATGGTACTTAGAAACCAAGATCTGGGCTGTAAGTGTGCTCTGACTCATAGGGAAAATAATTAGGAAATACATTTTTCCCCCCTGAAACCTCTGAGTTCATACTGATAACCTCCAGTTCAATAGGAAATTGAATTTGTGTTTACATTTTTCTTCTCTCATAAATGCACAAAATACTTCAAGAATTGGATACTAATACCACTACCATCTACAAACCTCCTAAATAAAGATCAATATTAGGGAAATGAACTAGGGGTGGTGGAAGGGGAGGAGGGCTGGGGGTGGGGTGAATGGGTGATGGGCACTGAGGGGGACACTTGACAGGATGAGCACTGAGTGTTATTCTGTATGTTGGTAAATTGAACACCAATAAAAAATAAATTTATTATAAAAAAAATAAAATAAAAAATAAAGATCAATATTCCTTTATAGGTTTTCAAATGTATGTTTAATTTTAGAATATGTCCCTGTAGGAATGTGTGATTAGAGTACTGTGCTCAGGAGTTACTTGAATTAACATTTTCTCCCTTCATGGTTATGTTGCCAGTGATTATTGATTAGACGTACAATTTAATTAATCTGCTTCTGTGTATATACATTTTTATATGTTTGAGTTTTGCCCTTTTGATGTCATTTTATTTTGCATACATAAAATATTTACAAAATCCAAAATTTTCAAAAGTAAAATATATGTACAAAGATAATCACAAGAAATCTCCCTCACATAAATGTCACCCCATCCCACTCTTACCCATCTTCAGAGGAAAAACAGTTTTCCTTAGTTTCTGGTATATCATCCCATATTTCTTTCTGCAAAAAATAAGTATATATATGGAATACCTAAGTATGCTTTGTATGTTATAATAACATACATCTGTTATTTTGCAGGCTTTCTTTTATAAAAAAAAGGTAGCATATTCTCTGTATATCTTGCTCTTTGCAGTTGATAAAACATTCAAGAAGTCTTACAATAGTAGTTTATAGGGATATTCTTTTTTCTTTTTTGAGCTGAATATTAATCCATTGTGGGCATATCAAATTTTACCCAAAAAAGTCTATGAATGAGTAGTTTGGTTGATATTAGTTTCTATTACTTCAGGATACATTCCTAATAGTGGAGGTATACTGCTCTTTTTAAAAGATTTTGTGGGCATTTTTTTGTCTTTCTAATTTTATCTTTTTTTTTTTTTCATGTGAATGCTAAAGCCTTGCCCAGATGCAGGGGAAAAAATGTGTTGGTGTTTTTACTGTGATCATTATAAATTTATATAATGACTTGGCCAGATGACATTTTTATGATGTTAATTTCTTCTGTCCAAGAACAAAGAATGAGCTTCTATTTCTCCAGATAGATTTTTGAGTCTTCCAGAATATTTCTAAGTCTTCTTCATGCAGGTTTGGTACATTTACTATTACATTTGCTCACAAGAATATCTTCTTTGTGTTTTCTTTTTTTTTTTATTTGTGTTTTCTTAAGAGAGCTTTTTTATCTGCCGTTATATCATCTGTTTATTATTTGTATATATAAAATCTATTGACTTTATACTAATTTTGAATTCTTCTACCTTACTGAATTCTGTGTATTTATGTGTCTCTCTGTGTATACATTGCTTTTAAAATTGATTTACTGATTTTTGCAGATTCGCTGTCATATCATACACAAGTAAAGGAAGTATTGCATCTTTTCTAGTTCTTATGACTCTTTGTGCTCCAAAACTATTAGCCAAACATATCAGATAAAAGAAAGTATGAAACAGTAGCAGTAGTAGAAATGATGAAATTACTGCCATTTCCTAGACTTAGTAGAAAAACCGCAAATTTTTATCCATGAGATCAAATGCTACCTTTTTGACTAAATAATAAATGTTTAATCATCAAGATAGTATCCATAAAGTCTAATATTGAACCATCTTTGAATTCCTGAAATAAATCCCAGTTGGTATAAAGTGTTTTTTTTTATTTGCCATTTTTAATAATTTCAAACTTTCAGGACATTTTAGTTTTATTATCTTTTATGACATTGACATTTAAAAAATAGTAACAGGGAAATTATTTTGTAAAATGCCCCTGAATTTGGAGGATGTTTCCTAAGGATTAGGTTTTATATTGTGTGTTTCAGGCTGGCATACTCTAGCAGTAACTTTATGTTCTTTTCAGCATATCAATTTAGCAGGTACATGGTGCTAATTTGATATTTTATTGGTTGTTTAGCTATACCTATTTGATGGTTTTACTATTTTCTCTAGCAATTAAGATATACGTCCTTAATTTTTTGATGTTAACTTTGTTTGCCATGTTTCTTCACTGTAAAGATACCATTTTTCCTTTTGTAATTACTAAATAGTTTTTGGAATGAATTCTGGTTGAATTACTCTAGATTGTTGTCTCAATTTGGGTGGCCATAATAAAAAATACCATAAACTGGACGGCTTATCAACAAAAATTATTTGTTTCTCAGTTCTGGAGGAGGCAAAATCCAAGATCATGATGCTATAAAAGATTTGGTGAATGGGGAATGTCTGCTTCATCTCTGATGGCCGTTTTCTTGCTATAACCTCACATGGTGGAAGGTGCAAGTAGGTCTCTGGGATCTCTTTGTTTTTATTTTCTTTTTTAAGATTTTATTCATTTACTCATGAGAGACACAGAGAGAAAGGCAGAGACACAGGCAGGGGGAGAAGCAGGTTTCCCGAGGAGCCCGATATGGGACTCGATCCTGGGACCCTGGATCACCACCTGAGTCGAAGGCGGATGCTCAACCACTGAGCCACCCAGGGCATCCCTGTGTCTTTGAAGTGCATCTGCTATAGATAACATATCATTTGATGTTTCTTTTTAAAAATTCTTTCTGACAATCTCTTTTAATTGGGGTGTTTAGTCCTTTATACTTACTTGTAATTATTTAAGTTCTTTCTAATGAATTGTGAGACTTAAATCTTCCATTTTACTTTTTCTTTTTTCCTTCTGGTTTTGTTCTTTTAGTCTTTTAGTCTTCCTTTTTGCCTTCTTTTGGTTTAATTAAATATATTTTATGGTTTTATTTCTTATTTTTATTGAATTTTATTGAATTTTACCTGGGGAATTCCTGCTAGCATTCCTCTTATTAGTAACCAATTCTCTTTGTTTTAAACTATCTGGGGATGTCTTCATTCCATCTTCACACTTGAAGGACATTTTCATTGGACAAAGAATTCTGTATTGACAGTTTTTTTTTCTTTCAGTATTTTAGAGATATTATTCCTTCTCTTCTGGCTTCTAGTGCTCCTGACAATAAGGAAGTAGTTACTGACTTTGTTGCTCTTCTTTAGGTAATGTGCTATTTTCTCTAGTTGATTTGAAGATTTCTCTTTATTTTAGATTTTCAGTACTTTGACTATGGTGTACTTACATGGGATTTTCTTTGTGTTGCTTTTGCTTGAGGTTTGCTGAGCTTCTCAAAGCAGTAATTCTGTCTTTGACCAAATTTTAAAAAATTGGGTGCATTATTTCTTCAAGTATATTTTTGTCACATTTTCTGAGTCTTACAATTCTGGGGTGCCAATGATTTGTATGATCTTTATACATGGTCCCACAGACCACTAGGCTTCTGTTGTTATTTTTAATTTTTTCTCTTGTTTTTTAGATTGACTAATTTTTATTGATATATATTTAAGCTCAATGATTGCTTCATCTGCCATCACTAACATACCATTTACTACACTCTGTGAATTTTGTATTTTCATTTATTGATGAGAAAATTGATGCAATATGAGCTGCTTCACCATTACTAGAAGCATAATTTTCCTGAAAAAAAGATGTATTATTTTGAATGCATTTTACTTTCTTTCTTGAGAGATATTTGGAAAAATATAATTCTTGCTTGACATCCATTTTCTTTCAGCACAGAAACCAAATATTATTTGTTTTCTCATTTCCTTTCTTCCCCCCTCTTCTGAAGTCAGTGTCCCTGCTACTCCTTTAAAGATAATCTCTTGTTTTACCTGGGTTTTAAATTATTTTTTTTCCATTGGCTTATTCTTCAGTTTTATTATTAGATGCATAAATATGTTTTTTTAATTTATATCTTCTTTGGCATTTATGAACCTTCTTGAATCTACTTGATGCCTTTCATAAGTTCTAGAAAATTCTCAGACATTATCTCTTCGAATTCCTCTGCTATATTCTCTCTTGTCTCTTTTTGTAACTCCAATTAAATATATATTAGACTTCTCACTGTATCATCCATGTCCCTTACTTCCCTTCTATTATTTTGCTTTTCTATCATTTTATCCTATCCTATCCTAAAATTCCTATTCCAAATCCATTAGTATGTATTTCTGTATATTTTGTTTTGATGTGTCTTTCTTCCTTTTTACTAATTTTCTCTTTAGCTGAATGCAATTTACTGTAAAACTTATCCACTGGTTTCATAATTTGTTTTATTATTTTTCTAGAATGCCCATTTTTATTATGCTATGTCGTCTAAAAAATTCTACTCTCTGTAAAAATTTTAAATCCTGTCTTTTCTCTTTGAAAAAAGAGAAAGTGTAATTAGAAACGAAAATATTTTAAAAGCCATGTCTTCATTAGTGTTTTAATTTTTTGGAACTCGCATGGATCTGTTCTATTGTCTGGTTTCTGCTAGTTTCCTTTCATCTTGTTTTGTCATGCAATTAAACACAAACAATTTCTTCTTTTTCCTATACTAGGCACACACTGAGCAATATTTGTGATCACACTTGATACTCACATTAACTGTGTTGTCACTCCCTCTTTGCAAATGAGAAAACTGATACTGAAAGACACTGAGTAACCTCTGAAAGCCATGAAGATATAGGTATATTCCCTGAAATTCAGACTCATATCTGTCTGCCTTTACAGCTAAATGCTCTTTTACCCCATGGCTACTTAGGTGCGATTGAGCTGATGAGACCCTATTTTTCCAACTGAAAGCAACCAAAACCTTGACAAGGATGGATACAGTGGTCAACTCCCGTGTTATCTCCTTTCTCACGTTCCTTTTCCACGCTGAATATGCAGTAGTGTACCAGCAGTGAGCTGTTTTCAGTCTGTGACCTGGAGCTGGACAGCTGGCTCTCTTAGTGATGTGTGTGAAATGGAGAAGCAGCAGTTTTATGATCGTTTTAGGAAGGCTTCTCCGAGATTTAAAGCTGAGCAGTGGTGAGGTGCCTATCACCGTCTGCTAAGGCAGAAGGCAGCCAGGAACAGTCAGCGTAAGACCCTAGGGCTTTCTTTATTACCACGTCTTCCAAATCCTCCCTATGTAAGCTCTTAAAAAATCATAGATAAAATTTATTAAACATTGTGTGCTTATCACTACTCTAGAACTTCATGTTTATTAATGCCTTTAGCTAAACAACAATAGTATGATGTGAATTAGTATTCTGATCAACATTTTAAAGGTGAAGAAATAAAGGCGCAGAGAGGTTTTGTATCTTTCCTCAAGTGGCTCAGCTATTCAGAGTCAGGCACAAGACTCATTCAGACACTCCCATCATAGAGCCCACACTCTTCTTTCTTTTTTTTAATTCAGTTTAAATTCAATTAGCCAACATATAGTACATCATTAGTTTCAGATGTAGAGTTCAATAATTATCAGTTGCATATAACACCCAGTGTAGGGTCCACACTCTTAACCAGTAGTTAACTGCATTGTTAGCTAGTTCCTATTTTAAAAAGATTTTATTTATTCACTCGACAGAGAGAAAGAGAGAGAGAAAGAACAAGCAGGGGGAGTGTCAGGCAGAGGGAGAGGGAGAAGCAGGCTCCCCGCCAAGCAGAAACTCCAACCTGGGGCTCGATCCAAGGACCCCAGGATTATGGCCTGAGCCGAAGCCAGAGGTTTAGCCAACTGAGCCATCCAGGTACCCCTAGCTAGTTCCTTTTTGTGTTGATGGCCTCGCGGTGAGTAGGAATCTATATAACTGATCTAGAAATAAAATATAGGATGTTAATATGAGTATAACAGAGGCTGAGTGTTGCCTTAATTGTGACCCATGAGCCAGGACCTCAGGAAGGGTCAGTGGCCTGTGGAAAGCCCTAGAAGATGGACTGTGGGGGTGAATGTACAGCGATAGCAGATTGCTCCCCAGCAGCAAGAGGAACATTAAAATGCAGTGAAGATCCACAGCTGAGACGGTGTGAAGTGGCACCTGGCCGAACCCAAACGTCTACTTAGCTCCTGCCACCAAAAATATGTGTTTTGTAAAAGATGTCTTTTACTACAGATTTTAAACGTGTTTAATAAAACTTAATGCTTTTACTCAGAATCTCTTATGCAATCGTTCTTCCATATGTAAATAAATGTCTCAGGAGAGATTCAAGGCTTTTATTTGTAAAAGGGCAATTTTTACCCTTACAAAGGTTGCCATTTTATTATTTATCCATAATTGTTTTCCCTTTAGCTTTCTCTATTTTTGTAGTGGGCTCACTGGCTACCTTGAGTTCCTTTCAGCTGGTGATTGTCACTCAGCTGTTAATTACTTCGGGTGGTGGGTTCTATCACCAATGGGCCCAATTTGGTTCCTGAGTAATGGTAAAAAATGCACTGCGGGTGAGCTGTGGAAGGTCCTGCCCTAAGCTGACTGCCCCTGCCCGAGAGTACAGACTTAGACCAGCTGGGACCAACAAGGCTACAGGAACCTGAAGGGAGCGCCTTTGTTCAAAGTTAGCAGATGGAATCAATGGCTGGATCTCTCAGGGGATGTCACTCTACGGGGGACCTCCTGGCCACCCTGGCTCTGTCATGGAGAAGCTTTGGGGCGCCTTGGCCTAGGTGATAGCTGGTCCTCAGACCCTGGTGCTCCTGCATCTGCTAGGTCTAGAAGATAGAAATTAACATAAAAGGTAGATTAGTTCTTGTCTAAGCTCTTAGGCTTCTCACTCTGCCAGACACACTGATGCCAGGTGGAGCCATGCTGGAAAATCGAGGCTAATGATCCTACATATTTTGGATCCTCGCTTGTTCCAGACCTCTTGCCCAACTCTAAGTTAAGCAGACCCTTGTGTGGGAGAAGTGTGGCTGTGGACTGTCCATGCAGTGAGTGGAGAGAAAAGCAGTGCGGTCTAGGAGAAGAGACACTGGTCTGGGAGTCAGGAGATTCATGTCTTAATTGCCCCTGAACTAACTCCAGAACTCCTCAAATACTGAACTACTAGAATAAGGGGGCGGCTCCTAGCCTGCTACATGAGAAAGAAGTACAATGCAGCAAAATGGGGATATACGTTAGCGTCTAGCAGACCTGGACTCACCAGACTGTTCTTGCTATTCACCCTGTGGCTTAGGCCAAATCACTTCAGCGTCTTCCTGTGCACAGTGGAGTGGATAATGCCCGCCCTGCACCCAGGGTGCCTGCCAGGTGCTCTTAAGACGACACTTGTCTGAGTTTCCAGCACACCCTGAGGCAGACATAGTACTCCAAAGAATAAAAGCACATCAAGGGAATAAAGATGGGGGTTGAGTGCCAGATGTGCATCTTCTTTACCCCTTCCATCGCTGTGGTGTGGCTCCCAAATCTCAAATGAGAGCCCTGAGACTGTGTTAGGCGGAGAGCTCAGTCAGGATAGGGAGTTATTTACAAATTCAATTTCTAACACACAGTAGGGTCTCAATGGGTGTTTGTTGGATGAAAGAAGGAATGCGATGAACCCACTCAGCCTGCATTTCAGAGAGTCAGCTATGCACCCTCCTGACGGACATCCTCTGCAGGTGAGAAGCTCAGCAACCCCATGGCCTTTGTTCTGCAGTTCCTTTTCTCCAGTGTAGGGTACGGGGATGGGGGTGGGGGTGCTTTCTGACCTGAAATTTCACAGTCACTGGTATGAAAACTGATCCTTTGCAGCCTCACTCCCTGGCAGGTGGATACTGATGCCTTTTACCATTTATGAAAAAAAAATGTAAATGGCGACAAAAGCTATTTTTATAATGTTTTTATCTATTCTGTGACTGACATCAATAACACATAACAGTTTCATTGACATTGTATCGCATCCAATGGGCCCAGTGACCTGATTCAATGTCAGTGGAAAAGCCTCGTACATCATCTCTGTGGCTGAATTGCAACAGATCCATTATTGACGCTTCAACCCCACGAGTGCCCCAGAAGTGATGCCAAGTCCATTTCAAGGGTTTGCCTCCTTCCTGATCTTCGTTTGTCATAAGTGTCTTAGCTCTATGACTACGGACATCCCCTTTAGCACGTCCCCTGAAATCAGTCCATTCTGAACCTGCTTTTAGGCTTGACAGTTCTTGAGGGGTGGGGCAGGTTTGTGCGTGAGGCACTCAGCATGGCTCACAGTAGGAACTCAACTTATGAATGGGAGAAGGACGGAAGGCAGAAAGGCGTAGAGGGCGGGGAGTGTGTGTGCTTTGCAACTATGGTATAGTGTAAGTGCTTCCTGTGCGCGGCTCCGAGGTCCTCAGAGCTCTGATGGCTTAGGTCAGACCTTTGGAGGAGTAAAAGTTGTTAGTAGGACAAAACAGGAAAGGATTTAAGAGCATTTCTGCAAAGCAGGAAAATGCTGTGCCTCAGACTTCAGCTTCAGGACCCGGAAGCTGGCCAGCACCCAAGGAAGAGTAGAGGCCACGTGGCCAAGCCCCCATGCTCGGTGCAAGGCGAGGAGCCCCAACCACCAGGCCCACCCATGCTTCCCGTCTTCTCAGCTATGCAAAATGAGAATGAACATTGAGTCCACAGTCTTAGATGGGCTTAAGCCAGCCCTTACTAATATCGCAATATATTTGTCATTTGTCTCACTGGTAAGCCTGTTTAGTAGTCAAAACTGTAGAAAATTGAATATACACTTACTGTATAAAAATGATATGCTTGGTTAGTGATAGTTTAGAAGAAATAAGTACATCTATCATAGAAGAGCAGGCTGTCAGCTCTTTATATGTAAGAAAAATATTGAACACAAATGTGATAAATGTTGGGCACCGTTTACAAAAGTTGTCTGACAAAGTTGGTTTGTAATAAGTTCTTCCGAGCAAAGAGGGAGATGGAAGGAAAAGAGAGGGAATGGGAAGAAGGGAACAGGACAAAATGAATAGTGGGGTGGAGAGAGAGCAATACAGGGAGAGCCCTAACATGATCGGAGAGAGGGGTCTGTCGCCAGCGGGTCTGACATCACGGCAGCCCCCACCTGCCTACCTCCTTTGCCAACAGGAGCCCAGATGGAGAGGGTGATGTGCTGTGCAAGATTCCACCTCAGGAGAAATCGCTGATGGCCACCATCCCGAAGCCACCAGGGCGGCAGCTGGGACGGACTGCATTGCGGCCCAGAGAAGAGGGTGAGGTAGACGGAGATAAGCAATTTGAGCTAATGAGTCGGGGGGGGGCGGGGAGGGAAGGGTAGATCCATATGAGAGAAGGTTTCCGGTGGGGCCTGCTGAGTGCTCCAGGTGGGGAATCGGAACAGTGGTGGGGCCTGGGACCCAGGCAGGGCTGCTGTCTGGGAAGGGAGGTCACAATTGGGCCTGGAAATGCAAGGGGGCCATCGGGGCCATCGACCTTGGCTGCCAAGATCTGGAAGGTTAGTGATCCAAGAGGCCAGAGCAAGAGAAAGGCTCATTCCGGAGGCAGTAGAGAGTGGCTGAGGCATGAGGCCTCGGTGGGCAGAGGGTGCTTCCAGCGGGCAAGAACCCACGGAGGGGAGGGTATCTGTGTCCACCTGGCTGGGGCAGACAGAGAGGGCACTGGAGGGTAGAGACCCAGAGATAAGGCGAGTGGGGAGGCTGCTTGGAAGCACATCTGACACAGATGTGGGCGGGGCTTGAAATCAAACCCAAACTGGCTCCCCTGGGATTCGGTGCACAAAGGGAGCTGGGCGGAGTGAGGGCCGAGGTGGGACATACCAGCGGCCAGTGAAGGGCAGGGAGGGACTCAGGCCACCAGGAGATTCTAACGCACCCTCCTCGGCCCTTCCGGCCCTCCTAGCCGCAGCCCTCGCCCTGTCTGGGGTCTGTACATGGGCAGACATTCAGGGCGTGGCCTGAGGACTGTGGTGAGATCCAGCAGGGCTCAGGGGAGCACAGTGATGGAGACGAGGGGCCTGGTGTAGGCCAGGGCCAGGGAGGAGGGTAGGGATCCCTCCCGACCAAACGCCTCTCACATTCAGAGAAAGAGCAAAGAGTGTTCTGGGACTCGCTTTACCTCTTCCTTAGTTTCCTGGCAATTTATTTTTTTAACTTTAGCCACTCCTCAGGCGGATACTATCCCCTACCTACCAGGAATTGTCCAAAGCGCTTTAGAGATATTAACTCACTTCCATGGTGAGAATAAATGTAGTAGGTACTATAGCTGTCCCCGTTTTACAGAGGGGGACACTGAGGCAGAGGAGAGGGTAAGCAGTGTGACGACTAAGTCACCCAGCCAGTCAGTGGCAGAGCTGGAATTTGAACCCCGTCCAGACTTCGCCGCTCTAGGTAAGGCTCCTCCCTCCGGCTGCCCCTCAAGAACACGCTGGTATTTCTCTGGAGAGGACCCATGTGTTCATGGAGAGCATTTGTACTCCCTTGTCCGTTCCATTAAGGAGCTCACCCTCCCTGGAGCTGGGCCGGGAGGCCGGGAGGGCGGGGGTAGGGGAGAGGAGGGTTTCCCCAGCAGGCGGCGGGAGGTCAGGCCTTCACCCAGGTTGGTCAGCTCTAAACTTTATGACTCTGGACGACATTCACTGTTCTCACGTTCAGGTTCCTCCTCATTTTCAGAGAAGCCTTCCTCGTGGGGCAGCAGAGATGGGCCAGCTTGGCCAGTCTCCACTGTCATCGTAAGTACAGGCCAGAGAGTGGGGCTAACAGATCATTTCATGAAAGCCCAGCTTTTACTGAGCAGGTCGTCCTCGGGACCCCTTTTGAGTTTCTGGATCCAGCTGTACCTGAAATCTGATACCCTTGGGCTTACTGGTGCTGTGACTCGACACTTTGTTGTTGTTGTTGTTTTCACCATAAAACACAGGGAATTTATACCATATAATACATGGAGTATGAAGTCGCCTCTGACCGGTGTCTCTAGAGGGGGTCATTGTCACTTGGTGACCAGTAGATCTTACTGGATACCAGCGGACCGCTTCCCTGTCAGACAAGATGGTGATGAGACCCCTTAAAAAGTTTGACCATTTATACTCCAGCTCTGTGGGGTATTGAAACTTATTCATAAGATGGTGGCATTTGAGGGTTGATCCTCAGTGAACCTAAGGGCCCGTGGACTATCTGCCCGTAGACATGCCACTCGAGGTCAAGAGCCCCATTTGTTGGTACTGCGGAAGGCAAGAGGACATGATTGCCTATCTTTTTGGCATTTTCAAGGCTTTAACTAATTGGAAGACCTATTGGTGGAATGCAAGGCAGGAATAATACATTTGGGGCCAAGGAAAGTTTCTGGGTTTGGGCCCAGCACAGATGATGGGTGGCTTTTCTTTAATGCTTTCTTGGCAGCCTGGGAATACAAACCCCTCGTGAGTGCACAATGGTGCCGCCAGGGCACAGCCAGTCTGGGCGCAGAGTCATAAACACATCCCGGGGTTAGGGCACATCCTTCTTGCAGGATGCTAAGAAGGACTGAGATGAGGCCAGCCCTGAGGGACACAGGATCCAGCGGGTTAGTCCTCCAGCAAGGCCTCACCCAGGTCTTAGCACCCTGTTGCTATGGGCAGAAATCCTGGCAGCTGAGCTATTAGATGCTGGATGACAAGCCCTACGTATGCTCCGCCTGGGGCTGGCCAAGGACGAGGCCGAGTTCACATTTGCTCAGTGGGTGAATTGAATCTACCGGGAAGCTTGGAGGGGCCATTCCTTGAGGATGCAAGCACGTGAGTCTTTAAGACACAAGTCTGCTCTACTTGATGCCGTGGCCAAGATGCCTCAAAGCCGTGCCAATTCAGATTTGGGGGTCCCTGATTTTAGGGACCTGAGATGCACTACAAGGTTAATAATTTCATTCGGTAATGGCTTTTTCCTTCATCCAGTTCATAAGGCTAGATTTTGCCCGGGTGTGTTATTCAAAGAAGGACTGACACAGTCATTACGATGGGTCCTGGCAGGGTGAGTGAACTCTGGGCCAGGCCTGCAGGAAAAAAGTCGGGAACAGAGAGGAGAAGAGGGGAAAGAGGAGGAGAGGTGGAGAAGGAGTCAGAGGGAGGGCAGCCATCCGCAAGCCAAGAAGAAAGCCCTCCCCAGAATCTGCCCATGCTGGCACCCCAACTTTTAATTTTCAGCCTTCAGAACCATGCTTGTTGTTTAAGCCACCCAGTCTGTGGTATCTGGTTATGGCAGCCCGAGCTAAGACAGGTGGGGATTTAAATATATACAGAGAAATGTCTAATGTGTTTCACAGGCCGTCCTGTCTCCACTCTTTATTAAGATTGTGTATGTGCACAGGTCTGTTTCTGGATTCACTCTTCTGTTCTACGCTCTATTTGTCTATTCTGGTGCCAATATGACTCCCTTTTCATCAAAGTGAGATTTAAACACATTTTGGACAAATCCTCCTCTCCTCCCTCTCTTTTATTTTTAAACATTTGCATTTTCTTGGCTCTTCTTACACATGGACTCTTCTATGTAAATATTAGAATCAGCTTGTCAATTTCCATGAAGTCTCTTATTTGTCTTTTGATAAATTCTAGGCTAAATTTATAAATTTATTTTGGGAAAACTGATAGATTTTCAACGCTGAGCCCTGCACTCCATATATGTCTCTGCTACTCTAGTCTTCAGTCCCCTTCCTCAGGACTTTGCTAGGGCAGGTCCACCTTCTACAGATTTCTCTATTTCTGAATCTCTGACTTTTTGTACTATCTTATGTACGTATCTGCACTCTCTTATCTTCAGTTATTATTATTTCCACGTGACTGGGAAAGATAGCGGCACCCAGAGGGATTTAATGGCCATTTATAATTACAAGACAAATGACAAAGCCAAGACCAGAACTCAGATCATTTGACATTTCACCCACCTCATATCTAGGCCACAATTGCTGAGCTATCAGATTGCTGTAGCCAACTCCTTCACCTAACAACTTATCTCCATCCCCCACACCAATCCTTTGCCTAGTCCTACAAGCTACAACATGAGTACTTTATATTCAGATGACTTCCCATGAGGTCAAGACATCTATTCATAGGTTTACTGAGTGCTTACTGAATGCCAAGTTCAATATTATATATTAGATACACAAAAACAGATGAAACAAGGTCTCTGGCCTAAGGATATTCACCACAGTCTGACGTGCACACCCAAGTCATCACAGATGTCATAGGGGAGAAAGTGTGTGTCTGGGTGTGTCTTTGCATTGATTTGCAATATATATATATATATATATATATATATTTTTTTTTTTTTTTGTCTGGGTGGGGGGATCATTCACAAGGGAGCTGGGAAGGAAGCATAATGCAATCTCAGATATTGACCAGCCTGGCCTAACCCCTTCCCATAGATTCAGTTAAGCCCCTAAGGACAGAGGGGTTATAGATGTTACCATCCTGAGTCCTCTGAGTCATGCAAGACCCAGGAAAACTGCCTAGTGACCAGGTGATAAGCATAAACCAGAGTAAGTGGGCTTAGCAGCCATGCCCTCTACCCTGGGTACCAGCATCTGTATTCTCCAGAACCTATGAGCATCTCCCAATAATCATGAGCATCCAGCTTCTCCCTTCAAGGGACTTCTGTGCTAATGTAGACAAATGTGAAGAAAGCCCTCCTTGATTTTCATGGGATGGAGACATCAAGCAATAACTCAGTGGACTGTTGACTCTTGGACCCACATACTTGAAGTGAAGTGTCCAGCAGCCTCAGGGACATATTATTTGCCACTTTTCATGTGATCTATTGCTCAAAGGCAGTACTGCCTGGGGATGTCTATGCCACTCTATTTGGAATCACTGATTTACAGAAAACCTCAGGCAAAATTCATCACACAACTTATATCCCTGTACCTTTTGTACTTTTATTTACTTAGTATTTTTTCTTCAAATAGACACACTTTTGTATTTAACTTCTTGAAAGAAGAAACTAGTGAGAAACATAAAATAAAAGCAGGGCTAAAAGGTACAATAGGCACATGGCCTCAGACACCCAGTGAGAGGACAGGGACCCAGAGAAGATGGAAGGCCAAATGTGGCAGGCTTCAGAAAGCAGGAGGAAAGGTAGAGTCAGCCCGGGAATGTAACAGAATACAATTTGGAAGTGAGGCTCAGGCTGAGCCTGATGCAGGAGTTAGGGGAAGGACTGGTAGGAAGGAGACTAGAGTGAAAGAGCCTATGGAGGACCAAGGGATGGGAGGCTGCCAGGGCTTGTGTCTGGGCCCTCAAATAAAGCAGTAACAAGTAGATGACGGGAAGATATGGGCACCAAATTCGTGTTGAAACCTATGGTAGGGTTCTGGGAGGATTAAAAGAAGGAAGACTGAGTGGTGAATGGAGGTTGATGAGGGACAACGACAGGCAAGTATTGTCCCTTATCTTCTCAGACAGATCTCCCTGGAGGAAGACTGGCCAGGCTGAAAGCGCCGGGCCCTTCCATAGAACCCAGACCAAGGCAGAGAACCCATTATAGTCAAAGCCAGTAATGGCTTTTTATTCAATTGCACATACCAGAACGATCAGCACTGAAGAAACGTTATTGGTAGCAAATGGAGAAGTGTTAAAACCAATGATGCCAAGCAAGTCACTATGAGGAATCCATTCCATTCCACATACAGTACACTGTGTGTGTGTGTGTGTGTGTGTGTGTGTGTGTGTGTGTTAGGGGATGGGGTTGCAGACCCATTGGGCTTTCAGGACAATGGAGGCAGGAATGTCTGCTGGTGGATGTGGACTGGAAATGCCAGGTTGGGTAATTTCAGGCAAGCCTTAAGAGCACCAATGCCCTGATGGCCTTAAGTTTAGCTGCTTCTCTTAGTGAAGAGAAGATTACCCCACAATACATTTATTCAACCACTATTTACTGGGTCCCTAGCCTTTGCTCCCAGGAGCTGTGCAGGAAGCTATAGACAGCTCAGACAGCTGTAGACAGCCCATGAACTAGACAGACAAAACTGCTGTGTTAAAGAGTGACCATTCCAGTGCAAGAGAATAGAGTAATAAAAATGTAAAGAAAAAATTAGAAATAAGAAATCAAAAGAAGATATTGGTGTAGAGAGTGTTTGTGAGGGAGGGAGGTGCAATACTCAGGGCAGAACTCTTGGGGAAGGTGAGAATGTTTGCATTTGAACTGAGACCCGTGCATGTGGTTAGCTCACGCAAAGGACTGGAAGTAGGAATGGCCTGAAGAAGACCACAATGAAAGACGGGAAGAAAGTTAATCCCCCCAAATTCCAGGTTGGACCTGTAGAGTTTGAGGTGCCTTTTTAAAACCCAAGAGGCAATATGAGATGAAATACCATTGTTTCCAGTTCTTCCTCTCTCAACTAAAAACCCTAGACATGATGTAATAAATGAACATGGAAAAGCTGTGAAAGATGGAAAACAGAAGGCAGACTGGCCCAGGGATCTCAGGCTTTGAGGAAAAACCCAGGAGCATTAAAAAAATACTCAAGAAGCTGAATGAACCTAAATGGGATAAATCCAAAGAAGTCTATGCCAAGATCATAAGCAACTTTCTGAAGACTAAAGATGAAGAAAAAAAAATGAAAGGGAAGGATGACAACAGCAGAATACACATTGTTTTTAAGTGACCTTGAACATGCACCAAAATGGACCATATCCTGGGCCATAGAATAAACCTCAAAAAATTTAAAATAGAGATAAGACAGAGTATGTTCTCCAACTGTAATAGACTCAAAGTAGAAATTAATGAAACATACATTCAAAGGGATACATGCACCTCTATGTTTATTAAAATGGACAAATTATGGAAGTAGTCCAAGTATCCATTGATAGATGAAATGGATAAAGATGTGGGGTTTAGGGCAGCCCCGGTGGCCCAGTGGTTTAGCACCACCTTTAGCCTGGGGTGTGATCCTGAAGACAAGGGATCAAGTCCCACGTTGGGCTCCTTGCATGGAGCCTGCTTCTCCCTCTGCCTGTGTCTCTGCCTCTCTCTCTCTCTCTCTCTCTCTCTCATGAATAAATAAATAAAATCTTAAAAAAAAATAAAAATGATAAAGGGGCACCTGGTGGCTCAGTCAGTTAAGCATCTGCCTTCAGCTCAGGTCATTATCCCAGGGTCCTGGGATTGAGCCCCGCATCAGACTTCCTGCTCAGTGGGAAATCTGCTTCTCTCTCTTCTTCTACCCACCCCCCTAACACAACACACACTCATGATCTCTCTCTCTCTCTCTCTCAAATAAATAAATAATTAAAAAAAAATAAAAACAATTAAAATGAAATAAAAACTAAAAAGGAATTGATAAGAGAAGTATAAAGGAAAATTTCCAAGAGCTTGGATATGAAACAGCACACTTTTACATAATCAATGGTTTAAAAGGGAGTACCTAGAGATTTTTTTTTAAGATACACTACAGTGAATGGAAATGAAAATACATCATATCAAATTTTGTGAAATGTAACTAAAGCAGTGCTGAAATGTGAATTTAGAGCACTAAGTACTAATATTAGAAATGTCTTAATCAATAAATTTCCTACCTTTAGAAACTAGAAAAAGAAGAGCAAATAAACCCAAAGCAAGAAGAAAGAAAATAATGAAGATAATAGCAGAAATCAATGAAATTGAAAATAGAAAAACAATAGAGAAAATCAATGAAACAGAAAGCTATTTTTCTAAAAAAAAAATCAATAAAATTGTTAAACCTTTGGTAAGATTGACAAAGTTAAACAAAGAGAAGACACAAATTACTGATGGAAATAAAACAAAGACTGCCATTACAGACTTTAAGGTAATAAGGTTATATCATGAATAACTTGACACCCTTAAATGTAGCAATTGAAAAAAAAAAGATCTAAGAAAACTCAACCAATATGAAATAGATATTCTGAATAGCTTCATAACCATTAAATAAATTAAATTTACGATTAAATATCTCCCTCCAAAAGGAATCTTCAGGCCTGGATGACTTCATCGGAAAATTCTATGCAACCCTATAGAAAAATTGGTGCCAATTTTTTTTTTTCCAGAAAACAAAGGGGGAAAGAGTACCTCACAACTTATTTCATGAGGCCAGTATTATTACTCTGATACTAAAACCAGGCAGGAAAGTACAAAAGAAGGAGAAAGATAAGAAAAGAAGGAGGAAAACTACAGACCAATGTTTCCTGTAGATTTACACACAGAAGTTTAGTGGCTTATCCAATTCAAATTTATTTTCTCACAATTTGGAAGGCTACACATGCAAGATCATGGTGTTAGCAGGTTTTGTTTCCTCTGAGGTCTCCTTCCTTGGCTTGCAGATGGACACCTTCTCACTTTACTCTCACCTTGTCATCCCTTAGCATATGTTTCTTGTGTCCCAGCCTCCACTTCTTATAGGGACACCAACAACATTGGATTAGAGTTCACCATAACTGCCCTTATTTTAACTTAATTGCTTCTTTAAAGACTATCTCCAAATACAGCACATTCTGAGGTACTGAGAGACAGGGCTCCAACATATAAATTTGAAGGGACAATTCAACACATAACAAAGACTTATTCCAGGTATGCAAACATGGTTTAATGTATGAAAGTCAAGTAATATAATATACCATACTTGACAAGTTAAAAAAGGAAAAACATATGATCATATCAACTGATGCAGGAAAAACATTTGGCAAACTCTAACGCTCATTTATTATGAAATATTTTATGGAATTAATACTAAGGAAAAACTTCCTCAATGATAAACCTATAGCTAATATCATACTAATGGTGAAAACTTGAATGTCTCCTCTAAAAGAAATGGAAACACGACAAGAATATCCACTTACACAGCTTCTATTCAGCATTGTACTAGAAGACCTAGCTAGTGAAATATGCAAGAAAAAGGAATAAAAAATTACAAATTGTAAGTGAAGAAATAAAATTTTTCATATTCACAGGCAATATGGACTATCTTTATATAAAAATCCTAAGAACCCTTCCCTACAAAAAAATCACCCTTAGGGGTAACATTTTCAAGATACAAGGCCAATATACAAAAATAAATTGTGTATCTATATACTAGCAATGTACAACTGGAAACCAGAATTTTAAAAACAAAGTTATTTGCATTTGCTACAAAGAAAACTAAATACTTAAGTGTAAATCTGACAGACTATGTTCAGGATCTACCTGTTGAAAATTATAAAATGCTGATTAAAGAAATTTTTAAAATCTAACTAATGGACAGGTATACCATGCTCATGGGTTGGAAGACTGTACTTATAGTAAAAATGTCAATTCTCCTCAAATTGATCTATAGATTTAATGCAATTCCTATCAAAATCTCAGCAAGGTTTTTGGCAGACAAAGGCCAGCTTATTCTAAAATTTATATAGAAAGACAAATGACCTAGAGCAACTTATACTTTAAGAAGTAAAAGGTAGGAGGAATCACTACCTGATATTAAGGCTTACTAACTTGGCTGTGTCTGATTTTGGCAGAGGGAGAGACACATAGATCAATTGGATAAAACAGAGGACCCAGAAGTAGACGTACTGAATATGCCCAAATTATTTTCAACAAAAGGTGTAAAGGCAATTCAGTGGAGGAAGGATATTGTTTTCAAAAAGTGATAATTGAGTGATTAGACATCCATAGGGAAAACATCAAAGCTCAAGCTAAGTTTCACCCTATATGAAAACTAGACCAAAATGGATCAAGACTTAAATGTAAACTCTAAAATTTTTCAGGAAAAAAAAAAAAAAAAAAAGAACATCGTCAAGACCTCTGGCTATGCATAAAGCTTTTAAACTCAATACCAACAGCATAATTTATGAAAGGAAAAAATGATGTCATGCTCGTCAAACTAAAAGAACTTTGGTTCTGTGAGAGACCTTTTTAAGAAGAAGAAAAGACAAGCTACAGTTTGAAAGAAAGCATTAGCAAATCGCATAGCCAACACAAGTATGTATTCAGAATGTATAAGGAACTCAACAAGAAAACCCAAAAAACAATTTGGAAATGGGTGAAAAATATGAACAGTTATTTCACCAAAGACTGTATACAGATGGCAAGGAGGGAGGGAGAGAAGGAAAGAGAGAGAGAGAGAGAGAGAGAGAAGGCATTCAACATTATTAGCTTTCAGAGTAATTAAAATTAAAACCACAGTGAGATCTCACAGTACACCTATCAGAAGGGCTAAAATTAAAAATAATGATACCATCATATGCTGGTGAAGATGCAGAGAAACTAGAAAATTCATCCATTATTGATGGGAATGTAAAATTGTGTAACCTATTTAGAAAATTGTTTGGTAGTTTCTCATAAAAGGAAGCATGTACTTATTCCACTACCCCACAACTGCACTCTTGAGCATTTATCCAAGAGAAATGAAAATCTGCATTTGTAATAAAACCTAAACACAGATGTTAATACCAGCTTTATTCAGAATAGGGGAAAAATGAGAAAAAAAAACCCAAACTCAAATATCCTTTAATATGGGTGCTTAAGCAAATTGTGGCGTACACAGATGAAGAATTAGTAGACACCAGTTAAAAAATGAGAAAAATAAAAAATAATAATAAAAATGAGAAAAATGACTCCTACAACATGGATGGATCCTAAGGGAATTATAATGAGTGAAAAAAGTCCATCTCTGGGACATCTGGGTGACAGCGGTTGAGCATCTCCCTTTGGCTCAGGGTGTAATCCTGGGGTTCTGGGATGGAGTCCTACATGGGCTCCCCTCAGGGAGCCTGCTTCTCCCTCTGACTGTATCTCTGCCTCTCTCTGTGTGTCTCTCATGAGTAAATAAATAAAATATTTTTTTAAAAAAAAGAAAAAAGGTCCATGTCTAAAGGATACACACTATGCTTTCCTTTATATAGAGTTCTCGAATAGCAAACGAATAGAGATGCGGGGGAGACTGGTGGTTGTCTGGAGTTAAGGATGCAGGAAGGGGTGGTTTTAACTACAAGAGGATGTTGCAAGGGGTCCCCATGTTCGTGCACAGGTGTCTATCTAGACTACAGTGGTAGTTATGAGAACCTACACGTGAAAGAATTGCACAGAAGCACACACACACACACACACACACACAAATGAAAGCATGTAACATGGATGAAAAAAGAGTCAATAAAGCCTGTGGGTTATACCAATGGAAATTTCCTGATTTTTAGTTTGTATCATATTGATACGTTGCCATTGGAGGAAACTGAGTGAAGAGTAAATGGGATCTCCCTGTACTGCAATACTTTTTTTTTTTTCAATTTCATGTGAATCTATAATTCAAAAGGTAAAGTTTTTTAAAAATCCGAGGCTTAGAGAAGATCTTTGTGCACGTGGGAGATGCTGCAGGAGAAATACAGATTGGAAAGTCATCGCATGCTGATGTTTTAAATCCAGGACCTGGATAAGATCTCCCCATGAGTCTGTAGAGGAGGTTTCTGCCTCAACATCTAAACATCCAGCAGTGGGCAGCCTTGGCTGAATCTAAGGGGTAGAGAGTGACGAAAGGGAAAAATCCAAACAAGGTAGCGTTTTGGCTTATTTCTCAAGAATGGGGGTGGGGGGTGCAGACCATTCGGAGGCTCACAAGATGTCCAGTAAGTTGCAGAGAAATGCCTGCCGGGCTCAGCAGGAAGGCAGCTGAGAAGCCTGGCAAGCTGTGTCAGGGGAGCCGAATAGATGTAAACCCAGATAAACCCGTTGAAAACATAATGTGAATAAGCACAGATATGGAAAACAATTCTAGATTTTCTAGAAATTGGAGCCTTGAAAGCCTGAGGGGGGAAATCTTGGCCATCTGAATTATATTTTAGGTTTGGGGACCTGAGCGTATCCTTGGGAAGGAGCTCCTAAAAGAAAACTATTCGGATAGCGTGGATTTTTCTGATGCATTATGTACCACCGAAGTTGAGGTAGTGTGGTATGTGATTCAAGGCCCGGGTCCTCCATGGCTTGCTGGGTGGTCTTGAGCAAGTTGCCTCCCCTGGCTGGGCCTGAAGGGTCTCATTTTGTTGTTCTTTTCAGCACCTGCTCCCCCCTAACTAATAGCGCACTTCTCCCCTTAGGCATGAGCAAGAAGAGTCCTACCCTCGCGCCTCATGTGTTAGAGGTCCGCTTCGGTACTCCTATAGCCATGCCTCTCCCCCTAAGACAAGGGGGTGGCTGAAGCCCATGCCTCCTTTTTTGGACTACGCCAGCTGTGTGGACCCCCTGCAGAAATGGTCCTGAATCCACCGCCAGGCCTATTATTTACCTCTTCCTGGTCCAACCTCCCACGTATAGACCACACACCCTGGGTTGGAGCTGTGGCCAAGCATCTGCTGTTTGCAAGCAGCGTGGGCAGAGCATGGACATGCAGGCTTGGTGCTCACAGGTATGAATGACAGACCCTTCAGGATATAGGAGAGAGTGGAGGTGGGGAGGAAGTTGTCCGTATGTTGGTGAGGGAGTGGAGCTAGGTGCATTCTCCTTGTGTAGCCGGAATTCCAAAGCATTTGGAAATTCTGAACTCAAACCTAACCTTATAAGCTGTTATGAAGCTACACTTATCCAGGTAGGAGGATATAACATGTTCTGTTTAACTGTTTATGACTTGATTTGTGACACTTAAAATATCTGTATTCCCATGGGGAGTCCCATAAATGTTAGGATTGAGCCTGTGACAGCACCCTTGGCAGAAATGTTCTCTCTCTGATTATATGCAGTTTTGGGAGGACAAAGAACCCAGATCTCTCCCCTTCCTCATATAGAAGAAGCAGAAGTCCCTGAGCCCTGTCCAACAATCTTCCTTGTCCTGTCCTTCAAGTTCCAATGGCTTACCATATTCTTTCTTCCTGGACTTAGGACTTGGATGGACTAATTCTGGATGAATGGATTTAGGTGATGTTCATTCTAGCAGGAGTGTATTCTGGGGTTAAATGGCACCTGTTCTGGCTGCTTAGCTTCATACCCCAAGCTTCTTGCTCCATAGGTTCTGGAAGCTCTTCAATATCCTCTTTTGCATCTTATCTGGCCAGTTAATTCCTGTTGCTTATCCTTGGCTCTGATGCTCAGTGGCTCATGTTGCGGAAGCTGCAGAGCTAGTCAGCATCCTCCTTGTGATAAGTTCATATTTGTATCTGGGAGGTTTCTCAGCTGATAATACCCACGCAGCATGAGTTGTGTAGACCCAGTGGACAGGACAATGAATGAGATAGGACACTGGGCCCAGAGGTGGCAGGGGGTAAGCAGATGTGTCTAGAGCTCTGCAGTGGGCTACCTGTGAGGAGTTTCTGGATTTGGCCTTTGAATCAAAGGTGTGTCTGACATTGCTTAATAGAGTCTGAGCCATTCTCCCTTTTGATGAGGGGAATCCAACTTTAGCTGCAGCCTTTGATTTAATGATTCAGTTCAGTCCAATCTAGATGGTTCAGACTGGCACCAGTTTACTGCTCTAGAGGTCACTGGATTCGTCAAGGTAAGCATGGGTTAGCTTCTTCCCCCAAGGAGCTTGTAGGCCATCCACTGATACGCTGCGCCTTCCCAAAGCACCTCTCTCTTCTTACTTTTACTCCTTCTAGCAAGCGAGCATTTGAACCGACCCATTCAATCTGAGATTTACAACACATTCCAAGAATTCCGAAAATGAGATCTAATTTTACAACATGTATATGACAACAACAACAAAACCCACAACACCTTTTGACCCATCTTGAGCCTCCTCCTTTGACTCACCCCAACCACAGATATAGAGAGTGATGCAATATGTAGCCATTTGGCCAAGGCTAAAGTTGTGAATAAGATACTTTCCTGAATTGATGGTAGACAAAACCTCCTCACCATCCAGCTTTGAGACTGTGTTACTGGATCACAAAGTGGTGGCGGTGGTGTTGTCCTCCAGTTCCTAACATTGGAGGTTCTGGCAGTAGATGGGGGTGGGATGACTGGTAGTGTTGGGGGGGAGGGGCATTTGGGGTTTTGATGAGTCTGTTATTTCATACACAGCTCACTCTGTTCCTAGCCCCCTTTGCAGATGACAGGAGGTGCTAGACAGTGGAAAGTAAGATGTGTGGTGCTGCAGGCAGAAACTTGATATGGTGTAATTACTGTACATTAAAATAGATGGAATTTGGATATGAAAGCAAAGCAGACCATATCTTACGTGATGCTGAGAAGGGAGACATCTCTCCACGAGGCGTGCGCGTGTGTCTGAAAGAGCATTCCAGTCTCTAAAAATGGCACATGGGCCAAAAAGTCCAAATAAACATCTCATCACTGGGAGTGGGAGGGGAGGAGGCTCTCACCAAGGCAGATGACAGTAGATGTGAATCAGAAACCACACTCATATGAACCATCTTTTGGTTTGAACTTTTATTCAAAAATGAGGAATTGCATTTCTCTTTTCAGAACCAAACCAAAGTCATGCCAGTTCCTATTTTTTGGGTAGAGAAAAGCAATTCAATCCCCCAAGACTTTGCTGAACATCTGTGCCAGGCTAGGTCAAGAGGAAGTAGAAGGAAGAGACCACATGCCTCAAGTGGCTTCTTAGTTTATTTGAGAGTTTAAAGACCACTGAAAATAATTTTCGAAAATACAATTTAGAATTGAACATTGTTATTCATGCTTCAACTAGGGATGTCAAAAAACAGAAGGATCACATATTTGTCAAAAAAAAATGCATTGGAAAAAAAATGCATTGGGGAGGTTCAATCTGAAATATACCTGGAAAGGTTGAGTGGGTCCACATAGACAAAGGAGGGGAACACACCATGTGGCATGGAAAATAGCTCAGAGGTGAGTCCTGAGATGGTATATGCATGCATAGATGGTGGAGAAAAGAGGGGGGATACTTTGAGGGGTATAAAGGAAAGGGAATTCAAATGCTGGATAAGGACTTGATTAAAATCTACTAATTCTTCACTGCCCTTATCAACCTTAGGAGTTTCTGATCATAAAATACCAGGGTAAAATAAATATAGATATAAGCTTCAGAGAGTGGGAGGGAGCCGTGGATGCAGCATATGATGGAATTTATTGGAAAGAGTGCAGAAGAGTAATACTGATCCTCGGATTTGACTGCGTTTTGCATTTCCTTTTTGTTAGTCTGTTGATCATAGCACTTCGGCCAGTGGAAAGACAAAATACAGCAGCCCTAATTTCTCTGTGTAGCATACTGAATTTTTAGAAAAGAAGATATCAGGCTGGGTGTCCTGCCCACCAGATGGCTGGCTTCCTGTGGGTCTGACTCTAAATTTCATGACCTCTTTCTCAAGTGGCAGAGCACACACAGATGCCACCAGAGAGGTGCACCTGCTAGGGTGATTTCCTAAAACTGCTCTTAACATACATTTATATGAAATATATGAAATCCATTCCTGGAAGTGAAGCCATTTTGAAAGCAGAGTCATGTCCTTTGTGATCATAGAGCCAGAGAAATGTAGGCCAACTAGTTAAGAAGGAATTGGATGTAAAGCCTGTGCTGCTGATGTCATCAGCAGCACTCAGGAGTTAACAATAGATTGTGTGTTTATACTTAGGTTCCACCTCCCAGTTGAGCCCTCACTTTTTCTCATTCCACATCCTTGAGGCCTTCACCATGTTTGGCTTACGGGGAAATGAAGAATGGAGAGAAAGCGGGCCTGGGGAGAACCACTTGGCAGGCTTCTGTTCAAAATGGCATCTGCTAGGACACCTTGATCTAGCTCCACCACCAGCCCCATCACACAGACACACACACACACACACACACACACACACACACACACACACCACATTTCTGCCTGAGGACCAATAAATATGAATGGGAGAAAAGGAAGCTCTCACCATCACCCAAAACAGAAGCTGATGTTCATTAATACAAGCAGGTAGAAGGAATTTACCCAAGTGACAATGTCTTTAGAAGTACAAAGACAAAGGGGTAAAACACAGTTATAACAACATCTTTAACTTGCTTTTGTCTTTGACAGTTAAAATAGGAAAAAAAAGTGAGAAAATGTGAATAACATAACATTTTACCTTATAGTAAATGTGCCTTATTTTCCAGCACCCATGTAATTTACTAAAGGTTGATCTTATATTAATCAACAAAAGGTACCAATAGGGCAGCTCGGGGGGCTCAGTGGTTTAGCGCAGCCTTCAGCCCAGGGCGTGATCCTGGAGTCTCAGGATGGAGTCCCAGTCAGGCTCCCTGCATGGAGCCTGCATCTCCCTCTGCCTGTGTCTGTGCCTCTCTCTCTCTCTGTGTCTCTCATGAATAAATAAATAAAATCTTAAAAAATAAAGTACCAATAATTTTTTTTTAAAATAAGAAATTTAGGGATCCCTGGGTGGCGCAGTGGTTTAGTGCCTGCCTTTGGCCCGGCGCATGATCCTGGAGACCCAGGATCGAATCCCACGTCGGGCTCCCTGCATGGAGCCTGCTTCTCCCTCTGCCTGTGTCTCTGCCTCTCTCTCTCTCTCTCTCTCTCTCTCTGTGTGTGACTATCATGAATAAATAAATAAAATCTTAAAAAAAAAATAAGAAATTTATGTTTCACATCTAACTAAAGTAAGATTAAAGTAATAATTAATGACAAATATTTAAAACACAATAATAATCATTAGAAAATTAAATAATACTCACTTAAATACCTATTTGTCAAATAAAAATTCAACATTTAATTATATATTTATGTTATATTTATATAAAAAATTATAATGAAAAAGCTATATGTCAAATCTCAAAAATGGTCAAAGTTTCTTTCAGAGAAAACATTTAAATATTATGTATTTTCATTTTTAACCCAAATTATAATGAGCTAAGTATGAACTCAAAGACTTAAAAATACAATAAAAAAATTCATAGAAAAGATAGATCCAAACAGTTGAGACCAGAATATAAATGAATTAGAAAAAGTAAAGGAGTACAATACATTGTGTATACACAATAAACACAGTAAAACAATTGTTTACACAGTAAAACAATAGTTTTAATTTTTTTCTGAAAGTTATAGACACTGTAAAAAAATTTTTAAATACATGACCAGTATAAATATTGGGGAAAAGAAAACAAAATTATCAAGATTTACACTTAGACTATCTTCCCCTAAATACTAAGATAGCTTGGTTAAAACTAATAAGAACAAATTACAGGATTCTTCTTTTACTTCAATAAGATGACTTTAAGGTATATGGGAAAAAATGTGGAAGAAACAAATAAAATATCCAAGGAAAATTTTATATAGATAGTTCAGGAAGTCTTGCCCTATGCACATTTTATAACTACAATAATAAAATCAATATAGTTTGGTTTTCCATGGCAAACCAAGGGAGAAGAGAAAATTCAGAAGCATGCTTAAGTTTATGTAATTTGGAATTTAAAATCCATGGACAAATGATAGATGGCTCGTTTAATGTGTCAGGCCAGTGACAACCATTTCCAAAGGAAATTTAATCAATAGTTC